>NC_136506.1:15284166-15429166 GCF_053919585.1 Euprymna scolopes
TGGTCTTCTCCTTGCCACTGGACCCAAACAGTGTCGATTCAGGAGAGGTGTGGTTAGAGATTGCGCGACCCTTGCCTTACAATTACACGCGCAACTGCCCCTACAGGGGGTATCCTTTGTCTTTCGAGACTGAACGGAAGCATCGATCGATTTCACTTGAACGTGTGGAACAAATTCGATTCGGATTTAAGTTGGCAAAAATAGCTGCTAATGGGTCAGAATTGAAAATTGGAATTTTACTGGTGTAAATCGACTTAATGTGTATTTAATTCAATAAATTTGTAAAACTTTGATATGTGCGTCGTCAGTCCAGATGGCAGCGAATAACGTTGGAGATCCAAATGTTTTGGTTTCGAGTCTAACTTGTGAGACCCTCAGTCATATTTTTTTTAACTTCGGAAATCGCTATTATATATTGGGTACAACATAATAATAAATAGAGAATTGACTCTGAATCCAAAATCTGCATAAATTAAAGTATCATATTTTACAGCCAGATAACGCTGGGCAGCTTGCTAGCATATATATATATATATATATATATATATATATATATATATATATATATATATATATATATATATATATATATAGTGAGACATACATTTAAACAAGTGTGTTTAAAGACGAAACAAATATTCAAATGGACGAGGAAAGAGCAGATTATCAAGATGAAATATTCTCTAACGAGATGGCTATTCATCTGCCTTACTTTTAATGCTAGGTTTATTTATGGTGTCTTTTAAATTCAATAAAAATCCTCCTAAATTTGCGTATGAGGAGACCGTGCTTACCAAAAAAACTATATATAATTGTTCTACATAACTTCATGTATACCACAAATAAAAAGCACGGATTTCCGAAACGATCGTACAGATAATTGATTTTGTTGTTGTTCCTTCTTATGAAACTGATTTTTAATTTAATTAAAATTTGATTTTTAAATTTAAAAATTTTTTTTAACTTTTTAAATTATAAATCACATTACTTAATATTGAATTAGCTCTAGGACATTTAACTATCGAGCTTATAATATATCTAAATTACAACGAGCACTTTCTATTTCCTGGATTTTAATTAGACTAGTAATTTCACTGTTACATTAAAATACACTTAGCTCTTTAGACTATTGTTCTAATCTCCTTTATATATATATATATATATATATATATATATATATATATATATACTGATTTACCGTCACCAACTACGACTTCTCGAGTGTTTCCATCAGCGCTGTCTCCGCACCATCTTCAACGTTCACTGGAGTGACTATGTTACCAATATTGAGGTCATCAGCAGATGGCTATGTCACCAATGTTGAGGTCATCGAGCAGGCAGAGATCACCATTATTGAGGCCATGTTACTGAAGTTGAAGCTACGTTGGGCTGGGCACGTCTCAAAGATAGCCGTATATAGCAAACTCTCTACTGGCCGCCGTAACAGAGGGGCGCCGAAGAAGCGATATAAAGATTCTCTGGAGAAGTCCCTTGGGGACTTCCACATTAACCACTACCAGTGGTCTACTCTCGCTACTAACTGTGACGTACTGTTCACCAGGCTGTCACCTCCTCTGAGGTCTCTCGCACAGAGAATCTACTGGAGAAACGCCGCAGGAGGAAAATCCGGGAAGCCTCATCAACCGTACCTGACATGACTTTTGACTGCAGTCGCTGCGGCCAAACCTGCTTGTCCCGCATCGGGTTCGTCAGGCACAAACATGCCTACAGTCGACGTGGATAGTCCCCTACATAGGATTTTCGTTCGCGAAGTGAAGCCAAGAAGATATATATATATGTATTCTGAACTTGGTCACTGCAAGAGACATGTGAAGTTTTCTCCAGGTGCATCGCGATGGGTCCCCAATTAGAATAGGCAAGCAATCGATTTGATTGAAAAATAGTCTCTGTCATCGATTTCGATGACAATAAAAATATGGGAATGTGAAACATTCGTTGATCATCATTCCATCCCCGGGCAACATCGGATTACTCTGCTAGTGTTTTTATCTAATTATAAATATAGCAAATAGCCTATCTAAACAAATTAATAATAAAACAGCTTCATGTACGATTGTTTCGGAGACGATATGGATTTTCATTGACATCAAATCTCGTCGTCACACAGTGTATATAGACATTAACTTCAAAGTTCAAACATGGCATCAAGACTAAAGTGTTGTTCACGCTCAGTTAAATATCAATTTGATTGGATTACAAAGGCTTGGGATATGAGAAATACACACACACACACATATATATATAATTAAATAAGTTGAAATGCATTGAACAAAAACGAAACTAAAAAAAAGTGCTCGACACATATATAGAACTTTTATAAATAAAATTGCATATCAGTAGACAAACCGTACGCGGTTTAATCTACGTTTCGATGATGTTAATTCTTGAACGATTGACATCGTCGAAACGTAGATCAATTCGTGTATGGTTTTACTTATGCTTATATACTTTCTGAATAGTCAATTGTAAATAAGCACAGTCTTTTATTGGGCACACACACACACACACATATATATATATATATATATATATATATATATATATATATATGTCAATTGTAAATAAGCACAGTCTTTTATTGAACATACACACACACACACATATATATATATATATATATATATATATATATATATAGCCAATAAAGGCTGTGCTTATTTAAGATTGAATACATTGCCTATATATATATATATATATATATATATATATATATATATATATATATATATATATATATATATATATATATATATATATATATATATATATATAAAGGCTGTGGAAGTTTCACAAACACATTTTTCTGGCTGATGATAAAATTAAGAGAAAAAATATACTGACTGTAAGCTTATCTCATTTACTATTGGATGGTCTTTTTTCATTTTTTTTTCTTCGGTTTTAAATTTAAATTCGTTAGAAGGTTGTCACGTGAGGTGATTAATTCAAGGTCTGTGTTTGCTTTAGCTTTAATTAGGCGATTCCTGATGAATTCATGACAGATGACATTTGCAAAGTCTCATTCAAATCTTTGTAAACGTGCTCCCCCGTTTATTTCCTTTCTTTCCTCACCCTCTCCCCTTTAACTCTCTCTCTCTCTTCTTCTATCCTTTTTCTATCCTCTCTCTCCCCTTCCACCTTCCTCGCTTTCTCCACTCTCTCTATTCCTCTCTCTTTATCTACTCTCTCCTTTTCTATTACTCTCTCTTTATTCACTCTTTCTCCTTCCTATTACCCATCCCTTTATTCACTTTCAATCAATAGACGATTGATTCTATAATAATACATACACAATCTGCATAAATTAAAATATCATGTTTAAGCGTATTGTACGGCAGGACAATGTAGTGCTGCCAGCTAGTCAACAATAGAAATAGTGGAAACAGAGAAGTGTTGTCATTACTAACCAACAAAGCGTTATCACTGTCAACTAAGCGAAAAGTTTACCGACCACGTGTACATAAAGTGATAATGTAAGTGAAATCTGTTCAGTGTAAGTTGACGATATGTGTTGCATGGAGAGAAATGATATGAGAATAATACTATGGATTGGAATCCTGAAAACGCCTTAGACCTGAAATCTGGACAATATTGAACTATTTCGTTGGTTTAGTTACATTGAAATGAGAAGTCATAGGTTAATGGACGTAGAACAGTGGAGAAAGCAGGGGCAGTCGGCAGGTATTGTGTTCCGCTGGAAACCGTAGGTGGAAATGATAAAGATGGACTTGAGAGAAAGTTGGATAAATAACAACATGCCCAAATATAGGTTAGTTTGGCAGTCAATTTCTAAAAGCCGTCCAAAATATGTCAGTCTGTAAAACAAATGGCAAACCGAATTTGATGATCGTTTGTTTTATGGCAAAGCAAAATAGTTTATGCTTGGATCTAATTAAAAACTATTAATTATATACGAGTATTTCAACCAAAAGTTTTATTTCACATCTAGGTGTGAAAAGAATATATGTTAAAAAATTCTCCAGTATGTGAGTATAAAAAAGGATGGAATACTGTTGCCATATCTGGGCAGGAGCTGCTAAAAATAGCCTATCCTGCCTTGACAGAGTACAAAATAGACTTCGTGGCTTAGTGGGGGATGCCCTTTTCTCTACCCTGCAACCTCTCTCCCACAGAAGAGACGTTGCGAGCCTATCCTTGTTTTATCGTTATTTCCATGGCAGGTGCTCGTCTGAACTCCAATCTCTGGTCCCCCGTCGCCAATCTTTCACGAAAAACACTCGTCTAGCTGAATCCACTGTGAAAATTTTTCCCCACTCTATATCTGTGCCTTAATCAAAACGCGGATTCCATGAACTCTGTTCCGTCTGCCTGCTTCCCACCGGACTACAACTTGGATGTCTTCAAGTCCAATGTTAACAAATTCCTAATGAACCGCCCCCTTAAGTAAACACTTCATCAAATCTCCACACTAACGTAATGTACTTGCAATAACCCTTATCCCTGAGTGGCTTCCGGGCCTTGATAAGTAGTGATCACTGTGTAAAAAAAAAAAAAAAAAAGTTCATGGGAATCAACATCGTACAACATTTTGATCGACTTGATTTTCCTCATTTATTTCTGGAATCTGGTAGTCAATGTTGGGACCATGTGAAGTTTGCCAACACCCATACTATTAAAGTTATGCTATGGAACCGAAAAGTATGAAAATGGATAAATTAGTATTTGTTTACATTGAACTTGTAGACAACTGGGATGTAGTTAGCAGGGAAGCTGTCCCATAGTACTTTGTTCCACAGATTGGAATTTCATGGAAAGACACTCTAATCAGAAAAGTTCTGTTTTGTTTTAGGAAGAAAGATATGTTCTTTGCAATGATGATAGCTAGAAAAGTTCTTGCTGTGAATGTGTTCAAAACACAGTCGAGTACCAAGAATTAAAATAACGACAGAGTAAAGAAAGTCTAGTATCATCTCTTTTGTGAGAAAAAGGTTGTGGTTTATTATAATAATGTATCTATCTATCTATATATCTATAAAAGTGAACGTGTCTGTCTGTCTGTCTGTCTGTGTGTCTGTGTGTCTGTCTGTCTGTGTACATTTCCCTACGCAATAACTCTGTCAATTTTTAGTCTATAGACTCGAAATTTGAAATACCGGGTACTGAGATTTGGGAAAATCGATGTGACGGGTGTCAGCCAGAAATTTGGCTGTTAAGGGGTCAAATTTCAACGATTTAACCTTTAAGAACTCTACCAAACTCCTCCGACAATTTTGGGTCTAGACACTTGAAATTTTAGATATAGGTTCCTTGAACATGGATCTAACTTAATAACGTGATTTGAGCCCGAAACAATAAATTTTAAGGGGTCATAATAGGGGTCAAAGTTTTTAAAAATTAACCATTTTTTTTGTTTTTTTTTTTTGCTTTTTTTGCACATCATACACCTCCAAACACCCGAGCAAGGGGTCAAAGTTCAACGATTTGACCTTTGAGAATTCTACCAAACTCCTCCGCCAATTGTGGGTCTAAACACTTGAAATTTTAGATATAGGTTCCTTGGACATGGATATAACTTAATAACTTGATTTGAGTCCAAAACAATAAATGTTAAGGGGACATAATAGGGGTCAAAGTTTAAAAAAATTGACCGCTTTTTCTTTTTCTTTTTTTTTCTCAACATACACCTCCAAACACCCGGGCAACGCCGGGCTGAAATGCTAGTATATCTATAAAAGTGAAATTGTTTGTGTGTCTGTTTGTCTGTGTACATTTCCCTAGTAAATTACTCTGTAAATTTTCAGTCTACAGACTCGAGATTTGACATAAGAGGTATTGAGATTAGGGAAAACATTTTTAATCTGTTTTCGGTCAGAAATTTGGCTGCCAACGTGTCAAGGTTTAACGATTTGGTATTTAAAAATTCTACCAAACTTCTCTACCAATATTTGGTCTAAACACTTGAAATTTTAGATGTAGATTCCTTGGACATGGATCAAACTTTTTAATTTGATTTGAGACAAAAGAAATTAATATTAAAGGGTCAAAATTGGGGTCAATTTTTTTAAAAACTTTGACCTCTCAGCCAATTTTTGGTCTAAACATTTGAAATTTTACATAAAGTGTATTCAGACATAGGGCAAGCTTTTTAATCGGTTTTTGGCTAAGGTGTCAATATTCAAAAGATTTAATCTTTGCAGTCTCTAGCAAACTATTTAGCAAATTTTGGGTCTAAAGATTTAAAATTCTACATAAAAAGTATTCAGACATGCAGCAAGCTTTTTAATCAGTTTGGGGGCGAAAATTTGGCTGCCAAGAGGTCAAAGTTGAAAGAGTTGACCTTTACAGACTCTGTCAAACTCCTCTGCCAATTTTGGATCTAAACACTTGAAATTTTAGATATAAGTTATCTGGGCATGAGTCAACCTTTTTAATATATATATATATATATATATATATATATATATATATATATATATATATATATATACACATAAAGTTATGAACAGTAAATAGGGCCTGAGCAAAGCTGGACCGAACTGCTAGTTTTATCTATAAAAAGGATGTGTGTGTGTGTGTGTGTGTGTGTGTGTGTGAAAATCAATTTTTGTTGAACATATTTGCCTGCTGGGCAGCACAGCTTGTTATTTTTAGTCCTGTTGGTGTCCTTATGTTCGTTTTTGAACCACTCAAGCTTCGAGCAATTTCGAATGACTGTACAAATTGGTTGCACTCCGAATACTTCACACCTACTGAAACACCTTTTCAATTTTCTGGAAGAAAAAAAATCATTTTTCCGACCCATTCTCTCTACATTGAAAAGCAGGCAGATCGAGTTTCCAGGAATTTGGAACCAGTAACAATGTATATCTGAACATCGACCAAGCCTGTAATGATGGGGCTTATACGTCTTACCCAATTAATGAAACCGAGCCCTTACGAAGTGGACCCCAAATATTCATGTTTTGCTATCTCCGGTTTGAACAGATTGCACACGGATATGAGTCTCCTCATGACAGTTTTCATAGCCTTACTACTTCCATTTAACGGGTTGATCATTGCGACTCTAGTTGTAGAGTTAGGAAGAGTCTATAGAGTGACGAAACGGGATAGCATTTATCTATGAACCGTTAGGAAAATAGTGATTCTCTTTTTCTACATCATTTAATTCATGTATATGTGTCTCTACACACCACAAGCACATATGTAAATTAGATGGCGAGATCATAAGTCTCTTTATTTCTATATCAGAATAATAATGAAAAATTATGATTATGGCCTTAACTCTTTATTACCTGAATTATGATGTAAATGATAAAAAATTTATATGAATTTTAGTTAATTTAAAAGAAAGATGACTCTTCAAAGTGGAAAAATTATGAAGTTCAATAATTAAACTGCCACTGAGAATTTTTGCATTTCATAAACTAACTTTGATTATTATCCATAGTGATTGAAAAAAGTGTTTATGACAACAAACGAAACCCTCCACTCCCTGAGACAGATGGTGGCAGACTGAATATAAGCAATGGACGGTTGCAATCGGGAGGTATCTGGCATCTACCCAGATAATGAACTAATACGTACAAGGCGCGTTTAAATTAATTCCCACTTTATTTATACTGTGACATACATTTATTTACGACTGAACGAATTAGTTCAACCAGCTTATAAAGAGTTAAAAGTCATGAAGAATAAGACAACCAGAAATTATGTATAACACACACACACACACATATATGCATATATATACATAAATATATATGCATATATATATATATATATATATATATATATATATATATATATATATATATATATATTTCTGTAGAAATAGTTGGGTTTAATGAATTTGTTTGATAAAAATTCAATATGGCGTAATGGAAAAATAAAAAGGTATTTGCTGTTTCTCTTCCAATTTTCGGATTTTAATCATGTCAAATAACATTTCAATTTCTTTTGGCGGATTGATTTCTGCTATTTGTTCTGATGAGTTAAGGACATAATAGATTCACTGATTGATACAATAATTAAGTGATTTATTTTGCGATATGAAACAGATACTGTGAAGAATTGTATAAGTCAACTGAATTAAAGGAATAAATTATAAGATGGTCCACATCATGAGTTTTGGAATATAACTTTTTGTCATTTATCCTCCCTCTCTCTCTCTCTCTCTCTCTCTTTCTTTATATATATATATATATATATATATATATATATATATATATATATATATATATATAAAGAGGCAACACATTAAATAAACACACGATTAGCAGTAATACCAAAAAGTGTGGTTGGTTCTACACAAAGCCTTCACCACTATAAACAAATCATTTGTGTGGATTTTCGAGCAACTTAGTTGTTGTGGCGGAAGCTCATACATTGAAATCGACGGGAAAGTCCATTATATACATAAGAAAATCACTTCTTTTTAAATATATTAAATATTTATGTCACTTTTAACGGCATTCAAGTATGTTATCACTGTTATTGGAATCCATTTGCCATTTTAGTTTTAATAAGTAATGTTTCCATAATATGGAGTTTATGCATATTAGTGCTTGGTTTGAAAATAGATGTGTTATCTACTAAAAGTTTTTCTTTTTAAATTCGAGAAGACAAGTAATGTTGGTTAATAAGGTGTTTAGCAACGGAGCTGTTGTCAGAAAAATTCTAGTTAATTTATGCATAGAGAGATACTTAACTTTTTCCAGCATATTTCAATATGTTTTTTTTTCTCTCCTCCGATATGTTAAGATAGCTGGAAGGCAGTTTTTTTCAAGAGATGGCAAGCAAATTAAAGCTGTCAAATTTCTAATATCAAAATGAAATATATTATTTTATCATAAAGAAATATCAATTTAATCATTAATAATATTCTGTCATTTTTTCAAGCAATTATACCAATCAATTCGGATAGCCTGCAACCATTTATATTATATATTCATATTTTATTGTTGAAGGAAATATCAAAAGTTAAATTGGATTTTATTTGCTAAAATTGAAAAGGCAATAAAATGTTGGCCTCTTTTTTGTTTTAATTCTCTGTATATATATATATATATATATATATATATATATATATATATATATATATATATATATATATATATATATATATATATATGACTAATTCAATTAATCACATTTAATATACAACAGTATAGTTTTAGGCGTAAATTTTAAGTATTTACTTCAACATTGTTCAATACATAGGTACAACTAGGTAGTAAGTTATAAAAATATATATGGCAATTAAGCTACACTGAATATTCCGTGTTTTATCCACGCGAGGATTTGTCAGGCTGATATATATATATATATATATATATATATATATATATATATATATATATATATATATATATTCTTGGACTTACATTTTTGGATTTTACCGTCATTGGATACTTTACCTTGCACCTGACTATCCATTCACGTAAAATCACCTTTTTCTTCACCATATTCTCTCTGCTTCACTTTTTCTTATCAAGTAAGATCTTTGACTTACTTGCAGTTTCATCAAATACTTTTGTATGCAAAATCCGATCCCGCATTTTGCTAATTTTCTACTCTCTGATGAGAAGGAAAGTATTTCTTTGAAACTCTGCGGATTAAGGACTATTCACATATTAAGTGTTTCCTTTTCAGACTAAATATGTTTTTAACTCTTTTTCAAAGTGTTTTTTAACATGTTTTATTAACTATTTGCTCTTTATATATATTTTCTTGAAAAAGGATTTCGGCCTCAACAGAAAGATGTTCAACAAAATGTTTAACCATAAAATTTACCAAAAACTATTAATATTAAACTATAAAAAGAAAGATACTAGAATTTAAGCAAAAAATATTTTATTTCAACTCAATCAGATGTGCCTTATGCACTAATAAAAATGCAATTGGCATTTTGTTGAACTTTTTAAGATTTTAAATATTTATAAATTTTCTCATTATAAAAAACGATTATTATATTGATTATAATTTTTTGACAGAAGAAATAAAATGAATATAAAACATTAGAAGAACAATGCAAAATTATCCAATTATATCAATAAATATTAGTAAATTGTGTAAATAAATCTTGAAAAAAATGATTATTTAGTAAATTGATTTTAATTTATTGTTCATTTAAAAAAATATTCAAATATTTAAAATCACTTAATTGTCAGCACATTTTTTCATTATCAAAAAAGATTATTGGATTATTTTTAATTTGCAAAATAAAAACCGGCAATGAAAAAATCGTAAATCAGCAAAAATTAATAAATTGTTTAATTATAAAAAAATATTTATATACTACAGATATAATCTATGTTTAATTAATTTTAATCAAGTAAAACAAATGTTTTCTTATCAATAGCATTGAAATAAAACAATCGTTTTTATTATGATAAAATGTAATGAATTCGCTGATTCTGGATGTTTTAACTGTACTTCTATCTTTCCAAATTAAAATTAATCTAATAAATGTATTATTATGACAAACTTTATTGATAATTTAGTGACTTTAGATTTTTCTTATGATTTAAAAATTTGTCTTCTAATGTTTTTTATGCAATTCATTTTATTTCTTCTGTCAAAAAATTATAATCAATATAATAATCGTTTTTTATAATGTGAAAATTTATAAATATTTAAAATCTTAAAAAGTTCAACAAAATGCCAATTGCATTTTTATTAGTGCATAAGGCACATCTGATTGAGTTGAAATAAAATATTTTTTGCTTAAATTCTAGTATCTTTCTTTTTATAGTTTAATATTAATAGTTTTTGGTAAATTTTATGGTTAAACATTTTGTTGAACATCTTTCTGTTGAGGCCGAAATCCTTTTTCAAGAAAATACCTAACTTTTTAAAATTCTATTCATCAACAACATAAGCAACAATAAAAATAATAGAATTATATTTATTAATTAATAGAACATGCTAATGATCACAGGAAAAGTATTACATAAAAAAAATTTACAGAAATTTTTTTAAAATTCTGAATTTAAGTGATTCATAAAAGTGCTATCGTTCGCCTGCAGGGATACAGTTATAGCCCCATACCACGCTGATTGGGAGGTTAGCACTCAAGTTTTTGCTATTTCGATTGGATATATGGTCTGATTTTTCTCAATTATTTGTTTCTTTTATATTTTTCCAAAGAAATGCCAATATTGATGGACGACATTTTGGAATGAAAATTAAAATTATATGAAATATTGGTGTCACTGATAATATTTCACTTGTTATTATTCTAAATAATGCAAGTAAAATGCCCAAATCGACTTTCATAAAAGTGAAGAATATCTGGTTTTACAATGAAATTTCTGCAAAAAAAAATTTATTGAAATATATAATTTCGGAATTAATTCATTGAGGATCGTAATTTTAAAATAAAAATCTATTTGTTTGAACACAAACATATTCCATTGCAGTAGAAAACATTCTAGTGGCTTTTTCAAAATGCTCAGTATTTTGTTGACAATATTTGCGAATTGAAGAGTCAGTTTTGAGATAAATTTTGAATTGCTTGAGTGTAAATAAAATTGTTGTTTTTTTAACTCTAGTATCTTCCTTTTTAGAGTGTAATATTGATCAATAGTTTTCAGTAAAATAATTTTCCTGTTAAAATTTTATAGTACATTTATCTCTTGAAGCAGAAATCTTGTCTCCAGTTTAGTTATGATTCATAACAGTGCTATTGTTCGCCTGCAGAGTTACAGTTACAGCCCCATGCCATGCCTAGGTGATGGTTGAATTTTAAAAGCGAAAACCACCACTATTTATTTCTATTGAATGTATGACCTTGTTTTTATCAAATGTTTGCTTCCTTTATATTTTTTCAAAAAAAATGCCAACAATATTGGACATTTTGGAAGGAAAATTGACATTACTAGAAAAGTTAGTGTCACTGACAATATTCCACTTATTATTATTTCTAACAATGCAAGTATAATGCCTAAAATCGACTCTATTCAAAGTGTGCAGAATAGCTATTTTTACTTTGAAATTTGTTCCAAAAATATTTTGTTTTTTTGTACTGAAATTCATAATTTCAGCATTAATTCGCCGAGGATTATAATTTTCAAACATAAATCTATTTATTTGAACACACAAATATTTCATTGCAGTAGGAAACGTTCTAGTGACATTTTCCAAGTGCTCAGTATTTTGCTGACATTTGATACAATGTTTGAGCACTGAAGCATCAGTTTTGAGCAAACTTTTAAATTGCTGTCGACCATCAGTAGGATGAAGTTGAATAACTAATCTCTGTGGTATTCCAGCAATCTGCAAGGTTTGGAACCCACAGCCAACTTTAAAGGTGCAATTACATTCACTATCTTGTAGTCTTTGGCAGTTTTGTTTGTGTATTCTAAGACATTTCATCACTTTACTTTCTTCAAAAGTGAATAATTGTTTGGCACTGTCAGGGCACTTGTTTATCAAAGATTCCCAAAATGCAATAGCACATTCTTGTTGGCCACTATTAAAAACGCCTCCGATTGATTCTCTAAGATCAGCAACACTGTGAGTGCCAGGGACAAGCAATCTTTTTAATTGCTGAATTGGCAAATCAATGTTTGGAATGCTTTTAATGATGTTAGACAACAAAGGAAGGTGGTAAATTTTCTGAACAATACTGTTAGCAAAACAAGCATTTCTTTCATTGATCAATTTGAGGTCCAAATTATTTTGAGAAATTGAATTGTCTATTTTCAGCCATTTTCTATTTGGACTATTATGTTTTTGCTTCAAATCATGATCTATAACGATTGTTTTTTTTCGTTTATAAGTCTGTTTGTACAATGACAAACTTTGAGGCTTAACAGAACAAGGAGGAAGCGGTGGCAAATCAACCCTGTCTCTTTTGGCCCTCAATCTATTATATTCAGTCCATGCACTTTTGTTACACATGGTCAATTTATGAGGGTCAAGGTCGATCAAATAGACATTGCACAGCTTTCTAGCACGTGACAAAGCTACATAGGCCATTCCATCTGAAAAGACATCAGATCCCAAGTCAACAATGATACCATCGACTGAAATACCTTGGGTTTTGTGGACAGTTAAAGCATAGCTGAGTGACAAAGGTATTTGAGATCTAGTCACAAAGAGGCCACGAGAAAGTTCATAGTCAGCTTGCACAAATTCAACATTGACTGCATGATCCATATGATCAAATTTTACAGTCACAGCAACAACTTTGCCATCTTTCATTTGTATTTCAGTGACTGTACCCATTGTACCATTGCAAAGTCCTTTTTCGATATCAATATTCCGACGCAACATGCATCTAGCACCAATTCCAATTTTAAGCACAGTTTCAAGTCCAGCTGTGTCAGAAATCTTTTTAAGTTTAGAAGTTTTTGGTGTCTGTTTTGATTTTTTTTTTGTTACGGTTTTTTGTCTTAAGTTGGAATCAGTTGCTGAAATTTCAATGATATGAATATTATTTTTTTTCAACATTTTATAATTCACTTCCTCAGCAGATTCATTTGTGGGTACAATGCAAATAATATGCATTTTCTTTTGCAAATTTTGCAAAAGATCAGTAACTTGATCAATATTTGCTTTTTGTTTAGGATTGATTCGATGCCTTTTCAAGATCTCAATATCCTGATCAGTTGGTGACCCAAGTCTAATTCTGTTAAGAATATTAACAAAGTTTTCATTGTCATCTTTTTGTCGCATATTTATGGTCAATTCATCATAATCGAAATATGACCACAAATTTATACCAGCAATTCCCAAATTTGATGTTCTAGCATCTTGAATAGATATTTTGGAAAATACAGGTTTTTCATTAACAGGTGGAAGCTGGAATAAATCACCAAATGCAACAATTGACATGTTTGCAAATGGATACACTTGTTTCCTAATATCACCAAAAACATCTTGCAAACGTTGGTGAATAAATGCTAATTGCAAGTGACTAACCATGCTTATTTCATCAATAATGAATAATCTCACATATCCAAGCATGGTTCTCAAACTTTTTATTTTATCCTTTGATAATGGTTCATATTTAGGTGTAGAACCATGCTGCACATTTAGTTGAAAGACTCTATGGCATGTAGATCCTTTCAAAATGTAAGCACTGACACCAGTAGGAGCACAAATAACTACACTGGGTCCATTGATGGCAGGATATGTGAGAGTAATTTTATCTGCCAGTGCATTGATCAGAAAAGATTTGCCCACACCCCCAAAACCACTAATAAATTTGAGAATTTGTGGACAATCGTCACAATTGCACCTGTGAATAGGGTTTTCCTCATTCCAATGAAGATTTTGTTGCTCAAGTTTGGAAATAATTTCATTATAAATTTCTTTTTGAATGAAATTCAATTTTTGCTCATTTTCTAAAACTTGAGCTTCAGTGACATGTCTGATTTGAGGCATATTTAAATCAGCTTCATTTTTATCTGCCTCTTTAGCCATATTAGGATCGCAATCAATTTGATCATCATCAGCGTTATTTTCATTTTCATAATTTTTAGATTTTTGCTCTATTTTTTTGCTTATTTCAATAGCATCTTTAATTTTTTTCTTAATACTTTCATAATTTGTCATTTCAGACAAATATGGAGCATTTTGATAAAATGATTGCTCATATGATTTACAGCCATCAAGTAAATCAATTTCTTCTTGGCGCCAAGGTTTGAACAGCATCAACAAATTGTGATAATATCGTTCTTTTGTTTCAGAAGTCAATCTCACATTTGGCGTCTTTATAGCTTTTTCTTTCACTTTTTTTAAAAAGCCATGATTATTTCGCAGCTTCAATGAAACTTTCTCATCATCATTTGTGGAAGCATTCATTGTTCTTTCATAGTTTCTCGCAACATAGTACAAACTTTTATTTTCCATAGAATCAGGTCTATTCGGGTACCATGTTTCAACCATATTGCCATAATACAAATCTGTAGAATCAGGCTGCATTTGATCCAATTCTTCTTGTGGCAAAAATCTGCGGGTTCTATATTCAGGTATATCAGCACCGACCCACATTACAGTTGCAGAAGCTCCAAACAAGTGATGTCCCAACAGCTTATCAGCAACTTCATAAGCTCCTGAATCTCTTTTGGACAATGTATAAAGACCAGCGCTTTTGCATTTACCATAAAATGATTTTGATTGGTCCAATGACCACACACCTTCAGTCTCAGATGTTTCATATTTAGTCTGATAGCTGGTGATGTAATGGTTCAGAATCATTGAATTGTCAGAAATGTACTGCAAGTCAATATTAGACTCCCACATCATCAAAATAGCTGGGTTGTAAGCATTAATGTACTGCTCTTGTGAGCTTCTATTCAAATTATACAAATACTGAACAGTAGCCCCCCCCTCTCTGTCTGTCTGTCTGTCTCTCTGTCTCTCTCCCTCTCTCTCTCTGTCGCTGTTATTATGGTAGTACGAATAGTGGTTTGTTTATGGAAAACTCTTATGAAACTAAAATCCGGCAATTTTTATTTTTTTAATAACGGTATTAGTATCAAAATATCTGAAAATGATATCTTAAACTAAACAGAAGAATGTCAAGGTAATTATTGTACTATTTCAGAAAATGTTCAATAAGTATGTCTCAAGTAAATTAATTTATTATTTTTTCCACCGGTACCCTACGTTGGATTACTCAATAGTAGTCTCTAAGTAATTTTTTAGTCTCGCAAGTAACATTTATCGTCTGCTAATGCGTTATTAATCGGTGACTTTTTGGTGGGCGTTGTTGAGCAAGAATAAAAATATGAGATTTAAACTGTTGGGGCATTTTTGACAACTTCTGTGCCCTTGGGGGCGAAATGGGAAGTTTAGAAAACATTTTTTTTTACTATGTAAATCTATATAATGATTATTGTCGTAATATTACTTCTTGTTAATTTTGTACTTAGGTAAAAATGTGCTTCTGCATTTATGTTACCGTTGTTACACGAGTATTTGTTACACCCTTATAGTAAAAATGTTGGTGATCATGCACTTATTGTACCTATTTACTATGCCTCCCCACGGGACAGAGTTAGACACCAGGGTCGTTTTTTAACGCGGAGAAAAGGTACAAAAATAAAAATTGTCTCAGTCGTGACAGATTTCTCCTCCACCGAAAGAGAACATGAAATGGAAGTGCAGCATCTGAAGAACAGATGCACTAATTGTAACACACTATTATTTTCTTAATAATGAGGTTAGGACATTACGTCGTCGCCGGCAAACTTGCGAAGAAACGATAAGAAATATCGAAAGACAAAAACTGGCTGTAACATATTCTTGCATTATTTACAAAAAGTTGTAAATAATGCAAGAAAATGTTACAGCCAGTTACAAAATTAAAAATGATAATATATTCATAATATATTCTTGACAGGCCACAAAATCACCGCAATACCACATTTACTCCGGGGAGGGGGGAGGGTCCTACGTTAGTCCCAGGAATTTGTATAAACAAAGTTTAACCAATTACGCATAACTATAAAAGAAAGTAAGAATTTTATTGACACAGCATTTGTAAACAAACAACAAAAAAGTTGTAAATAATGCAAGAAAATGTTACAGCCAGTTAAAAAATTAAAAATGATAATAATATATTCATAATATTCTTGACAGGCCGCAAAATCACCGCAGGCGCAATACCACATTTACTCCAGGGTGGGGTCCTACATAAGTCCCAGGAATTTGTATAAACAAAGTTTTACCAATAACGCATAAATATAAAAGAAAGTAAGAATTTTATTGACACAGCATTTGTAAACAAACAAAAAAAAAAAAAATAGTACGCTTACCTGTTTTAAATAATGCAAGAAAATGTTTCATGTAAGGAACTGCAAAGTGCAACGCAGACATAAATAAACAACTTTACGGATGTGTGTTTGTTACAATTTAACGTCTGCTCATTCGGTAATAGTCGGTAATTTTCGGTGGGCGGTGGTGAGCATGGATGGAAATGCGGGATTTAAACTAAATTAATTTAGCAATGGTATTAATGTAACGGATAATCAAAAATAGGGGAAAAATCAGTTATGTAATATTTTACACAAATACTGAACAGTAGCCCCCCCTCTCTGTCTGTCTGTCTGTCTCTCTGTCTCTCTCCCTCTCTCTCTCTGTCGCTGTTATTATGGTAGTACGAATAGTGGTTTGTTTATATTATAGTGGAAAACTCTTATGAAACTAAAATCCGGCAATTTTTATTTTTTTAATAACGGTATTTGTATCAAAATATCTGAAAATGATATCTTAAACTAAACAGAAGAATGTCAAGGTAATTATTGTACTATTTCAGAAAATGTTCAATAAGTATGTCTCAAGTAAATTAATTTATTATTTTTTCCACCGGTACCCTACGTTGGATTACTCAATAGTAGTCTCGAAGTAACATTTTGTTTTGTCTCGCAGTTACTTGCGAAACTAATATATATATATATATATAATCAAATATGGATCTAATATCATAACCCATGATGCAAATATTCTTTAATTAAAATGCAAAAACTTAATATCATGGTGCAATTGTGCTCTAAACGGAAGCATTCATGTCTAGCGTGCGCCTGTAATATCAAAGAACCCACTGTTGATTTTATATGCTGGGCTTTTCTGCTTGTGTGGTAATAAAAGTTCTCAAATGTACTTGTGATGTTAGGCTGTATAATGCGTTAACTTTAGTCACAATCGTCTGTTACTTCTTTCCTTGGATTATTTTCGTTATCTATTATGGAAGACATTATCACAGAAAACTTATCTAAGAACACTTCCAGACACGAAAAGTACATTTGTGTGAATTTTCAAAAAAATCTGCCCAGCCGTTTAGGAGTTGATAGAGAATGAAGTCACACACACAAAAATTCTTTTATATAAGAATAGAAGATATATATATATATATATATATATATATATATATATATATATATATATATATATATATATATATAAATAATCACGTTGACACACCGATTCTCGTCAGATCACCGAAGTTAAGCAACGTTGAGCCTGACTAGCATCAGATGGGTGATCATTTTGAAATTCTAGGCACTCTATGTGTTTTTCGCTTATCTCGGCATTGTTCCCAGTCGTTCTGAACCTCTGGTATTCAACAATTTCGACTAAGGAGAGGTGTGAATGAAGATTGTGCAACTCTTGCCACAAAAATTCCATGCGCAGGCACCCTAACAGTGGGTATCCATAGTCTGTCAAGACTGAAGGTTAGATTAGGTTGGTTGGTTGTTTTACAGAATAACAACCCTTTTCAGGTTATTTAATACCGAATCCTGTTATTTTGAAGAAAAAAAAATTTAATAGAATAGCTTTTTCTTCAAGTCGGTTTCTATTTAACCCATAGTTGAAACCCTAATAGGTATTACCACTCCGAGTCAGAGTGAACCTGGGAGCAATGGCAATTAAAGGGTGGCTCCACACTTCCCAAAGTCCGCAAGCTTATGCCTCACCATCGGATATAGTTTAAGGTCATATCCTGGACCGTCAAGACTGAAGGACACTATCATGTCTGTACAAGACAATAATGAGATTGTATTGTGGGTATTAGATAAATAGATGATAAGTAAAGGTTTGATAGGTGCAACAGCATGAATGTTTTAAGCAACTCTAACAGAATTAACAGAAAAAACAATCACTTTTCGACACGCCCAACTTTTTCTTAAAGCAATGGCTTTCCCCACTTGAAAAAAATTTCTGGGCATGAACTCGTCCTCTACCACCACTCAAGGAAATTTCCCCCCCCCCCCCGCTTTGTATCTAACATCAAACGAAACTTCCATGAACGAAGTTACTTTTTTCTTAGAACTGCACACCTGTGGAACTTTCTTCCGTTTGTCTGTTTCTCATCTGACTACATCTCGGATGTCTTCAAGCCCAACATAAAAAATTCCTGATAAACCGCCTCCTTAAGTAATCCAATTTATCAAATACCTATTACTAATAATTACTACGATATTATCCCATTGATTACTGTACACGGAATAACCCTTATCCTCGAGTGGCCTCCCGGCCTTGGTAAGTGGAGACTCCCATGTAAAAAAATAAAATAGAATATTAATGCGCAATTTGTGACTGGGCAACATTAGGCAATCTGTTAGCATTTTTATATATCCGTATTTATTTTTCATTGTAATTTTATAGAAAAACAAGTGAAGCATGTTTGGCTCTCCGCGAGTGCACAGTGAACGAGCCATAAGAAAATGATCAAGTTCAGCATTTGCCCCCATCCTTATTTAGCCCTAAAAGTCCCCAGGGGACGTTAAATCCTGGTGAAAATGAACAATTGGTGCAGTTTTAGGCCTTAGCATATGTAAATTTGAGTTCTGCATTATGCAAAAAAAGAAATGTCATTTGCCCTCCCCCCATTTAGCCCCAAAAGTTCCCAAGGCCTTAACATATTTAAATTTGAGTTCAGCACCATACAAAACTGCTAAATAGACATACACAGAAAATTTTGGACAAATATGATAAAATAGTCCCAAAAATGGAGTGTTTTTATTAGCCCTAAAACAGCCCCTGAGGCACACCCAAGAGTTATTGCAAAGTATAGACAAAAATCAGTTAGAACTTTTCAGAAACTTTATAAAAATCCAAGGCATCAATTTTTTTTAATAAGCACAAAAGTGTCCATTTTAGCCATTTTAACCCGAAAGAAACTTTTTAAAAATCCAAGGCATCAATTTTAACCCGAAAGAAACTTTTTAAAAATCCAAGGCATCATTTTTTTTTAATAAGCACAAAAGTGTCCATTGTAGCCATTTTAACCCGAAAGGCACCCCTAGGAGGGCAGCCGGAGTATTCCCGAAAAATCCATTCTCTTACATTGTTCCTATTTACAATGCCTCCCCACGGGGCAGAGTTAGACACCAGGGTCGTTTTTTAATGTGGAGAAAAGGAACAAAAATAAAAATTGTCTCAGTCGTGAAGGATTTCTCCTCCACTGACAGAGAACAAGAAATTGAAGTGCAGCATCTACAAAACAGATACTACACTTTGATCTTGTCCCGAAGGCCATTCTCTTACATTGATACTCATATGTTTAATTTTTGTGCAAAATTTAAAAAAGTTCCAAGCCGTAATTATTGGAAAAAGTGCGGACGGACAAACGGACAAGGATGAATTTACAGGTCCAGCCTCCTTTTGTCGGGGGGACCAATAAATCATCGTGTTTATTTTTATATTGTGTCCAATTAACAACTTTCAGTACTTCTTGACATAATACTCCTTAGTAAATACGCTGAGTAAAATTGTAATTCTAGAAAATCCATTTTTATTTTTTATTTTTATTTCATTTTTTATTAATTTAAAAAAAAAAAAATTTTTTTTTTGCAATTTATTAGAAAAAAACTATTCTCGTTTAATATTTTTCCCCTTAATAATTGAATAAATGTTAGCTTTTATCTTTACATAATGAAAATAAACTAAAGAAAAAAGGTAGAAAATTTTAGCATCAGTAAATATTTATTTAAAAAAAAAAAAAATGACGTTACTCCTGTCAAGCTTTAAATACCAAAGAAAACATTAACCATTCATGTAATTCAAAGACCCAAACGCTATCATTAAGAAAAGGCTGTTATTAACCGGCATCCTTTCTCAATTTACCGATTTCTTTTTTGTTTCTCACATGTCACCCTCTCCCCGCCCATTCACATCAGCGGTTGATACCAGTTATAAAAGAAAAAAAAAATCATTTCACATTCTCCAGTTTTCCCCTTGAAAGGTTCAACCACTCACCCATGAATTATAGTGCTCTTTATCTTACACCCCTTCTTCCACACCCTTTTTTGTTAAACTTGTCTCTGGTCCTCTTCTCTCGGCTCTCCAGTAAAACTCTCTTGGAAATTTCATACCCTATTATCAAATTTCCTTCCTATTTTTTTTTTTTTTTTTTTTTTTTTACTTTTAAAGGGTTGGTTGCTTGTCATCCACTTTTTATTTCAATTGCCACAATTATTTCAGCTCGTTTGAAACCTTAATGGTTTTTAATTAATAAAAACGACTTAATATTGAAAATAACACATAAGGATAATCTTTTTTGGTGCTTGGGCAGTATGAATTGATTCCAAATAAATACATTTTAGGTAAAAAAAAAACAAAAAAAAAACAACACTATTACGTACTTACTTGTCATGACGAAATTAGTAAAATATCTAAAAAGTTACGATAAATGACCGAATAGAAAAAATATTAAAAAGTAAAAATAAAATTTATTAAATTATAAAGTTTTATAGTATTTGTTAATGTTGAAGAGTTCTTAAAACTCAAGGGAGGTAAATGCAGTCTATGATTTTGATAAGATATTAAAATCCGCTATTTCAAAATAGAAAATCGCGGATCGTTTGATACCTTAATGTTTTTTTTTAATTTTTTTTTTTACAAAAAAAAATGATCATTGTTTGCACAGTTACATGGCAAAAAATAAAAAAAGTTATACTCAGTAAATATAAATGTGGAAAAAAATGATCAAGTATTTCTTTTTTTAAATGTGCAAACAATGATAAAGTATTTAAAAAATACTTGATTATTGTTTGTACATTTACATGCCCCCCCCCCAAAAAAAAAATGGTGTCCGCATATTTGCCATGTGACTGAAACCCATAGTGGAGGCAGTGGTAATAAACATCGGTATTTTTTTTTTTTCCACCAACGTTTATTGTTTTGATTTCATACGCTACAGGAGTAAAATTCATAAAATTTATGAATTTATGTTATGATTTTTTTTTTTATAACAACTTTTTAAGAAATCAAATCCAATTTGAGCAATGCTGATACTCTCAATGTTGGTACTTCCAGTGTTCGTACTTCCAATCTCGGCACTCTCAATGTTGGTACTCTGTTTCTCGTCTTTCTGTTGCAATCATACCCCCATCTGGGCAGGGCAACAAGATGTTTTTCACGGTACATTTAGAGTTCAGTATATTTGTTGAAACGGGGAGCAGGGAAGGAATTCCAGAAGCTATCAGGGTAGAAAATCTTCTGGCATCTAAAGGACCTGTACAGTGATGCGGTAAGATTTTGTTGCTAGTCTGGTGGGTCGGGAGTATTCGCTTTGGGGTGGTGCAAGTGCAGTGTTTAACAAAACTCAAGCCCTTCCTGAATCATGTGTGACTGTCTTTGTAAAATTTAAATCTCTCTGTCTTGTTTTGAGATTGGAATTTCGTTAGACAATAAAACTGATTGGCATAATCGAAAAACAACCTAAATAAAATAAATGCAAGCGACATGGAAGGTGGCATGTGCGTGCTTATGCGAAGCATAAACGAAACCATTAAACATGGCTTTTATTTTAGCCTTTTAATTTTTTTACACAGGAACCATCACTTATCAAGGCCCGGATGCCATTCGAGGATAAGGGTTAATGGGTATACATTAGTCAATGTGATTATAGCGTAGTAAGCATAAGTAGTGGGAATTTTGTAAATTTGATTACTTGGGGGGACGGTTCATCAAGAACTTGTTTACGTTGGACTTGAAGACAATCAGATTGTAGTCAGCTGGAAAGCTAGCAATCGGAAGAGAGTTCCACGGGCGTGCACTTCTCGGAAAGAAACTTTGTTCATGGAATCTACGCTTAGGTTAAGGAACAGATAAAGAGAGTGGGAAATTATTGATAGTGGTTTTGGCTAGACGAGTGTTTTTCATAAAAGATTTGCGAAGGGGGGGGCATAGATTGCAGCGCAGCTGAGCACTTGCCATGAAAATAACGATATAGCAGAGACAGGCTCGCAACGTCTCTTCTGTGAGAAAAGTTTGCAGGGAAGAGAAAAGACCATCCTCTACTAAAGTACGGAGTCTATTTTGAACTCTGTCAAGGCAGGACAAGCTGGATTTTAGTTACATTTTAATTTAGTTATTGTATAGTTCACTCCAAAGTACAATTGTCTTGTAACTATTTGCGTATATGCTGACCTTTTTTTTTTTTTTTTTTTTTTTTACATAGGCATCACCACATTATCAAGGCCAAGAGGCCACTCAAGGATAAGGGTTAAAGAGTGTACAGTAGAAATTGGACATTATAGTAATCATTAGTAATGAAAATTTGGTAAAGTTGATAACTTATATGGAACGGCTCATCAAGAACTTATTTACGTTAGACTTGAAGACAACCATATTGTAGTCAGCCGGAAAGTAGGAAAACGGAAGACAATTCCTCAGGCGTGCAGTTCTAAGAAAAAAGCTTTGTCCATGGAATCTACGTTTAGGTTTAGGCACAGATAAAGAGTGGGGGGAATTATTGATAGTGTTTACAGCTAGACGAATGTTTCTTGTGAAAGTTTGGCGAGGGGGGACCATAGATTGAAGCTCAGTCGAACACTTTCCATGAAAATAACGATACATCAGAGACAAACTCGCAACATCTCTTCTGTGAGATAAAGGTTGCAAGGAAGAGAAAAGGACATCTCCTACGAGGCTACGAAGTCTATTTTGAACTCTATCAAGGCAGGCCAAGTCCTTTCTAGCAGCTCCTGCCCAGATGTGGCAACAGTATTCCATCCTTGGACGTACCTGGCTCTTATATAGATAGAGAATAGCATCAGCAGTGAGATATCTACCGGATCGATAGAAAGATCCCACCATTTTTCCAGCGGCCTTGGCAACAGATTTGATGTACGTGTTCCATTTAAGATCAGGAGTAATGGTCAAGCCAAGAAGTTTGTCAAAACTTGAGGCCTCCTGAAGACGAGAGCCATTCATTTCAATTGATGTCAGATGTGGATCAGAATGTTGATGATGTAAAGAGAGAAGCTTGGTTTTAGATGCATTAAAAGTAACCAGCCATTCTTTACCCCATTGTACTACATGCTCAAGATCAGAGGAGAGAGAATTGGAGAGAACTTGGTCGTTTACTGACCTTGCATTTTTATGACAGGCTTGGTCAGCATATCAGTTTGCTGTAGTATTTTCATTTCAAGAGTGAATATTGAATTTATTTATTAGAGTAAACTAGCTGACAGATCCGATGTTGCTCGGGATTGAATGAAAATGAAGGGATGTTCCACATTTCCAATACTTTTATTGTCATCGAAATCAGTGAAATCGCCGGTTTTTTAATCAAATCAATCCATTGCTTGCTCTAGTCAAGAGCATATCGCGCTGCATGAGGTGGAAGCTTCACATGCTTCCCCGCAATGACTAAGTCCACAATAGATTGCCGGCTACATTGCACTGTAAAATACTTACTGGTTATTTTATAAAATTATTTTTACATAAATTATTTTTACATAAAAGTATTTTTACATAAAATTATTTTTACATAAAATCATTTTTATATAAAATTAATTTTATATAAAATTATTTTTATATAAAATCATTTTTATATAAAATTATATTTATATAAAATTTATTTTATATAAAATTATTTTTATATGAAATTAATTTTATATAAAATTATTATTACATAAAATTAGTTTTACATAAAATTATATTTATATAAAATTAATTTTATATAAAATTATTTTTATATGAAATTAATTCTATATAAAATTATTTTTATATAAATTAATTTTATATAAAATTAATTTTATATAAAATTATTTTATATAAAATTATTTTGTATAAAATAATTTTATATAAAATTATTTTTATATAAAATTAATTTTATATAAAATTATTTTTTATATAAATTTATTTTTATATAATGGCTTGAATTCAAATTTAAAAATATACATATCAATTATAATGGTTCAATTATGCTCTAAAAAGAAATAATCATTTTGAACGCGCCCCTGTTGATGTTGGCCTACTGTTGATTTCATACGCAAGGTCTATCTGCTTTTGCGGTGAAAAATTCTTTCAAATGCAATTGTAATATTGGGCTGTATAAAAAAGTGTAAACTTTGGTCAAAATTAGACTGTTCTTGTTTAAAAGGATTTTTCGATTTTCAATACTTATCTGAGACATTCTGTTGCAACACCTATCTAAGAGCACCTCCAGGCATATGAGGTACATTTGTGTGACATTTCCAAAAAATTAGCCAGCCGTTTTCGTTTATATATGAACATTTTGAAATAAAGTATGTTAATTGCAATTTTATTAAAAATTTATTGTTTGGCAAGGAATACAGAGCTAAAAGAATTAATTTTCTGTATTCCTTGTCAAATAGTGAATTTGTTGTAAATATTTAAGTTACATAATTTAATTTAAAAGTTTCATATATATATTATTGCTCCATCTCGTATATGGATTTTTTTTAAATCTGATTGCGATTGTCTAATAAATATTGACACTAATAATTATATGGACTTTAGGTTTACAGCATTATACAATGTGGAATTGGAAAGCATTTCAAAATTTCATGTATATATATATATATATATATATATATATATATATATATATATATATATGTTATATGAGAAGGAAAACCGAGAATTAATAAAATAGTAATCAACGTTTCGTCCCTATTTAAGGGGACATCACCAGGATTTCGTAGGAAAAATGTAGAAGAAAAACGATTACAGACCACATGCGAATGAAAAAGAAAAAATCCTAAAGACCTTCCGATTCTGGGCCGAAACTATAAATGTGCGTGTGGAAAAGTTGGATTATTCTATGTTTATATATCATATAACAGTTCACTTTTTGTATTTTAAAAATATACTCGAGTTGAGACCGAAACTAAAACAGTATTTAAAGTACGATAACCATTAGACCATCTTGCCAATATCTTTAAGAAGTGTTTTTTTCACCTCGTGAAACAGTCTTTAAAACGTGTTTTCAAACCTACTTATTCTTAACATAAAGAATCTTTCATGGGAACGGTTAACGCATGCGCATTTGTGAAACAGTTGACAAACCGATAGAAATCTGATGACCCTCCCTCCACGTATCAATTTTTCAATTTTGACCCTTTAGCTTCCCTTTTACACAATGAAAACAATTAGAAAGTGTTCCACATGTCTGAATACCCTATATACCAAAATCTAAGTCTGTAGATAAAATAATTTGTTGAGTGTCCTCACACACACACACACACACACACACACACACACACACACACACACATTCTCAATTTTATAGATATATATATATACTAGTCGGACGAGTAGTTGTATGAATTTAATGATGGTTTTCTTAAAACGTAATTAAAAAATCATTTCAGTTGAAACTTTTACTGTTTAAAACTTGATTTAAATGCCATTCCAAATCAATGATTTCTAATACTTTAAGCTCTATTTTTACGTAATATGATGATTGTGATGTGAGATGCTCAAGTTTTTAAAGAGAATCTCTCTTGCAACAGATGCGGATTAATTGGACGCATCTCAAGCCTATCCGTCCCTGTCGTCGCAGGCTATGAATATGCAAATACGCAGCAATTGATATAACTGGAATATCAATTCATTGGCTCGATGAGATCTGCGAGTTGAACCATCATCATCATCATCATTATCATCATAGTCATCATCATCGTCGTCGTCAGATACGTGGGGCCATTCCAAGTGCTTGATTGAAAACGAGTGGAATTCATTTACTCAAATCACATCTGAAACAAAAATTAAGCAGAATGATTTAATGATTCCGAGATTAAAAACGAGTCGAGAAATGAAAAGAAAAACAACAACAAAAGAAACATACAAATTAAATTGTCCTCATTTAGAGGGGAATTAATTGCTAATTGGAATTATTTCAAGAGGACTTCAATCTTTCTCATTTTGATGCATACGTCAAGTTTTTGGTTTTAGTCATGTCATTTAGACATCATAATTAAATTGCAAGCACGTATGCATTCACTATATATATATATATATATATATATATATATATATATATATATATATATATATAAAATAAAATAAAAATTACAATTAAATTTACCAAAATGATCCAAGATGGTAAAATTAAAGTATATTATAAATATTAAAGAATTAATGTTTATAAAGTTATCTCAGCCAGATGTAAAAGCTCGATAAAACCAAAAAGGAAATAGAGCTTATAATAATAATAATAAAATATAATTTTACCGTCACTGGGTTATTTATCTTCCACCAGACTATCCATTCATGAGTAATTACCTTTTTCTTCACCATATTCCCTCTGCTTCACTTTTTTTGTTTTCAAGTAAGATCTTTGACTTACTTGTTGCTTCATCAAATACTTTTGCATGCAAAATCCTATCTCGCATTTTGATAATTCCTACCCTCTGATGAGAAGGAAAGTATTTCTTCGAACCTCCGCGGATTAAGGACTATTCACTTATTAAGTGTTTCCTTTACAGATCAAATATGTTTTTAACTCATTTCAAAGTATTTTTTAACATGTTTTATTAACTGTTTGCTCATATATATATATATATATATATCGGCACTGATGGGTTGTGATACAACGAAACAGACTGTATGTCGATGACTACAAATATACATATATATATATATATATATATATATATATATATATATATATATATATATATATATATATATATATATATAAGGAGCCTTGACTGTCGTACAGCCGGTCATGTTTCAATACTGGCTTGAGGTAGTTGCCTGTCTAGCCGCGTTGATGAGCTGGGAAACAGCGAAGCAGTACTGTATGTGGATGACTATATATATATATATATATATATATATATATATATATATATATATATATATATATAATTAAAAATTTCAATCTATTTTGCTAACAAAATTTCCTCTGATGAGATAAGCCATTAATTGAAAATCCATGGGTTAAAGGACAGACTTTAATGACTACCTGTACTCCTTTGTCAAACAATATATTTTGTTGTAATCATACATAATTTATCTCTGAATTTCCACTTATTGTTCTATCTCGTATACTGAGCTTTCTTTATCTGTCTGGGATCGTCTTATAAATATTGATAAAAATATTTCATTGGACTTTACATTTACGATATGATACAATCTCTATTCTTTAGTATTTCATATATATATATATTTTCAGTATTTCTTATATATATGTGCATATATATATATATATATATATATATATATATATATGTATATGTGTGCATGTATATGTATATATATATGTATGTTTATGTATATATATATGTGTGTGTTTATATATATAAAGCGAGAGGGAGTGAGAGGGGGATATTAATTATATTAAAAAAACTATTTATTTTGAAAATATGTTCACTTCAACAAAAATTGAAAATCGAAAATCTAATTTTTTAATGAGGATACTTTCATTTTCTTCATATTTAAAAGTCTTTTCAAAAGTTAATAAAAACAAAAAACAAACAAGCAGAGCAAGCGGAAATTGTATCGATTTGTACGGAAGGAAAATATCGATAGGCTAATCATATGGCAAATATGGAAAACCAACAAGACGAAGTTTTAAAGTATTTTCTTAATTACCTTTTTGCACAGGAAAGCTTTATGATGCAAACGAAACGAGAGAGAGAAAAAAAAAGCCAAAAACAAAAATGTGGTAATATATTCATTGAGAACATCACATCAATATGAAAAATCAACAATGAACTCGCCCGACCTCTTTCCACTTTTGCGGAGCTCATGTTTTTCTTGGCATTGATTGGGTTCTCAAGTTTTGATTTATACATCAAAGTAAATATTCAAAGTAAACATGTACACAAAACATACATGAAAACTCTCCAAAGACCCGACATGTTTATTTAAGTTTTCATTTCAGAAGCCGAGTCAAGTACTGCAGTCAGTGTAACGCTGAATTACATTTGATACCATTCATTGCCCCGGATAGGATTCGGTTTCATATTAATATTTAGGTTTATCCCTGCCAAACGGATCATATTTTGCTTGGCATATGATTTATTATGTTAGCAGCACTATGAAACTGTGTTACTACCGTTTGCCGAGGGGAGTGTCTTTGTCATTGGAACGCTTCTGGAATGGCTGTTACGTCCTGTGTACGGCAACCAGCTGCCTGGTTGTTTAACATGACAAAACGATAGGCACACTTCCTTGATATGAAGGGGTTGATGTGACGTCGGCTCTGTATGATCTACGGTTCCTCGCGTTGAGTTCTAGGTGCTATTATTGGTCGGGATAGTTCAACTGAAATTAAACGCTGTATGAAATAAACGAACAACGTACTTTTTATATATATATAAAAATAGGATTTTTTTTAAATTTTAATAATTATAAAACGTTTGCAGAACTTGAGACGTTGAGCTGGAACACGACTGTCCCCGAAAGGCACAGTTTACAGCTGAATTACGATTCTTTCCTTGTGGCAAAAAACACAAAGAAAAAAAAGATAGAGAGACAAATAGGAAGAAAGATTTAGGTAAATACATATCAAAAACAAATAAACTGAAATGTTTTTATTTTACAATTCTTAGTGGCAACTAATAGAGTTGTTTTTTTTGTTTTTTTTTGCACATGACTACATGCACTGCTGTGACACAGTTGAGATTTATATATATATATATATATATATATATATATATATATATATATATATATATATATATATATATATATATATACTAGATGTGCCCGACGTTCCGGGGTATTAAACGTAACGTTAGATTCCTTCGAAAGCATAAAGTAATAAAAACGGAAAGAAAGTGAGACATATGCCTGCGAGTATTGCTTGTTCTAAAGAGTTCACTCCTTGTAAGTAAGTAAAAGAAATGCTCAAGTTGAGATCGAAACCAACACCTAGACAATGAGTCAAGTACAATAACTATTAGGCCAGCTTGACACGATCTTTAAAAAGTGATTTCACACCTCGTGAGACAATCGACAAACCAGTAAAAAGTTCAATGACTAACAAGTAACAATTTTGCAATTTGGACTCCTTAGCAGCCCTGTTTTATGAATGAAATCCGATTAAAAAGTGTTCCATATCTGAATACATTATGCACAAAATTTTAAGTCTGTTGATGAAAAATTCTTGAGAAATGTCCTGACACACACATTCTCACATATATATATATATATATATATATATATATATATATATATATATAGTCGTCCACATACAGTACTGTTTCGCAGCTCATCAGTGCGGCTAGTCAGGCAACTACCTCAAGCCAAGATTGAAACCCGCCTGCCTGTACGATAGTCAAGGCTCCTAACCACTACGCTATCGGCGGCTGCTATGTGAGTCATGAGCTTAACGATGATTTGACATATATATATATATATATATATATATATATATATATATATATATATATATATATATATATATATATATATATATATATATCGTCGTTGGCAGGACTCGGATACGAGTATACATTTTGCTCATTAGGATTGAGCCAACCTCAGCTACGAATTGTTTTAGGTTATCCACAAGGAGGAACTTTATGTCACACACATTTCAGACGTCGCCATTCGCTGCAACAAACATGTACTTAGCAAGCAGGTTCAGGAAGGCATCTTGCAGCAGTTTGTCAGTATACTATTACACGGAGTAACGCCCCCAGATACCAAGCTGGAAATATTTACGATTCGGTATGGTATATACAGTGCTTAGGCTTCCCAAATGGATGGCTACCCATCTGGTACTGGCCAGGCTCATCGTGGCAAAACTTTGCTGATCTGGCGAGAACCGGTGTGCCACCGGGATTGTGCCACACACACACACACACACACACACACACACACACACACACACACACACACACACACACAAATAGAAATCAAGGCTTATGATATTCGAAAGTAGGAAAAATCAACTCAATGAGGTTGTTTGATAGTGCTCAATAACAAGAGCAAAAATATTTTTTATTATTTATTCGGAGGTAAACATTTACATTTGGTCGCTACAAACAGCAATCTGTTTCAGTCAATGAGCGTCGAATGGTACAGGATTTCCTGATGAAGTCTCATCGACTGAAACAGATGGCTATTTGTAGCGACCAAGTGTAAAAATAGCAACCACAAATTACATATATACATATATGTATATACATATGCATATAAATATATATATATATATATATACATATATACACATATATATATATATATATATATATATATATATATATATATATATATATATACTAGCATGGGTGCCCGGCGTTGCCCGGGTATTTGGAGATGTATGTTGAGCAAAAAAAAAAACGGTCAATTTTTTTTACCCCTATTATGACTCCTTAAAATTTATTGTTTTGGGCTCAAATAAAGTTATTAAGTTATATCCATGTCCAATGAACCTTTATCTAAAATTTCAAGTGTTTTGACCCAAAATTGGTGGAGGAGTTTGGTAGAGTTCTCAAAGGTCAAATCGTTGAACTTTGACCCCTTAATCGCCAAATTTCTGGCCGCAAACATCGATTTTCCCAAATCTCAGTATCCTATATATCAAATTTCGTCTGTAGATTACAAATTGACGGATTTATTGCGTAGGGAAATGTACACCCACAGACACACAGACAGACACTTTCACTTATATATATATATATATATATATATATATATATATATATATATATATATATATATATATATAGTGTGTGTGTAAATGATCTGTCAACTTAACAGTGACAGCCATTCATCTTATTTTCTTCTGGGACATAAAAATCTCATACTTCATCTTTATTGTCTCTCCTCCCTGTCAATGATTTCACTGATTAAACAAGTAAATTAACTTTTTAAGAGAAACCAATTTTTCATCCTATGACGAAAAGCTTCATTGTTTCCATAAAGCTGCTTGTAAAGACTCGGAGATAATTCGCAGCTTCCGGTTCATCCGAACCATAAATAACAAGAAGAGGAAAAAATATGGATTGAAAGAAGCGGCTTGCTTTCATAAATAGTCCTTTATTTAAAAGTGCAAAAAATATAACAGGAATTTGTGTACATCTAAACTTCGCCCATAAATTGCAGCCGAAGTTGGATAAATATAAAATCCCATGTTTAAGTACAATTTTACATCCCGTTTACATGGTCGCCATCTTTTTCACAATAACTCATAGAAGCACATGTGTTTGCTCTCTCTCTCTCTCTCTCTCTCTCTCTCTCTCTATCTATCTATCTATCTATCTATCTATCTATCTCGCAGACACACACTCTCCCTCTCTTTCTCTCATTCTCTGCATCTCTCTCAGTCTTTCTTGTAGATATATGTTTTTGTCTTCTTTCTTTCTCTCTTATATAAATATATATATAGTTTTGTCCTCTTTCTTTTTCTCTCTCTCGCTCTCATATAAATGTACATTGTTTTTCTCTTCTTTGGTATCCCCCCATAATCCCATAATTATATATATATATATATATATATATATATATATATATATATATATATATATAATGACGTTCACACACCGGTTCTCGTCAGATCAGTTTAGCTTGGCTAGTACAAATGGGTGAACATTTGAGAATTCTATGCGCTGTATGTGTTCTCGACATTGTTTCCTATCATATTGAACCCTCAATTGCCATTGGTATTTAACAACGCCGACTCAGGAGAGGTGTGGTTGAGATTGCGCAACTACTGCTACAAAGGTTTCTCACGCAAGCACCCTTACAGTGTGGTATCCATAGTCTGTCAAGGTTAAAGGATGCTACTATATATATATATATATATATATAGTAGAGAGAGAGAGAGAGAGAACGAGAACGAAACCTTATATATGTATATATATGTATATATATATATATATATATTTGTGTGTACATATATATATATATATATATAGAGAGAGAGAGAGAGAAAGATGAAAATATATGTGGCAATTAAGCTACACAGGATATATATATATATATATATATATATATATATATATATATATATAGTAGAGAGAGAGAGAACGAAACCATGTATATATATATTTGTGTGTACATATATATATATATATATATATATATATATATATAGAGAGAGAGAGAGAGAGAGAGAGAGAGAGAAAGATGAAAAAATATGTGGCAATTAAGCTACACAGAACATTCTGCGTTTCATTCTCGTGAGAGTCCGTATGACTGACGAATTCTCATGAGGATGAAACGCGGAATATTCTGTTGAGCTTAACTGTGATATATATTTTCATAAATTACTTCCTAGCTCTACCTATGTATTGAGCACTGTTGAAGTAAATAATGAAAATTTACACATAAAATTATAACTTCGTATATTAATTTATGTGATTAAATGAAGTAATATATATATATATATATATATATATATATATATATATATAATATGTATGTGTGTGTGAGAGAGAGATAGAAAGAAAGGGGACAAAACCATGTATGTCTATATGAAATATATAGTAAGAGCACGCAAAATAGAGTATATATATATATATATATATATATATACATGGTTTCGTTCTAGTTCTCTCTCTCTCTCTCTCTCTCTCTCTCTCTCTCTCTCTCTCTCTCTCTCTCTCTCTCTCTCTCTCTCTCTCCTATAAATATATATGGTTTTATCTTCTTGTAAATTTTCTTTCGCCAGGGTCATTTTTGTATGTTATTCCAATGTATGTCTGCGGAACATTTATAAGACAAAAGAAAAACGAGATTAGAATAAAGAGGAATGATTTACTGTATCATGACGATAGCAGCAGCAAAAGGATATTTATCTTGGGGAAATACCAATAACTCTTTCCCCTTCACTTCATCTGTTCCTCCTCGAAAGACAAATCTATGACTTGGATACAAGCGAGACGGAACTGCACACATAAAGCCTGTTTATGGGACTAAAGAAAATTATGTCTTTTCTCCGCATAACTTTCACCAAACTCCAAAGAAATAATTCTTCGACTATTCTTATTGTTAGTTGCAGGAATCGTACCATTCCGGGTTTCGGCCACCAGTTTTAGACTTTATTAATCATCTTCCTTCTCTCTCATTAAAGAAAAAGAATAAGTGAAGCATGCATGGTCCCCCGTGAGTGCATAGTGAACGAGGCATAAAAAAATAAGTTTATCATTTGTCACCTCTCCCCCCCCCCATTTAGCCCCAAAGTCCCCAAATCCTGGTGAAAATGAACAAACGGTGCAATTTTAGGCTTTAACATATATATATATAGTGGATAACAATCAATAAAGAATTGGCTCTGTAATAATAAAAACGAAATTGGTTTGCATTAAAATATAATATCTATGCGCAATTTATGACTGGGCAATGCGAGGCAATCTGCTAGCATTTTTTAATATTCGTATTAATTTTTATTGTAGTTTTACAGAAAAACAAGTCAAGCATGTGTGGTACCCCATGGGTGCACAGTGAACGAGGCACAAAAAAAAATGACTAAGTTCAGTATTTACGCCCCCCCTCCCCCATTTTGCCTCAAAAGTTCCCAAGGAACGTCAAATCCTGGTGAAAATGAACAGCGGCAAAAAAAAAAGAAATGATTAAGTCCATCATTTATCCCCATTCCATTTAGCCCCAAAACTCCCCAAGGCCTTAACATATTTAAGTTTGAGTTCAGTACCATGCAAAATCGCTAAATAGACATACACAGAAAATTTTGGACAAATATGGTAAAATAATCCCAAAAATAATAAAGCGCTAAAAGAGCCCCTGGGGCACACTCAAGAGTATCGCAAAGTATAGACAAACAAAATTATATAGAAATCAGTTAGTTACAACTTTTCAGAAAGTTTTATAAAAATCCAAGGCATCAGTTTTTTTTTAATAAGCAAAAAAGTGTCAATTTGCGTCATTTTAACCCGAAAGGCACCCCTAGAAGGGCAACCGGAGTTTTACTGGAAAATCAATTCTGTTACATTTTACTCATATCATGTTTAATGTTTGTGCAAAATTTCAAAAATTTCCAAGTCGTAGTTATTGAGAAAAGTGCGGACAGACGAACGGACAAATCGACTAGGGTAGATTTACAGGTCCACCCTCCTTTTGTCGGGGGACCAATAAACGGAAATCTGAGGAAGATATCCATCATTCCAATAATTATTGGAGCAATTGAACTCATGAAAAGGAATTTCAGAAACTACCTGGCAGATATACCCGGTGAACGAAGTGCAAGAGAGATTCAAACAACTGTACTTAATGGAACAATTAGAATCTTAAAAAGATCTCGCGGCAGAAATTTACAGGATAGCAGGTTGTACAAAATAATAAGAAAATTGAAAAAAAATTGAAATATATATTTTAGTGATGGGACGATTCAAATATGATTCCCGATTTCGATGCAATTACCGATTTTGTACTTAATTCCTGATTTCAATACAATTTCCGGCTCCGAGATTTTTTATATATCTTTTAATATTCAACTCTAAAATATTCAACTTTAAAATGGTTATTTTCTCCCTATTATCGTATAAACGCATCTTAAATGTGCATATATTTTCTCAAATGTAAAAACACACTTTTAGTTTTATTGGAAGTTTAAATCAATATATATTTATTATTTTATTATTGCTAGAAATTTTATTTTAAGATTAGAGCATTTAATTAATCGATTTGATTAGAAAACGGGCGATTTGACTGATTTTTAATGACAATAAAAGTATTGAATGTGTGGGACATGTTTTGATTCTAATTCAATCCCAGGTAACAATGGAGCTCTTTTCTAGTGTATATATATATATATATATATATATATATATATATATATATATATATATATATATATAACTACTTCATTTACTCACATAAAATTAATATACGAAAGTATAGATTTATGCGTAAACTTTAAGTATTTACTTCAAAATGCTCAATACGTAGGTAGAGCTAATTAGTAATTTATAAAATATATATGTCGATTAAGCTACACTGAATATTCGGCGTTTCATCCACTCTAAGAGGACCATATAAAACGATAAACAACCAGAGAATTCGCGCATAAGCCTGACGAATCTTAGAGTGGATGAAACGCTGAATATTCAGTGTAGCTTAATCGCCATATATATTTTATAAATTACTATATATATATATATATATATATATATTTACTTATTTATTTGCTATAATAATTGTTAAATACCTACAGATACTAGTGTTTCATCCTTTCGGGAATCTTCAGTGCAGCGTGTCACAATTAATATCAGTCGATAGATCTGAACCCGGCGACAGAAGCCATCTCTGGCTCCATTAGCAAGGACCATGTCCATGCGGCTACCATTAACCGCAAGCGATGTTGTTGAATTGTAAAGATTTATTTCATTAAATGTTTTTAACGTCAGTCAGAGCGATCTACTCATTATATATATATATATATATATATATATATATATATATATATATATATATATATATATATATAACATATTTTATTAATCATTTGTTCATATATATACATATATATATATGTATATGTATATATATATATATACATATATATATATATATAACATATTTTATTAATCATTTGTTCATATATATACATATATATATGTATATGTATATATATATATACATATATATATATATATATATATATATATATATATATATATATATATATATATATATATATATATATATATATACGGTTATTGGCTTTGGAATCTCAATTAAAAGCGACAACTTTATCAGAACAAAAAAAGGGGGCGATAAGCTTGTCTTTTTGAATTGAGATTCCACTGAAACATGTATGCACATATGCAACTAATTCAAAACTAGATTTGTTGTCAAATCCTTAGCTAATCTTTTATTCGTAAGTTATGTGTTCATTCATGTACTAAAACAAATTTTACTGAAATTCATTTCTTTTTTTTTTTTTTTTTTAATTTCATCACTTTGGATCTTCATCTTATAATCTCTATGTTTATAAAGATGATATCAATATGGTCAGGTTCAGAAAATACTGCTAGTGTGTATGATGCCGCTTTGGTCCGTTTGCCTTGTTAGATTATACCAATATGGTCATGTATGTCGAATTGTTAAAAGCAAGCATTTTTGTCAATTCTCTGTTTATGGATAGATGGAAAATAAATTATGCCACATAAAGGTTTTGTGTGTTATTTAAAAAGAAGAGGGGTTTAAATATCTTTATAATTAAAAAAAAAAAACCTTTGTTTCTATGTAAATTAACCACTAGTTGCATCTATCTTGAACTTTTGCATAGTCTATCCATTTTATCCATTGTACAATTTTGGAGTCTTTGATATGACTTGACCACGATTTGAACCAAGTGTCGTTGCCGATTAGTGAACACCTTAACTATTATCTTAATAGGATCCTAAAATAGTTATCAGATGTATATATTGTTCAGTTAAAAGTTTAAAAATTGAGGCAACACCAGGCAACATTTCATATCTGTTCTTCATGTGGTTCCATACAAAGCGTTGATATCACTTAGGCTGCACTCGATAAGATCATTACTCATGTACTTGAACCAGGTCTACCTTGGCCTACCACACTCTCTAGTGCCGGGGGTATCCAGGTGTGTTACAGAGTTGATAAAAAAGATGAATTCTGTATATGACTAAACCATATGCGTGTTAATGCCAAACACATAAAATATTCAACATCCCACCAGTTTTAGATCATTTTCTTCAGTTTTTACTGGACATTCACTTGTTCCTGGCAGATTATTCTGCATTATTCCCTACATTATTTAAAGCAACATTTTCTAAGATGATGAACTCTTAGCACTTGTTCTTCCTCGACATGCACACTCCTGACTAACCTAATAAGCAACAAAATCCTACCCCTTCACTGTTTAGGTATCTAGATGTGGCAAACCTTCTAATCTAATAGCTTCTGTAAGGTAGTACTCATTTATATATGTGTAGATACCCAGGACCAAACACGTTGTAGACTCCGTCACAAAGGAGACAAAGACAAAGAATAACTCGACTCAAGTTTTTCCGTTAAAACAATCACATTTGTTTCCGGGTACTTGACAGAATAAAATGTGATCCCCAGTCTGTGCACACGTTCTTTTTTTATATATCTTTTTCTTTTCTCCCTCACTGCAAGATCACTTTGCACATGGCTCTGCATTTGCATATAGCCGCCATACACGTCTGCACTCTGTTACATTCCTTCCCTCAAATTGCTAGACTTCGGAATTCTCTCCCCGTTTTCTCCTTCCTGGACTGTACTAACAAAAGTTTAAATGTAATGTAAACAGACAGTTCACTCATCCTGACGCCGCTCTATCGTTACATTCATGGCAGATGCTCATCCTATTTTTAATCTATGTTCCCCTCCTGCATAATTTTCATAAAAACTCTCGTCTATCTGCAACCACCATCAACAATTTCCCCACTCTGTATCTGTACTTATATCTAAACACAAATTCCATGAAAAAAGCTTCTTTCCTAGAACTGCTCGCTTGTGGCACTCTGTTCTGCTGGCCTGTTTCCCAGCTGACTACAATACGGTCGTTTTCAAGTTCAATGTAAACAAGTTCTTTTTGAGCCATCTGTTTTTACTCGACTTCCTCCACTAATAATCACTACCTTGCTGTCTCAGTGACCACTGTGCTCTCATTAACCTTTATTCTCGAGTGGCCTGTTGTCTTTGATAAGTGGTGAGTCTCTTGTAAAAATAAATCTCCTGACATACTCCCCTGTAGACATGATCCCAAATAGTATCCCCTCAGGTCGAAGTGACAATATACTTTGTTGTGCACAAGAATACAAAAAAAAAAGCTCCATTAACCTAACTTAAATTTTTGCTGACACACCGGTTCCTGTCAGATCATTAAAGTTAAGCAATATTGAACCTAATTAGTACTAAAATGGGTAACCATTAGAGAAATTCCAGATGCCGTATTTTCTCTCCGCTTATTCCAGCATTGGTTCCAGTCGTCTAGCATTTTTCGTTGCCACTGGATTCAAGCAGTGCTGATACAGGATAAGTATAGCTGGAATTTGTGCAACTTGCGCCTTACAATTACATATGCAGCCAACTTTACAGGAGATATCCATTGTCTCTTGAGACTGAACGGGGCATCGCATTAATCTGCAGAAGTTTAAATGTAATGTGAAAAGACATCTCGTTGCTCAAGTATCCCGAGTCCCCTTGTAAGCACGATCCCAAATAGTATCCCCGTATGTTATAAGTGTTTGAAGTAAAAAAAAAAAAAAAGAAGAAGAAAAAGATGATTTTTAAAGAATGGAAAATAATGGAGTTACAAAGGTTTTCATTTTCCAAAGTTAATAAGTCTTTAATCTGAGCAGGACTTTTCTTCCCATTTACGCCGTGGTCGAGTATCAGGTGATTTCATCTTCCGATTGTTTTTCTTTCCTAAAATCGCTTTGATGTCTGCTAGGAAAATACTCTTGAGAGAGAATCGGAAATAAGAGCAGAATATTAAGAGTGATTGACCGAAGAGAGGCCGGGAGTGATGGAAAAACCTAAACCTCTTCCCTCCTCCACCATCATCACCACCAACAACAACAACACCACCAACACCAACGCCACCACCACATTGCTTTACCATTTGTTGATGGAGTTGAAACTGATGTTATCTTTGCATTAGGCGAAGTAAGACAGACATATTGTCAAATTAATCTCTTCCTGGAAAGAAAGACTATTTACAAGCTGTCATGCTTCTTTCACAAAGGATCCATTTATGAAACTTTTGATGCCACAAAAGCTCATTGCAGGCGAGCGTGGAAGAAGGGTGGGCGTAAATATTATACAATCCAAATGGTAGAGAAGAACATCCTATTAAATGGATGCTTTCTTTGAAGAGAAATAAAGTAGTCACTGTATTTCTATAATTAAGCCTCCTTTTTTATCTCACACACACACACACACACACACACACACACACACGTATATAATCAAGGTAAAGATATCTAAAAGTAAAACCCATTGAATTTAATGCAAAATATTAAAACACTGACCTTTTTTTTTTTTCTTATTCAATTTTCACCCTAAACATATATATATATAATATATAACGTAATATGATTTAAAAATATAGATGACCTTGATTAAGTCCATGTTCAGATTAACCTGAAATATGGCTCTTCTAAAATTCTGAGAATGTTACTGATCTTTTGACGCCCGCCATACTCAAATGGTGAGATATGATTAATATTTTGATATCGGAAATATACAAAAATGTCGGTTAATGCAACATTTCTATATTCAATTTTTTTCTATTCCTAATGTTTCTTATCAGCAAAGCAGAAACTTTAAACAGCTATGAATGATTTTTGTCGTGATTAGTGTTGAGTCTATTAATTGGAATCAGAATCAGGAACTGGAAAAATCAAAACTATTTTAGGTGTTGCAATCGCTATCAGAATTGAAAACACTGTGCTTATATTCCAATGCCAAAAACGATTCTTTTTTTTACTTTTGCTTGTTTTGGTATAAAACTTAATTTTTCATTGCTGGTTCTAATTATAAAATGTTAAATATTTATTGAGTTTAAATTACCAGTGAAACATAAATCAATACATTCTCTCCTCCCACGAGTGTATTGTTTACGTTTGTGAAAATATATGTAAATATTACATTTTTGCAATAATCCAAAAATAACAAATAAAATCAACAACTCTATAACTAAATATGTTATATGAGTGTTTGTGTTTTTTTTTTAAAGAATTCGAATCAGGAATTTAGAGCAGAATCGGTAATTGTATCGGGATCGAGAAAAGTATTGGAATCTTTCCATCACTAGTAATCATATTATGTTTGCGTACATGATAGTGTTTTAAAATACATTGAGATTAGATTTTTCCTTCTTTTTACTTTTTCCATGTTTTTTTTTTTAATTTTTTATTTGTTTATTCAATTTTCACCCCAAACAAGGCACAGTGCCACTTTGAAGCAGGGGGCTACTATCAGGGACTTAATTAGCGGGGTCATTATGAAGGGAGATGAGTAGAAAGATGTTTGTTAACATTACACTTGAACTTCTGCATATCAGTGCAGTTGGGAAAGCAGAATCCCGGAAGGGAGTTCCAAAGACCCGCAGTTCTGGGGAAGAAACTATTGGAGTAAAAGGCTTTCTTGCACCTAGGGATCTCTACTGTAAAGGGATGAGACTTAGTAGCTTGTCGGGTTTGTCGGGGGTAGTTACGTCGGGGAGGTACAAGTGTTTGCAGTTCGTCAGAGCATTCACCATTGAAGTATTTGTAGAACAGGCAGAGGGATGCAACATCTCGTCGATGGGACAGAGGCTGAAGCCTAGATGACAGTTCAGGACCTATCAGGTTGGCGACTCTCTTTTGAACCCTGTCCAGGAGCGAGAGACAAGAAGCAGATGCACCAGCCCAGATGTGACAACAGTACTCCATACATGGGCGAATGGTTGCCTTATAGAGGTATAGGATACTGTCAGGCGTAAGTAGTTTTCTAGCACGGTAGAGGGAGCCAATCTTCCTTGCAGCAGCCTTGGCAATGCTCTCAATGTATCTATTCCAGTTCATATTCCCTGTAAACGTTAGGCCGAGGAGTTTAAAAGAAGTACTTTCAGGTAATGTGTTCTTGGCCATTGCTATTGGTGGTAGAGAAGGTTTCTTGTAGTTATTGAAGGAAACAAGCCTAGTCTTAAGTAAGAACAGAAGTCTCTGTCGCCTGATGAAACCTTTTTATACTGAAACAGTACATTTATTGTAGCGACAAATGCTAAGTTTGTTTACCTTTTTTTATTTTCTTTTTTTTATTACATTTTCACCCCAAACAAGGCACATTGCCACTTTGGTGTAGGGGGCTACTATCATGGGCAGCAACTACTGGGGCACTATGTTGGGATATGGGCAGCAAGATGTCGGTTCATGTTACACTTGAACTTCTGCATGTCAGTACAGTTAGGGAAGCAGGGCCCTGGAATGGAATTCCAGAGTCTAGCGGTTCTGGGGAAGAAACTACTGGAGTAGAAAGATCTTTTACATCTAGGGATCTCTACTGTGTGGAGGTGGGATTTAGCTGCCTGTCGGGTTTGTCGAGGGTGTGTCTGCAGTTCGCCAGAGCATTCACCATTAAAATACTTGTAGAACAGGCAGAGAGATACAACGCTTCGTCGATGGGACAGAGGCTGAAGCTTAGATGCCAGTTCAAGGCCTATCAGATTTGCGACTCTCTTTTAAACCTTGTCTAGGGCGAGAGATTAGCAGCAGATGCACCATCCCAAATGTGAAAACAATACTCCATACATACATGGTGGCCTTAATTGAGTAATATATATATATATATATATATATATATATATATATATATATTCTAGCAGGCCACACAGTGTTACCCCGTCGTACAATACTCCTTAATATATTTTAATTTGTGCAGATGGTGTATTTATAATTATTATTATAAACCCAATTATCTATTGATTATCATATCATATCTAATATATAGTAGTAAACACCCCGGTCATGAAATATACCCACATATGATTCTTTTAATTCACGCTGATTTTGTATGATGATTATAGAACAGATTCTCTATTGATTATTATATTGTACCCAATATATAGTTTGATTTCAAAACTTTTAAAAAATATATGAGTTGGTATTCATTAGCTATATATATATATATATATATATATGTGTGTGTGTGTGTGTGTGCGTGTGTGTTTGTGTTATTTGTTCTTGTTTTTGCGATACGAATTGAATGAATTCAATTTTTTACAAAAGTGCATTTGTACCTAAATGCGAGTTGGGAATAAATTTCTCTTATACCAATTTGGTACCCCCACATGGGGAGCGGTATATATATATTGTTTTAAAATATAATTATCCACTGACACGTGTTTCGTCGTCTACGACTCATCAGAGTGGCTGAATCTAGCGAGATTCGAAATCGGGATCCCACGGTAATGAGCCTGAACTTCTGGTCCATTATATTTTAAAAACTGTGTGTGTATATATATATATATATATATATATATATATATATATATATATATATATATATATATATATATATATATATATATATATATATCGTTGGTTGGCTTTCATAGCTTGTATGAATGGTGACGTTGTTTGTCCTGTGGAAATAATTAAATCATCTCACATTCTGAAAATTATAATATAATATAATATAATATATATATATATATATATATATATATCATACACTAAATTTGAGTTTGTTTCTCAAAGGCTTTTCCTATGTATAAATTTACATATCAAACTTTCAGGTACTGTAATTGAGTGTATGTTTCGAAGCCAAAAAAAAACTAACGTATATTTCTATGAAAACAAATTCAAGCAGTAAACAAAAAAGTACCGTTGTTAGGGATTGTTGTGCGTCTATATATATATATATATATATATATATATATATATATATATATATATATATATATATATATATATATATTTATATATATACACGCACAACAATCTCTAACACTGGTACTTTGAAATGAAAGAAAAAAATATTGATTACCTTGCTTTGAGTTTCATCTATATTATGGTACACTATGACATGTATTTTGATATAGAGGAAGATCCTGCGAATAGATTACTCTGTCTATAAAAGACACTGGAAAGCGGTAACCGAGCTAGGAATAAGTTAGTCTTTATACTATGACATTCAAGATACATTCGTAAGTCAATATTTTATTTGTTAAATAGTACTGTTGTAAAATAAACTTGTTATAACTTACTGTTTAGTCTCGTTATTTTATACTGATTATACCCCCCTCATCGGTATATATCATCTGTATATTAACACGATAGCGTGTGTGCTATTTTCTGTGTCATGCTTACAATCCGAGTCGTTAAATTGTTATTGACTTCCATCTCTTGTAATAAATGCTGCATCCCTCTGTCTGTTCTACAAGTACTTTAATGGTGAATGCTCTGACGAACTACAAGCACTTGTACCCCCGTCGACGTGAACACCCCCCGAAAAACCCGACAAGCAGCTAAATCCCACCCCTTCACATTAGAGATCCCTAGGTGTAAGAAAGCCTTCTACTCCAATAGTTTCTTCCCCAGAACTGCTAAACTTTGGAACTCGCTTCCGGGATTCTGCTTTCCCAACTGTAGTGACATGCAGAAGTTCAAGTTTAATGTGAACAGACATCTTGCCACTCATCTCCCTTCATAATACCCTGCAACTTATGTCCCTGATAGTAGCCCCCTACTCCAAAGTGGCACTGTGCCTTGTTTGGGATGAAATTGAATAAAAAAAATCAAAAAAAAAAATTTTACTAAGATTTCTTCATAAAATTTGGTTTCGGTTTCGATTATAGCTGATGGCACTCAAGTTGTATGTACATATATTTTTTCATAAGTTTTTCTTTCGCTTTAAATTAAAGCTAATGCACCCAAGTCATATGGATATATATTCTTTTGGAAATCGCAACTTTATAATATATACAAATCGATAGAACATTAACTCCATAACAATATATACGAAATTTAAAAGAATTAAAATATCATATTTAAGCGTACTTTACGTCCCGGGCGCCCCTGCTAGCTTAGATAAATACTTTTACAGTTTTAACAAAAGAGCTACAGTAATATCAGAGCGTTTCTATTTATGCTGAATATCTACAGAATGCCACCATGAATATATTACATACGAATGAGTTAATTGTGGAATTTCCTGTGGTTTGATTTTGCTGCTAGTTTGGTGTGTTGTAAATCTTCTGTCTTGCCGGATAAAAGCTATAGAGAATAATTGCCTAAATGCTGTGTTCACCAAAATAGTAAGTCATTATATCGTATGAATCCGAGGATTCTATGTTGGCATTGGTTTCCCTGATATTTTTCTAGTCAGAATTTCTAGAAATACATCAGGTACTTACAAGAGGGACCACGTAAAGGTTGCCGACATTCTAAGTGAAAGTGATTTTTGTGGAACAAACTGGATTCGAACTTGGGGCATCCAGGTCGTCAGTTCCTGTCGTTAACCACTGAACCATTAAGACCTCCCACAATAGTAAGTAAATGAATACGATCGTTAATGTGAAAAAACAGTTGGAACAATAATGGCTAACTGAATTTTTATCCATATTCTGTCAGATCTTGTTATGGGTATTCTTTGTTTATTTTGATAGTTTTTTTTTCTAAATAATAATATTAGGGAGGAGAGGGGAGGGGGTGAAATAGACAACTTCATTCTATTTTCCGTTTCATGTTTGTTTGCTTGGAGAGTTGTTCCGTGAATTTGGCCTGAGTTCTGGACTTGGGGCAATCTGTCAAATGTCAGAAGTGAGAGAATGATGAATATTTCAAACGAAACAATGAATAGCTTAGTTCGATAAAAAAAAACAAAAAAAACTCATAGATATTTTATCTTCTGTGACTCATCTTTCATCCCCCCCCCCCCAAAAAAAACAATAAAACAGAGCTTTGCCTGGAAAACGTTTTGTTTCATAATCTGTCTATGTGGTTTGCAACTGTCATGAAGCATGTTTTCCAACATTCATCAAATAGTAGAGAGACAACTACACTTTTGATAGCATTGTTATTTTTTTTTCTTCTGCTACAACAATAAATCTCAGTTAGAAGAAAAATATTGTAATTAAAAAATATTTTTAAACGACACCATGTGCACAGACATGAACAAAGTAGACATCACCACAAAAAAAAAAAAATGTGTACATGTTTCAAGTTTTGCTTCCTTCGCTGACGACCAGCCATACATACAAACCTTCAATAATTTTTTTTTTTTTTTTTTTACATGGATGTCACCACTTATCAAGGCCCAGAGACCACTCGAGGATAAGGGTTAATAGGTATACATTAGTCATTGTGATTTTAGCATAGTAAACAGTGGGAATTTTGTAACTTGGATTACTTAGGGGGACGATTCAATTAGAACTTGTTCACATTGGACTTTTTCTTTTTTTTTTTTCATAGGTATCAACACATTATCAAGGCCAAGAGGCCACTCAAGGATAAGGGTTAAAGAGTGTACAGTAGAAATTGGACAATATAATAATAATTAGTAATGAAAATTTGGTAAATTTGATAACTTATATGGAACGGCTCATCAAGAACTTATTTACGTTAGACTTGAAGACAACCATATTGTAGTCAGCCGGAAAGCAGGAAAACGGAAGACAATTCCACAGACGTGCAGTTCTAATAAAAAAGCTTTGTTCATGGAATCTACGTTTAGGTTTAGGCACAGATAAAGAGTGGGGGGAATTATTGATAGTGTTTACAGCTAGACGAGTGTTTCTTGTGAAAGTTTTGCGAGGGTGACCATAGATTGAAGCTCAGTCGAACACTTTCCATGAAAATAACGATACATCAGAGACAAACTCGCAACATCTCTTCTGTGAGATAGAGGTTGCAAGGAAGAGAAAAGGACATCTCCTACGAGGCTACAAAGTCTATTTTGAACTCTATCAAGGCAGGACAAGTTCTTTCTAGCAGCTCCTGCAACAGTATTCCATCCTTGGACGTACCTGGCTCTTATAATTTGAAGTATTGCTATTTTAAACCGGTATCGTTGGTTCCAGGTTTGAAAATGACCAGGCACCATGGAAATAAAATAATTATCTAATATGTTTCGATTTTTATTCTTTATTTATTATTTAATAGCAACGAGATCCAAAGTTGCCCGGGATCGAATTAGAATCAATGAATGTTGCACATTTCCAATAACCTTTTATTGTCATCGAAATCGGTAAAATCACCCATTTTTCAATCAAATCAATTGATTGTCTGCTCTAGTTGAATACCTACTATGATGTACCAGGGAGCAGTTCAGATGCCTCTCCACAGTGACTTAGTCGACAATACATTGTAGTCTACATTGCACTGTAGATAACATTCGGTTGATTTTATAAAAAAAATGATATAATTGCTTGAATTAAAGTTTAAAATACAAAAATTAAGTATCATGGTTGAATTGTGCTCTAAAAAGCAACATTCATTTTGAACGCACCCCCGTCTTATCAAAGAACCTACTGTTGTTTTTATACGCTGGGCCTTTCTGCATGTGCAGTGATAAAACCTTTAAAATGCACATTTGCAATTAGACTGTATTAAAGTATTAACTTTGGTCAAAATCGGACTGTTTCTTGCTTAATTGTATTTTTTCGATTATCGATTTTTGATGCATATCATAGGCATTGCGATACAAAACCTACCTAAGAACACGGTCATACACATTAAGCACATTTGTGTCAAAATATTTAAAAATCGGCCTTGCCATTTCCGAGTTCATAGGGAAACAATTCACACACACATATACACATATAAAATGCCTTTAATTATAAATAGAGATATATATACAAACGCGCTGTGATAATGGTAGAAATCAGCCTAAATTCTCGCCCTAAAACTGAAGACCCACTACTCAAAACAACGAGGTATTACAAAAAGGCTGATTGGGAAGCCATCATAGAGCTCATCGGAGATGCCCCATGGCAAAATATCTTTACTCTTCCAGCGGAACAGTGTGCAAATGAGACCACTGAATGGTTCAAAACTGCAATTGAAGCACATGTTCCTGCACGGAACTTCTATAGCAAGCCCCACTCTCCCCAATGGTTTACTTCTGCTTGTGCAGCTGCCATTTGTCAAAGGCAGCATGCGTTCCGCAGGTTCAACCGACATAAGTCCAGCTCAAATAAGCAGAAGTTTATAGAAGCTAGAAATAATTGTAAGAGAGTGATAGAGACAGCTAAGACAGATTACTCTGAAACCACCAGAAAACGCATCGAAGCACAGAAATTAGGAACCTGGGATTTTTGGAAAATCTACAACAACGTAGTAAATAATGGACAGTCAACTATTCCCCCACTACCAAACAATCATGAGGTTGCTTGCACGGCAACTGACTAGGCTAATCTGCTTGCCAGTCAGTTTGCCTCAAACTCCACACTGAACTCGGTACACCACTCCCTCCCTGATTTTCCTCTGCGAACAGACGCCACACTGGACGATTTGAAAATCACCCTTTCTCAGGTAGATGCTATTATAAAAAACCTAGACACCTCAAAAGCATGTGGACCAGATTTATTCCGGCTGTGCTTTTAAAAAAAATGCTCTGCCGAGGTTGCTCCAGTTCTCTCCAAACTTTACAATAAATACCTTAACGAATCTTGCTTTCCCGACTGCTGGAAAACCGCCTCTGTGGTACCAGTTTTCAAGAATTCTGGTGAAAGAACTGACCCACTAAATTATCGCCCCATTAGCCTCCTCCCGTTTTTCGCCAAAATATTTGAGTCCTTAGTTAATCAAGCCCTAGTCCAGCACCTAACAGCTGCTAAACTCCTGACTGACAAACAATATGGATTCAGGCAAGCCCGTTCAACAGCAGATATCTTAACTGTAGTTTCTGAACGTATATACCGTTCATTGGACAAAACAGGGAGGGTAGAGCGGTGTCCCTTGATATATCTAAGGCTTTTGACAGGGTATGGCCCGATGGTCTTCTAAGGAAAATTAGATCATATGGAATCACTGGAAGAATTCATAATGTAATTAAATCCTTCTTAAGTAATAGAAAAATCAAAGTTGTCCTCGACGGTCGTACATCTAAACAATATGACATAAATGCGGGAGTACCTCAGGGGTCTATCCTTGGACCTCTATTATTCTTGATATTCATAAATGACTTCCCTGATAAAATTGTTTCGGAGATGGGTATATATCCAAGGAAATGGCAGAAACACTAGAGGATGACCTCCAATCCGTAGTGGAATGGGGACAAAAATGGTTGGTCTCATTCAATGCTGCTAAGACTAAGCTTGTTTCATTCAATAACTACAAGAAACCTTTTCTACCACCAATGGCAATGGCCAAGAACACATTACCTGAAAGTACTTTTTTTAAACTTCTCAGCCTAACGTTTACAGGGAATATGAACTGGAATAGATACATTGAGAGCATTGCCAAGGCTGCTGCAAGGAAGGTTGGCTTCCTCTACCGTGCTAGAAAACTACTTACGCCTGACAGTATCCTATACCTCTATAAGGCCACCATTCGCCCATGTATGGAGTACTGTGGTCACATCTGGGCTGGTGCATCTGCTGCTTGTCTCTCGCTCCTGGACAGGGTTCAAAAGAGAGTCGCCAACATGATAGGTCCTGAACTGTCATCTAGGCTTCAGCCTCTGTCCCATCGACGAGATGTTGCATCCCTTTGCCTGTTCTACAAATACTTTAATGGTGAATGCTCTGACGAACTGCAAACACTTGTACCTCCCCGACGTAATTACCCCCGACAAACCCGACAAGCTACTAAGTCTCATCCCTTTACAGTAGAGATCCCTAGGTGCAAGAAAGCCTTTTACTCCAATAGTTTCTTCCCCAGAACTGCGGGTCTTTGGAACTCCCTTCCGGGATTCTGCTTTCCCAACTGCACTGATATGCAGAAGTTCAAGTGTAATGTTAACAAGCATCTTTCTACTCATCTCCCTTCATAATGACCCCGCTAATTAAGTCCCTGATAGTAGCCCCCTGCTTCAAAGTGGCACTGTGCCTTGTTTGGGGTGAAAATTGAATAAACAAATAAAAAAATTTTAAAAAAACATGGAAAAAGTAAAAAGAAAGAAAAATCTAATCTCAATGTATTTTAAAACACTATCATGTACGCAAACATAATATGATTACTAGTTATGGAAAGACTCCAATACTTTTCTCGATCCCGATACAATTACCGATTCTGCTCTAAATTTCTGATTCGAATTCTTTAAAAAAAAAACACAAACACTCATATAACATATTTAGTTATAGAGTTGTTGATTTTATTTGTTATTTTTGGATTATTGCAAAAATGTAATATTTACATATATTTTCACAAACGTAAACAATACACTCGTGGGAGGAGAGAATGTATTGATTTATGTTTCACTGGTAATTTAAAATCAATAAATATTTAACATTTTATAATTAGAACCAGCCATGAAAAATTAAGTTTTATACCAAAACAAGCAAAAGTAAAAAAAAGAATCGTTTTTGGCATTGGAATATAAGCACAATGTGTTCAATTCTGATAGCGATTGCAACACCTAAAATATTGATTTTTCCAGTTCCAAATTCTGATTCCAATTAATAGACTCAACACTAATCACGACAAAAAATCATTCATAGCTGTTTAAAGTTTCTGCTTTGCTGATAAGAAACATTAGGAATAGAAAAAAATTGAATATAGAAATGTTGCATTAACCAACATTTTTGTATATTTCCGATATCAAAATATTAATCACATCTCACCATTTGAGTATGGCAGGCGTCAAAAGATCAGTAACATTCTCAGAATTTTAGAAGAGCCATATTTCAGGTTAATCTGAACATGGACTTAATCAAGGTCATCTATATTTTTAAATCATATTACGTTATATATATATATATATATATATATATATATATATATATATATATATATATATATATGATTGATATGTAGTTTGCTTGAAGCATTGTGTGGGATAGGTATGTAAAAGAGATTTAGAAGGCTGTCACAATGCGAAGAATGAATTATATATATACACACACCTACATATATATATATACACCTACATATATATATATATATATATATATATATATATACACCTACATATATATATACCTATATATATATATATATATACCTACACATATATATACCTACATATATATATATATATATATATATATATATATACCTACACATATATATATATATATACCTACATATATATATATATATATATACCTACATATATATATACATACATATATATATATATATATATATATATATATATATATATATATTATTTGTTTCTGTTTTGTGATACTTTTTTTGAATGAATTCAATAATTTATACAAAAGTGCATTTTTACCTAAATGCAAGTTGGGTATAATTTTCCCTTTGACCAATTTGGTACCCCCAAATGGGGAGCGGCATATGTATTGTTAAAATATAATTCTCCAACTCTGCTGAGTTGTAGACGACGAAACACATATCAGTGGATAATTATATTTTAACAATATATATGCCGCTCCCAATTTGGAGATACCATATTAACCAAAAAGAGAAAATTATTCTCAACTCGCATCTAGATAAAAATCGACTTTAATATAAATAATTCAATTCATTAAAAAAATATGGCAAAACAAAAAACATCTATACATTGTGGCCAAAATATAAAAACAACATGCCCATATATGTACTGACGAACTTTAAAACAAATTTTCTCATGCAAATCAATAAGGACTATCCACCTTACTACAAAAATGCTAGTTTTATTTTGGTGCCTTTACTCCACCACCTTTTTATGCTGATAAGGAGACTATATTCAAAAGACATTTTTTTTTCAATTATTGTCAATATTAATAAAATGAATATCGTTTCCGAAAGGATCGTACACTCAATTTGATTTGTTTGTTTCTCATTTTGAAACTGATTCATAATTTACAATTGTTAATATCTATACTCTCTCTCTTTCTCTCTCTCTCTCTCTCTCTCTCTCTCTCTATATATATATATATATATATATATATAATGTGTGTATAAATACACACACACATATATATATATATATATATATATATATATATATATAGTAAGTTAGAAAAATATATATGGCAATTTACTACCTAGCTCTACCTATGTATTGAGCACTGTTGAAGTAAATACTTAGTTTACGCATAAATTATACTTTCGTATATTAATTTATGTGATTAAATGAAGTAGTCATACATAAACATATAGATAGATAGATAGATAGATAGATAGAGAGGGAGAGAGAGTATAGTTACTCCATTATAAAATCAACAGGGTAGCAGTTAGTAGATACCTATTGGAGCCAATAAGATTAACGTCTTATGCAGAAGCTCATGTCATGATTAAAATTGATCTTCAATGCCGTTTAGTGGCAAAAGAGTTGATCAAAAAAGTGTCTTACGTGTACGTGTGTGTGTTTGTGTATATATATATATACACACAAACACACATACACACACGTACACGCACACATATACGCACATACATACACATACACACATACACATATACACACATACACAGGCACACTCACAAAACAAAACAAGCAGGAAAACAAATTAACACTTCCTGTCATCTTTTTCGAAAGTTTAAAAGCAACTTTTTTCAAAGTTCAAAAGGTGGCGTTTTTCACCCTTCCATTTTAAGCTCTGCCCAACTTCCCAAGGACATCTCTTCTGCCCAATAATCAAAGGCATGAAAAGTGTGTTAACTGAAAGGTCACTGACACGAGGCTAGATGTGAGTTCAGGTCAAGCAGACAGAAATGCTTCAAAACCCTCTTCCAGGCCCCACACAGATAAATCAATGCTCTCCATCAGCTCAGCATTATCCAACTTCCTTTTGTGAGATCCACTGAACTTTTACTGGTATTTAAGATCAACTCTTTAGCAAGTACTTCCTGAAATGCCAAAAAGCTTTTACTGCAAAAGCAATGATTTTAAGGAAGTTGATTTGAAATTGTTTAAACTGGCATTTGTTCAAGGAGAAGACCTAGTTTTTTCATGACTTTGAAAATAAAAAGTTGATCATAAATAATAGTAACTAATAGTTGTTTTCCAATGGTTTTGTCTTTCTGTTCTATCAATTTGGATTCTGTTAATTTCAAATAAACAACAGATTTGACCAAAGTAAATGGACATTTCTATCTACTATAATATAAAAGGACCTATGTGTGTGTGTGTGTTTGTGTGTCGGTCTGTCTGTTTGAGTTCGTTCCCTATGTAGTCGAAAACCGACCGGCCGATTTTTAAGAAATTTAACGCATATGCACTTTATGTACCTGGCAGTGTTCTTAGAAAGTTTTTGTATCGAAATGTCTTCGATATCAACAACCGAAATAATTCAATGAAAGAAGGTACAAGCGATTTTGACTAACGTTAACGCCTTACACAGCCTAACATCACAAGTGCATTAAGAAGTTTTATTACTTGACAAGCTGAAAAGTCGGACATTAATAAAATCAACAGTCAGTTCTTTGATATGACAGGAGTGCATTCACAATGAAATGTTTATGTTTAAAGCACAATGGCAACATGATACTTGACTTTTTCATTTTGAACTTAAATTCAAATCATTATCAAGGCACGAGCCGTAAGTGCAGGCATTAAAATCAACAGTAGGCTCTTTGATATGACAAGGACGCGTTCGAAATGAATGTTTCTGTTTAGAGCACAACTGAAGCATGATACTTGACTTCTGCATTTTAAACTTTAATTCAAGCCATTATATATAAAAAATAATTTTATAAAATCAAAAGTAGGTTCTCTACAGTGCAATGTAGACTACATTGTATTGTGTACTTATTCACTGCAAGAGGCATGCGCCGCTTTCTCCTGGTGCACTAGAAATGGATCTCCAACTAGAGCAGGCAATCAATCGATTTGATTAAAAAATTGAGCGACTTCATTGATTTCAATGACAATAAATATATATGAGAGTATGAAACATTCGTTGATCATTATTCGATGCCGGGCAACGTCGGATATCCCCACTAATTTTACATAATAAAATTAATTTGTCCATCTGTCAGTCAGTCATTTTTTTTTTTTTACATAATAAATGCTTTACAGAATTTGTGCCATTTCAAAATATAAGAGATTTTAACTCATTTTTGAAATGGAGAATATTTCATTAACTTTTTAAGTCTCACGGTATTTATATTTTTCACTATTGAGTTGAAACTTTGTATAATGATTAAAAATGGATTCAGATACAGAAATTGAAAGAAAAAAAGCAAAATATCATTAGGTACATGTGATATTTTTTTTAGAAATGAGGATAAAATTTATACAATGTCCTTTTTGTAATAAATTAGTGGTTTGCTATTGCAAGAATATTTTATGTAAGTCTATATATCATCGAACGAACAAAATTTTAGCAAATTTCACAAGAACCTTTAAGAAAGTTCCAAGAACTCTATTAAAATTGAGAAACTATACAAGACTCACTCACAAAGCTGATAAATCATTTTTCAGCATCGCCTTGGACAAAATATAGACACGTTTATTTAAACAGTCAATCTCTCTGGTACAGGAATAATCAGGGGGGGGATCGATATTTAGATGCATTTTTAATGCTATTATTTAGTTATTAGTCAAGTATTTTTTTTTCAATTTGCCAGAAAAGGCAAGAGGTGGGGCGATAGGAAAAAAAAAGAGAAACTATTAGAGATAGGGAGAAGGAGATGATAGAGATAGAGGGAGTTTTGCTGTTTTATTTTATGACGAAGTAACCTTTTTTGGATTTATTTACTGCCGAATCAGTCCTTTTGTTTTTATTAAAGATTTTAATATCTTAAAATATTTATACACGAAGTTTGGTTTGGTTGTTTTGTTTTACGGCATGTATAAATTTTCAGATTATTCAATATGCAATCAAAAAGTCTTTATGTTTCAAGTTCTTTATATCTTTAAATATTTATCCATGCTGGGTTTTTTTTGTTAAAGAAAATTGTTTTTTTTACTTTGCAGAACATGATTGAGTTTTTATGTTTCCTGTTTTTGATATCTTCAAATATTTATTCATGGTGTTTAGTTTAGTTTGGTTTGGTTTCGTATGATGGTTTTGTTTTCTGGAAGACCGACACTTTTCTGGTTAATTAATATTGAATCCAGTCATTTTTGGGTAAAGAATTTTTATCCTTAAAATTATTTATATTTTAAAATATTTATTCTTGGTGTTTGGTTTGTTACTTTTCTCTTTGGCTTTTCAGAGTAAGATTGAGATTTCCAAAGGTAAAGCAAACAAAAAATAACGATTACATCAATGTATGATGCATTTTAGGTCAGGTGGGCAGTATCTTCACACAGCCTGATCTGCTAGCACCAGGGAAAGATACTACATAAACTTGTAAACTTTTCTAATTTGCTGTCCGTTCCCCCGGGAAACGCCTGGTAACCAGGATAGACTCAAACAATTCAATCACAAACGATTGTGTTCAAAACATTATTTAATATTGGGAAAATTGTCGTCTCCATAACGTAAACAGAATGTAAATAAAAAAGTGACTGTTTTTATATTTTTGTTTATAAAATATAGCAATTTAATATTTTATTCAATACTGTTAACACTGTTTCAATTTATCCACCTTCCTTTCCTTGCATTTTCTTCTTTGCTTATGTGTGTGTATGTGTGTGTCAGTATGGTGTGTGTGTGTGTGTGTGTGTGTGTATTCTGTACATTCTTTCCAATTTCGAGGTGTGTGTTTTTTATGGCATGAAATATTGTTTTGTTTTCGAGCTATGTTAAAAAAAAATGCATTAAAAATAAAATTGTATCTATTTCTTGCAAAATATGTCACCTGCAAAACACTACAAAGTTTTCTAAGCTGGTAAAACGAACAAAAAAGAACAAAATAATTATTAAAACATTATTGCAGTTTAATATTTAAAACATTTTCCACTCGCGATTCGTATAAATCTGTCACTTCCTTTAACAGAACAAATTATGAACAGGCAACGCCCCCTCCCCGCCTCACTCACAGAGTGGTACAATCCAATCATACTTTTAGAGCAGCAGAATAATAAGCTATCAAGCATGTGCATGCAGTATGAGGATATATGAAAATGAAAGTGAGGGTTGAGGACATGCGTTGCATGGAGAGAAACGATATGAAAATGATGTTATATGTATTATGAATCTTGAAAAACAATCGTTTAGCCAAAATCATGATAAAAAAATTTTCCCCACTCTCTATCGATGCCTAAACCTTAACGTGGAGTCTATGAACAAAGCTTCTTTCCTAGAACTGCCTGCGTGTGGAACTATGTTCCGATGGTCTGCTTTCTAGCTGACTACAATATTGTCGTCTTCACGTCCAATGTAAACAAGTTTTTACTGAATCGTCCTTGTAAATTATCTGATTATACCAAACAACTACTACACTACTATCCCATTGAGTACTATAATAATAATTATATACATAATATTTCAAACATATATTTAAAAAATCTTATATATATATATATATATATATATATATATATATATATATATATATATATTGTTATGTTGTTATTTTGTATTAAAGCCACGCATAACCTCAAAACTTTATAGTTAGATGGCAAACGTAGGTTAAATCTTTGGTAATAAAATTAGTATCATGGTTAAGATATGTATTGCAAACTTATATTTGGAATTGGTTAGCCTAGTTTTAATTGGATTTCTTTAATTAATAAATAAATCATAAATGCATATTAGGAATTTTATCAAACCTAGAAACATCGAACGGCTGGAGTTACTTCCCTTTCATCGTTATGAAGACATATTAGGATTTTGGTGACTTATGATTTTAACTAAAACTTTAAAATTATGAACGTACAGGGTTATCTCCCTTTCTACTTCTAAAGTATCCGATAATCGTAAATCTTAATAGGAAAGAACGAAATAAAATTTAAAAAAATAAAAAAATAAATTAAAAAAATAAATTGAGATCCTTAATTTTAAATGAGGGATGAGAATGAACAAGTATAAAGTAAACTTTCTTTCGTTATTGAGTAAGTTTTAAACAAAAACGTTTCTTAAATCAAATGAATAGCTTAGCCGATATTTTTGTAAATAAACAAAGCAGATTCCAGATACGAAACTAACATAGAATCGCAACAATTTAACTTAGTTGATTAGTCCGGATGAAAAAAATAATTCAAATTAAATAAAGAAATAAAGAAAATTAATTTAAGAGATCAATGAATAGTATTAATAAAACGTATTAAATGGACATAGGTAATTAGTCGTAACATTGCATGATATTTTATTTGATTTTTTTTAAAATGGAGATACGAAAATAGGTAAATATATAAGTCTTTAAAAAAATACTTTGCAAGGATGCAATATAGGTAAAATAGTTTCGCTTGTTTTCTTATCCTTATAAAGGAAATGGTCTCCATAATGTTTTGTTGTTAAAGTGTTTCTATTCAATAAGTCTGAAGAAAGGCTGGTCTTGTGAAAAGTTTCAAACGACATAATGTTTGGATTTGTCCGAATAGTCTTGAAACAAGTGTAACTAACGATTACTATATTGTCCAATTTCTACTGTACACTCTTTAACCCTTATCCTCGAGTGGCCTCTTGACCTTGATAAGTGGTGATGCGTATGTAAGAAAATACAAAAACAAAAAAAAACTAACGATAAAATACACTATTCGTTGCTATCAACCCATTCTTTGAAGTCTTGGTTTTTGTTAAAACAACATATGAATGCTCAGTTATGAAATATGATAATTTTGTAGCTTTCAGTTAAAGTCATCCATTTTTGGCTTAAAATTTATTGATATATGAACAATTACTGGGTTATATAAACCCAGTAAAATTCGGAATACTAGAAATAAGTATATATATATATATATATATATATATATATATATATATATATATATATATATATACATATATATATATATATATATATATATATATATATATATATATATATATATTAACGAGGAGATAAGATGATTAGGGAATTAAAACATTCCATCTTTGAATTTATTCAAGGTATTAATCTTGAATAAATCCAAAGATGGATTTTTCAATTCATTAAAGCTGTGATTTTCCTAAGTTCAAATTATTTATATATATATATATATATATATATATATATATATATATATATATATATATATATATATATATATATATATATATATATATATATATTACATGAATTACGAGAATTACTCGGTCCATCTTTATGTGATCCATTTTGGTCAATAGTGGAATTGGGTGTAGCAATAACGAAGGGATAACTGCACGGTTCGAACACGCCCAAAAGCGAATGTTATTTTTTAGCAAAGACGAGTGAGAAGGATTTAGTTTAAATGGCTTTCTCTTTTCGCTTCATGCAAAAAGCGTTCAGTTAAAACTTATCGACTTGAACTCCTCTTTGCCAAGCAAAAATGGAAAAAGAATCGCATTTCTGTTGCAAACCCTTGAAGACTGGGTAGATGGAGGGGAGGGATGGGACAAGCGTCAGGGAACGAGGAGTAGATTGATGAGAGAAAATGCGAAAAAAGGTATAAGGCCATTACTAGGTGTGGACGTGGAAATTGCCTCGCAATGGCCTCCGCATTCGGCGAGTAGGCGACAGATAGGTTCGAATATTGATCAAAGCATTCACCAGAATGATGGGTTGAGTAATCCAAGAACAAATGGCTTAACCTACGAAGAATTGGATTCGATGGAGTCAGGTCAAAGAATTCAATAAAGCCAACTCATTTTCTCTATAGCCATAATTATAGCTATAGAAATCTCCTTATTTTGCTGAAAGAAACAAAAAAGGATATACATTTTTACCAGTTACGTGTTTATGTGTGTGTGTGTATGTATATCTGTGTATGTATGTGCACGCGTATATGTGTCTGTGTGTGTGTGTACTCATCTACTAAATATAGAACTCTCCTTACTTTGCAGAAAGAAACAAAAAAGATATACGTTTTTACCAGTAACGTGTGTGTATCTTTATACATGTGTGTATGTGTCTGTACTCATCCACTAAACCTATTGAATATCATGCACGCATAATAGTTTTACTTGTGTTGCCCGGGATTTACAGCAGAAATAATATAGTATCATATCTGTAAATTGTTACATCATAACAATGTACATAATGTGACTCTTGCCAAAATTCATACTAGTTAACATAATGTCCACTTACTAGCATAGGGTCCCAATATCTAACAATTAAAGCAGAAGTTTAGATTAATTTTTTCAGTCATTATTACCAAATGTAACTGAAGTCTAATCTTTGCAAAAATGTCATCTCGGTTGACACGTCGTGATTGGGCTAAACCAATCAAATCCTTTCACTTCTTTATTTCAGGTTTCATATGGAAATAGCATTTCAAAAGGGTTCAATGGTAAATAGCATTCCTAAGAGTCAATATTAAGGGCTTCAGTTTAAATAGCATTTTAAAGTGTCAATATTGAACATTTCAGCATGAAATAGCATTTTAGATGATCAATCAAGAAAGTTTCAATTTGAGCTATAATTAATACAAGATCAAATGTTGAAGATTTCGTCCATTTTTTTTTTATTATTCAGTCTTATTGCTAAGCGCCGCAATTCAAGAAATTTTTTTTAAATATCCACTCTCGTCTTAATAAATACAGAATTTACTAATAACAGTGAATTACTCATGCTTAATTATATTTTTATTTTATTTTTTTACTTGAAATGAAATCAAGTTTGATTCATTTTCTCCAAGTTATCAGAAAACTTCATTAAGATTTGACTTGATGAGAAAAAGAGAGAAATAAAACCTGATTTGGGAAAATCAATTTTTCCATGAAATTACGAAAAAAATCGATTAAGTTCAAATTCCGAAGAATTTATCCATCTGCACTTATCGATGCAATCCACTAATTACATAGAATTAATGAAACTTTATCTATTTAAAAAAAAAAGAAAACATTTGGAAGGAAAAGCAAAAAATGGTTCAGATTCAAGAAGAAACGATTAACGAAACATTGGTCATTTACAAATTGTACATATTTATGTTTTTTTTTCTTCTTTAAGTAAATTCACAGGTGGCAGTCTTTTTAGAACGTAGGTTTCCATGTTTTTCTTTCTAATTAAAGTTTAAACTGAATCTTCCTACACAATCCATACTTCTTTTAAACCCAATTTCAGAATCCACTACCACTTAGAGACCATTCTTCTGATTTGTAGTCCTTTTTTATTTATTATTAAGAGTCACCAGTTATTAAGGCCAAGGGCCATTCAAGAGCAAGGGCTAATAAGATGTGGATAAATGCTAGCTGAAAGATGAAAAGATTAGACTTAAATAACGGTTGATATCAGACTGTGGTGAGATATGATCTTTTTTTATATAAAATTGTTAGGTGAAAGTACAGAATATTTACTACTGCTCCTCCCTACCCATGCTAAGAATAGGTTTCTAAACAATTAGTTGGTATGAAGGCACATTTTGAGCCAGACATTTTTTTGAAGAGGATGAGGGTATCATTCTGATACATGATGAAAGGGTTCACAGGTTGAATTGTGAGGCAAGGGTTGCACAATCTCTAACCAATCATCTCCTGAGTCAGCTCTGCTTGATTCCAGTGAAAAGGAGAAGACCAGGATGACTGGAAACAATTCCAAGAAAACCAGAGAGAATGTACAGACCCTGGTATTCCCGATTGGTCACCCATTTTAGTACTGCCCAGGCTTAACGATGCTTAACTTTGGTGATCTAATAGGAATCGGTGTGTTAATATGATTATGTGGTAATAATAACAAAATAGATACTGCATTATTTCCCCCATTCTACAAAGAAAAAGGTAATGCCTGGGAGGATGGCATAATAGCAGATACTACACTAGTCCCCTCTGAATTGAGCATTGAATGATAATACATTAACATGAAATAGTATAGTAAATAAAATTAAGCATTAAAAGATGGCGCAATCTATAATATAAACCTCACCTGTCTGTTTAAATGTATGTATGTATGTATGTATGTATGTATGCATGTATGTATGTATGTATGTATGTCTAAAACTTTCGACAGAGGCGACGGATTTTCACGAGATTGGTATGGTTTTGAAGCTCGACCCTTCAGACAACAAATATCGAAAAATTGGCTGACAACATTAATACCTTCACTCTCAACTGGGCACTTTTTCCACAAGGAAGGGTCGCTATTTTTCCCCGATATTTTCAACAGTTATCCCCACTTTTCGATTGACTAGCCTTAATTTAAACCTTCACCACCTCCGGTTTGGCGAAGGACGCAAGGGCAAAGGCGTCACTATTTTTTTTACATTCTTTTCCTCCTTTGTGGTACAGGTTCAAACCTGCCTGCCTTTTTTATTTTTATATGCTCAACACACACCTCCAAACACCCGGGCAATGCCGGGCACCCAGGCTAGTAGTTATATGTGACAGTATAGTTCAGACAGATATCAAATCTCCACTAGTAATAGATATTCAATGTTTGGAATTTTCATTGCATGTGATAAAATGTGCAATCCACCATCTAGTAGCACTCCATCATTATTTGCAATAGTGTTTTTATCTTCCTCATCCTATATTTTGGATAAAAACTAATTACATATATCTTTTTAATGCCTGTAGATTAGAGATCTTTAATCTTAAATAATCGATATGTTTGTGTATTTTATCAGATTCAATCGATTCGAAATATTCTTTCTAAATTCTATTAGTGTTGGGACGATTAACCTGAATCAGAAGAAATCGGAACCTTTTGGAGTATCAGAATCAGAAAAATTTGTGCCTATTTTCTGATGCCAAAAACGATGCCTTCAATTACCTTTTTTTCATTCAATTTTATTTAAAACCTAATCTTTCACCGTTGGTAGTAATAATAAAAATAAATATTTATTGATTTTAAACTACCAGTAAGGCGAAAAGCCATAGAGCATCCCCATCCCCCACATGTGTGTTTTTATGATTAAGAAAATATGTGCACATTTAACATGTGCTTTTTATGGTAATCAGAAAAAAATAACAATTTTATAGTTAAACATTTAGAGATTTATAAAGAATCGGAATCAGCAATTTATTAAAAAATCAGTAATTTTATCTGAATCAGGAAAAATATTGGAATCGTCCCATCACTAATTTCTACATTTGGACAACGTTTTCATCCTTTTGTAAAATTCATTATATGAATGTTGTCTGTCTGGAGGATCATCTAAACGATGCTTCAGTTTGCTGATCTAAAGGTTGTTTTGCCATACAGTCTCCTCGAATGGTCTCTTGAAAAATGAACACATCCTACATTGCCATACAACACACACAAAAAATAAGTTCATGCGTGGACGGATGGTCAGGATAACAGAACAGATACTACACTAACTTTTTAAAGTAGAGATGATACCTGTGAGGATAGTCTCACCATCATCATGACTTTTATTCAGTCATTAGAAACAATGGATAACTCAGGTAACAATACGGCACAATCATGTCGACACACCAGTTCTTGCCATATCACCAAAGTTAAGCAACTTTGAGCCTGGCCAATATCAGATGGGTGTCCATTAGGAAAGCAGGGTGTTGTATGTACCGCGAGATAAAATAGCAGGTTGGTAAACTGGCGCAGTCTATCCTTCCATCGAGGGTAGATGGGCGTCTTTTTAGCTATGATAGGCAACCCATCTGCCAAAAAATACTCTTGATAGCCCTGGCGAAACATCAAGTATTCAGCTATAGACAAGATTTGAATTAGACTACAAGCTCGTGTAGTGAGTTCAATCTCGGCTGCAGTCGTACGTTATGTTTTTTTAACTCATGTAAGGATGGCTGCACGTGTAATTGTGATACAAGAATTGCACAATCGTCAATCACACCGCTACTGAGTCAGTACTGCTTGATTCTGGTGGCAAGCAGAGGTCCATGACGACTAATGACAATGCCTAGATATATGAAGAGCACATACGGAACCTGTTATTCCCAAACAGTCACCTATTTTAGAACTGATCAGGCTCAATGAAGCTTCACTTTGGTGATCAAACAGGAACCGGTGTGTCAACATGATTATGCAGTACAGACTTATAACAAGCTGGACAGGTTTATTGTGAATGCTTTATGGGTGGATGATCATAGATTGAAGCTCAGTTGAGCACTAGCCATGAAAATAATGATAGTGGAGATAGACCTGCAATGTCTCTTCCGTGAGAAAGAGGAATAGAGAGGCATAAAGATCTTTGCCCACTAAGTTTTGAATAAGGTTTTGTATCATGTCAAGGCCCAAAAGAGTACTCCTAGCAGCTCGTCTTGCAACTATGTCTTGTCAGCCTTTACAGTTTATACTAGTGTTTCTCAACCTTTTATGACCCGTGTCCCTCTTATCGAGTATCTAAAGACTTTGTTTTACATTGTTCATTTAGTTTCTCTAAAATTACAAATCACAGCGAAAATTTAGCTGCAAATGAAACACTTGCTGTTTGAGATCATGCGACGAGGTCTCTTATGTCCGGCTTCGTCTTGCACACAGCAAGGTGAATATCGTATTTAACATTAAGACGGTTTCTGGACTTTTTTTATTTTTTTGTTTACACAGTGGTCACCACTTATCAAGGCCCGGAAGCCACTCAGGGATAAGGGTTATTGCAAGTACATTACGTTAGTGTGGAGATTTGACGAAGTGTTTACTTAAGGGGGCGGTTCATTAGGAATTTGTTAACGTTGGACTTGAACGTATCCAAGTTGTAGTCAGGTGGGAAGCAGGCATACGGAACAGAGTTCCACAGGCGTGCAGTTCTAAGAAAGAAGCTTTGTTCATGGAATCCACGTTTTGATTTAGGCACAGATAAAGAGTGGGGGAAATTTTTCACAGTGGATTCAGCTAGACGGGTGTTTTTCGTGAAAGATTGACGAGGGGGGACTAGAGATTGGAGTTCAGACGAGCACCTGCCATGGAAATAACGATAAAACAAGGATATGCTCGCAACGTCTCTTCTGTGGTCACTTTGATAGAGAATCCAAATTCGCAAAGGTATGTTGTAGTGAATTTTATGAACATTACGAATGCATTCTTACTGAGTTAAGAACACGCATCCTGAACAGACAACCAGAATCGTTCTTGCTGAAGGCCAGCTTCATTGCTTTTGAAACTTTGGAATCTGCCAGCTCTTCTTCTTCATCTCCAGTAGGTTCGATTTTATTGTTGAAAGGTCTCTGTTCATTTTGAATTTCTGGAATCCTCTTCGAAGGTCCAAGCCCTTCTTAAGGAGCCATTGCCTCCAGTTGAGAACAACTGCAATTGTTGGTCTGTTATAGACATCCATAGTATGTACAAAGTTAAAAAGCGAACAATAATAGCAACTTGTGATGTTCAACGAACTGACAGCCTGTAAGAATTTACTTGCTCTGCGCATCCGTTTCCTTTAAAGTGTGTCTCGTACCAGTTAATATGTAACCAACTTAGTGATATTTAAAAAGGAAATATTCCTGCTTTTTATTTTTTTTTTTAATCAAGTAGATGTTGTAACTGTTCTTTAAATTCTCAATCGTTTACGAAGCACCGAATCTTTTGATGCTGTCTTTTGTGTTTTAGAATAAGAAACTATCAAATAGAGCTACTGTCTTATCGTGACAGTTCACAACTAGTAATTCATACAAACTCAGTTTCAATGACAAAAATACGAACCGTTAAATAAGTTGTTCATTTAGTTAGCTTATTTAAGTAGAGTGGATCTTAGATTTACTTTCGGCAGCTGCGTAATTTCCGCTTTCCTTATTTTATCCTCTAGTCCTCACATTCCATGAGTGATATTTCTGACAAAAAGGGAAGAATTGCTGTTCTCTGTGTCAGAATCTATTTCCTCTAACACTTAACGTTTAAAAAATTTTTTTTTTACCTTGAAATAGTATTTTTAGTTCCCTACATCAAGTAGCTTTATGCCTTGTCTGGCGCAATTTCCATAAAAATGTTTTATTCCTGATAGACATGTCGCTTTTTTTTTTAAATTCTTGTTCACTCCAAACGAGGTATATCACCACTTGAACGAAAAGGGGTTACTATTTAAGACCATATCTACTAGGACACTACGTCAGGAGTTGAGCAGCGTTATATCTGTCCACATTCTATTTAAATTTCAGCATGTCAGTAAGGTCAGAAGATCGCCGCCTGATTGCCGCCATCCGCCGAGTATTCACCGAGTTCCCGGCGGCGCTTGTGGAAAAGGTGCGCTCCCAGTTCCGGATTTGTATCGAGGCGGTGATTGAAACTGATGGCGGCTGAGCTGATTTTTCAATAAAGTTTTAAAATAAAGCTGTAGTGTTGTTTTCTTTAGGATGACACTTTTATTTTTCCACCCTGTAACTACTCTAGGAGAAACTGTTGTTATATATCGGACGTGATTTGTAGAAAGAATTTTAAACAAATCAACGGCTATAAATGAGTTAATAGCCACTTTAGAAGAAAAAAATAAAGAATTAAAATTAATTGCTGTGCATAAGTTAATAATTGATTTAGAATAAACTGCAATAAACGAGAAAGAATTGAAGATTAACTACTGAAAATACTTTGAATGGAACTGCTTACAAACGTTAGGCAATCTCTTTTGAAGCATAATTATGCGATGCTGAATAGAATTGTCCTTTAATTGGGTGAGCTTTATTCTCAGAAAGAATTGATTACTGAAGAGGAAATCTTTGTGGAAAAAATAACAAAACACAAAAACAAAAACAAATGACATAAGTGGGAAATTAGATTTGAAATAAATAAACCAATCATAGCGCGATTGACGGCGGGGGAGAGAGAAAGAGAGAGAGAGAGAGAGAGAGAGAAGAATTGATTAGTGTTTATTTGTAAATGTTTTTGCTTGCGTCATCAACGAGGGGGGGGGGGCGCCGAGGAAGACCGATAACAGCCGACTGTCCAGTCTAGCCCTTTGAAAGAAGCAGGTTCTTCAAACGTTAATTCTTCTACTTAAGAAAAATCTTCGTTTCGTTTTATACTTAATCTCAACGCGTCTCTTTCTGTTGTGTTTTTGTGTTTTTTCTTTCTTTCTTTCTTTTTTTTTTACTTCTCGAGTCTTTTCTTATTGCTGATTCTCGTGCTTCAGATCTTTGCCAATAATGAAGTAATGAATGCCTTTCCACTTTATTTTATTGTGGCATTCTTCTGCCTCATTATGGCAAGGAAATCTAATTTGTATTGATGTACTTGTGTTCGTTGCGCTGCCAGACTTCAATAACATCTTGCGTTAATGTCTCGCAGATTCTATAGTCTTAAAGAAAAGCGGCGCTAGCTTACAACTCAATCTCCCCCCCCCCATTTTACTTCAATAAGTCCTCGGAATTCAAAGAGACCCCTACCTGGAGCTAACACCTTGTTTATTTATGCGATACATAGATATCGTCTTGTTCATCCTCTTTTCTAGCATGCTAAAGAAAGACCACTTTCTTTCCAGCAGCTTTGGCAATGTTCTCAATGTATAGTCCCAACTCATGTTGCCCCCGAATGGTAAACCGAGGAGTTAGAACAGGTAGCATGTTATTAGCCGTGAAAAACAGTGGTTGAGAAGATTTCTTGTAATTATTAAAGGAAAGAAGCTTACTCTTAGCAGCATTGTATGCATATTTGGCATCATAGACACCCATACTTTGCCCAACCTATTTCCATCTAAATAATACAAACAAATTTCATAAATAAGCCTTTAAAAATTTTTATTTGATTTTAGATTAAAATTTGATTTGTTTTTAATCTTCTTCGTTAAAAAAAATTCAATAAATATTTTTAAAACTTTGGTGCTACTGTATTTTGTAAAACGGACGCATGTAAGCGTCTGCTCAGGTTTGCCTGAAACTTGAGATAAACCGTCGGAATACGCTGAGTATTGCCGATCAAATCTTACAAATACTATGAAACAGAAAATGGCAATATTCATTAGATATGTATAAAAAAAAAATAGAAAAGCAAAAAATAAAATATAACAAAAATTTAGCGTAAGATTTATTTATTATTATTTTTTTTTTTGCGTGATTAAAAACGCAATTTTTTTAAATTTTACTTTTGTTAGTTTGAAGAGTTCAAGGGGCTCCTTCCTGGGGCTAACACTTGATTCTATTATAATTTCATATCCGAGGGCTCTTTTAAGAATAGACACTGCTCCCTTTATGGCTGCTATCTGTATTTCCTTACAACTTGGTTTTCCAGGGATTGCTTCTAAGTATTTTTGAAGGTTCTTTTTTATTAGGCCAGTTGCTCCTGTCACAACTGGTATAATGTTTATTTCTTTCAGAGACCATGTTGTTTTTAGATCATTTTTTAGGTCCTGATATTTTGTTATCTTTTCCCATTCTGCTCTATTAAGGCCAAGGTCGTTTGGAAATGTGACATCGATAATGAGTGCAGTCCTTTCGGGCTTGTTCAATATTATTATATCTGGCTTGATGGCCTTGTCTTTTATGTATCTGCCTGCCTGTATGTTTTTGTCGTAGAACACTGTCACTTTTCCATTTGATGTTATCGGTGGTGGTTCATGTTCCCAGATGTTCGACGACCTATCTAGTTGCATCTCTCCACAGATCTTCCAATGTAAGTATCTACATACTTTGTTGTGGCGAGCAGTGTAATGACCATCGGCTAGAAGGATATTGCATCAAGACATTAGGTGGCTTGGGCTTTCAACAGCTGAGTGACAGAATCTGCATTGGTCGGTTTTTTGTAGACCAGCCATTTTCTTAAACCCATTTGTGAGTAAGCCTTGGTCTTGTGCAGCTATAATTAATCGTTCTTCATCAAATGGAAATTTGTCACTTTTAAGCCATTGTAGTGAGGCCTCCTTGTCGATGTAACTCTGATTCAGTTTTTCCATGAACCTGCCTGCTCTCTTATGTTTTTGTGTGTGTATGTCGGGGTTTAGTGTTAACGTGAAGTACCTCCAATTGCTTATGGTAGGAAATAACATTAAGCGAAGAAATAAACAAACAAAAAAATTAAATTTTTAAAATACAACCCACGTAATTTTGCTTTATTCGTATTTTTTTTCTCAATAAAAAACCTGAAAACATATTTTTTGCAAGATAATTTTAAGAACATTTTTAAAAAGAAAAAAATTGTTTAACAAGTTTTAAGAATGTAATTTTTTTTTTTTACAAAGTTTATCAAAAGTCGTTTTCTGGGTAATGATATTCGCGTTCGTTGTCGTTTTCTGATTGGCTGATCAATTTGTCCAGCTCTCGTGATATTCTGGCAGTTTATGTCAGATTCTGAGCAAACCCGGGCGGATGCTTAATAGTGATGGGACGATTCCAATATTTTTCCCGATTCCGATACAATTACCGATTCTGTTCTAAATTCCTGATTTCAATACTATTATCGATTCGGATTCTTTTTTTATTTCTAAATATAGACTTGTTTTTTTTTTTGAGGAGTTAACGCAAAATTCAAAAAATATATACATATAATTTTCTAAACATACAAATTCACTTTCGGAGATGAACTATCGATTTTCGTTTTACGGGTAGCTTACAAATCAATAAATATTTATCATTCCATCATTAATATGAGCCATGGAAAATTGTTTTAACCAAAAACGATCAAATAAAAACTGTGAGAAGCATCGTTTTCGGCATCGGAAAATAGGCACAAAATTGTCTGATTCTGATACGATTCCGATACCGATTGCTAAAATATTGTCAAAAGATGAAGTACTATGGAAATGGTTATATTAATCAATTGTATGTTTGGTTAATGTTGTGATATGTCTACCCTACGGATAATAATTTCTGTTCAGTATATTTGTTTCTACAAATTACAGAGCTCTGCCTTTCTCTTGGACACTTACCATAATAGCAAAAAAAAAAAAAAAAAGAAGAACTATGGAAATGCTAATATTGGTCATGGTAATGTAATATGTATGGTGTCAATTTATTTGTTGATCGCAACTATTCCATCTCTTTAACCATCAAATGTTTCCAATCTTTTAAGATTTACTCACATTGTGTAGACAACCAACGGTTTCAAAGGTTCCGATTTTTTTCAATTCTCAATTTCGATTTCGAATAATCGTCCCAACACTAATGTTTATATACGTCCGATTCACAAAATGCACTAGTACTAACAAAAAAAAGTAATAAAATTTCAATAAATATAAAACATTTTTTAAAAGAGGTTCATCAAGTATCTAACGATATCAGTTTAGCAATCATAAAAATCCACAGATAAGTTTCATTTTTCCTTTGGGACATATTTTATTGTGATTAAAATAATTTTCGCTTAATTAATAAAACAAGACCAATTTTAATGGATTCTGAATTCAAGCCAAGAAAATATTAAAAATCGAAATTTCATATACTTTTATGTAAAGCTAAAATGAATAATGATATTCTAGTTGCGAAAATAGAATCAAGTATGTTATTTTTTCTTTTAGTGTTTAATTCCTTTATCTCTTGCTGGGATTTGACTCTTTCATACGTTTGCTTTACAATTTTCTATCACTCGCACATTTTCTTTTCTATTTGAGTCACCACTTATCAAGATCTGGAGTAACTCAGTGGCAAAATGATTGCCAGTCGAAAAATGAAGTTCTATGAAAATGTTAATATTGATCAGTTGTATGCTTGGTTAGTGTTGTGATGTGTCCACCCTACGGATAATAATCCCTGTTCAATATATTCGTTTATACAAATTATAGAATCCTGCTTTTCTCTCAGACACTTACGGGACCATAACAGTAAAAAACAAAAAAAACAAAGGCTATAGAAATGTTAATATTGGTCATAGGTATGTAATGTATTTGGTTACTGATGGGTCGATTTGTTTGTTCACCGCAACTATCCCATATCTTTAGCCATATGCATACATCAAATCCGTTGCCAAGGTCACTGGAAAAATGATGGGATCCTTCTATCGATTCAGTAGATATCTACCTGCTGATGCAATTCTCTACCTATGTAAGAGCCAGGTACGTCCAAGGAGGGAGTATTGCTGTCACATCTGGGCAGGAGCTGCTAAAGAAGCTCTTAGCATGCTCTGACAGAGTTCAGAATAAACTTGGTAGCCTTGTAGGGATAACCGTTTTCTCTTCCCTGCAACCTCTTTCTTACAGAGGAGACGTTGCAAGCCCGTCTCTGTTTGTCGTTATTTTCATGGTAAGTGCTCGTCTGAGCTCCAATATATGGTCCCTACTCGCCAAACATTCATGAGAAACACTCGTCTTCCTGAAAACTACTATCAATAATTTCCCCCACATTTATCTGTGCCTCAACCTAAACGTAGATTCCATGAACAAAACTTCTTTTTTAGAACTGCATACCTGTAGAACTTTCTTCCGTTTACCTGCTTTCCAGCTGACTAAATATAGCCGTCTTCAAGTCAAAGGGGACTGCTCATCAAGAACTTGTTTATATTGGACTTGGAGAAGACCATATTGTAGTCAGCTGCAAACAAGGTGAAGGGAACATTGCTCAACAGGAGTGAGTTCTATGAAAAAAGCTTTGTTCATGGAATCTACGTTTAAGTTAAGGCACAGATAAAGAGTGGGGAAATTATTGATAGTGGTTTCGAATAGACGAGTGTTTTTCATGAAAATTTGTGAAGGAGAGACCATACATTGTGATTCGCTTGTAATTTTCCTCAAAATAAACGCATTCCCCAATTGAATGGATGTCTGAAAAAAAAAAACGGTAGACCCTGTTTTTTATATAGTGGACTTTTTACACTTCAAGTTCTTAATCGCTTTAAGTATTTATGAATGGTGTTTTTATTAAATCGTCATTCATAATGTAAATTTTTGTGTATCTTCGTATTCAATTTTATCTGAATGAACCTTGGAGAATGGCGATATCACACCCCCTAAAACTTGTCAAATTTGGATCCCACTAAACTTGTAATATAATAGAATCATCAAAGTTTGAGTATCAGGTCACAAATTGTTTGATTAGATGACACATTTTCACATGTTTTTTTTTCTTTTGTTTTTAAACCTATGTGCAGAGATTGTCTGTGTTGAATTCTCCATTTTCAAAGAGATCAGCCTCCACAGAAGAGCAACCTCAGACTAATCAAAGAAACAGAGACAATCATTTCAAATATCAAGTCATTGTTTTTTTTTTATTCTTTCTTTTTATGACTAACTTTAAACTTCCTTTTCAACTCGAATAATCACCACTTGATTGTATGAAGGCTGAGAAATGATCGCATCACCAGATGCAGATCAGTACAAGCAGAAATTGCTTTCCTGTCTGATTCATTTAAGGATATTTTTTTTCCACCCTCCTTTTTTTTCTCTTGATTTGTCGTGTTATCTGTTCCATATTCTTCTCTGATTAGGTCTCTTGCTTCCTTAATGTATCAATGATCCAAGCTCAGTGAAAGTAGCCTTAAAGCTGAGAAGATGTTCCTGTTTGATTCAACTTGATCTAATGAGGTGTTCAGGCTTCTATTCAACACTACCTGAACAGGCCATGTAGGTCAATGATATGGAATTGATTCAAAGGCAGGAACAGAAATTGATGCAGTGTTTCTTCTTCTTCTTCTTCTTATTATTATTATTATTATTATTATTATTATTATTATTATTGTTGTTGTTGTTGTTGTTGCTGTCCTCCTTTTCTTCCTCCTCATCCTTTCTTCTTTTGTTTTGTTCTTGTTAAATTCATTTTCTACTTCATTCTCATACCTCATTCAAGGTTGCAAGTTTTAAAATTGATAAAGTTATTGATTATGATATCCGAGATAAGAGTTTAGATATTTGACTGCTTCCTGGCTTGTCTTACTGATCAGTGAAGTAAAAAAGGTTCAAGATAAACTCTTGACAAATTGTTACGAATTTTAACTTCCGCTAGCAGGGAGACTCGACGTTGCCCAGGATTGAATGAGGGATAACGAATGTTTCACACTTCCAATACTTTTTATTTCTATAGAAAACAACGAAATCATCCATTTTTTCAATCAAATCGATTGACTCTAGTCAGGGGCCCACCATGGTGTGCTGGGAGGAAGTTTCACACGCCTTCCCGGAGTGACTTAGTTTTAGCTATACATTTTAGGCTACATTGCATTTTATATAATTGCTTTTATATAATGGCTTGAATTGATGTTTAAAATGCAAAAGTCGTGTATCATGGTTCAATTGTATGCTAAACAGAAATGTTCGTGTTGAATGCATTCCAGTAATATCAAAGAACCTATTGCCGATTTTATATGTCGGACCCCTTCGCTTGTGCGGTGATAAAAGTTCTCAAATGCACATGTGATTTTAGGCTGTATAAGGGTGTTAACTTTGGTCAAAGTTGGACTGTTCCTTCCCTAATGGGTTTTTTCGATTTTCAATACTTATCAGAGGCATTCAAATACAAAATCTTTCTGCGAACACTTCCAGACACATAAAGTGTATTTGTGTGAAATTTAAAAAAAAAATAGGCTAAGCCGTTTCAGAGTTCATAGTGAACGAACTCTGACATGCATGGACACACAAAAATTGCTTTTTATATATAAGTAGAGAGAGAGAGAGAGAGAGAGAGAGAGAGAGACAGACAGACAGACAGACAGACAGACAGACAGAGATTAAGCATGTCAATATTTCATTGAAATATTAGAGTGGTATATTTCTATGAAAGAAGATTATCTACACTTTCATCTTGGGCCGAAGACCAAGATTTTTGATGAAGGATGTACACTAGTTATTGCATGTCGTTCACAACATACACTCATTTATTACATTTAAGAAAAAGAGATAAATTACCCCCTACCCCGAACCCTTGTTACTGAACCCAAAAGAAAAAAGACGAAAATTATTTCCAAGATTTATGGGCTGTTTACCAGCCATTTCTCTTTCGTGTTTTTGTCTCTGTGCGTGTCATTTTTGTTGGTCTTTCTTTGTAATACGTCATCCATACAAAACAAAAATTGCAAAGTAAACACTACATCATATATTCAAGACATATCTACTCCATCACACGCTTTTCAATGAGTTATCGCTTTTCCATTTCGCCAAATTTGACCCATTAAACCGTTTCTATTATTATTAAAACAATAAACAAAAACTGATTTCTTAAACAGTTTTATTTCTACTATGTCGTTTTCGTATTTTTATAATTTAAAGTAATAATTCATTTTAAATTTATCGCTTTCTCAAAGAGTGATTTTTATTGCTTTTCGTCTTGTGTGTGCAATATATATATATATATATATATGTATATATATATGTGTGTGTTTACTCTTATAGATTAAGCTCATTTTCAGCTCATATTCTAATTTAAAAAATATACAAAACATTATTATAGTTATTTCAAATCAATATTGACTTAAAAAATTCAATAAAATATTCTCTGATATATATATATATATATATATATATATATATATATATATATATATATATAATAGACTACTCGTGACCCGTTGGGTCAGTCTGTTATATTAGCTATGGAATTAATGTATGAGCGTGACACTTCTGACGTAAAGAAAATGTTTTTTTTCTGACATAACAAAAATATTTCTATGAAAGTATATTAAAATGAAAAAAGAATATAGATAGATTTCTATGAGTCGTTCGGGTTATAATTGTTTATTTTTGACAACACAAACTTACAGCCATTGAATTATAAGTGGTTTGCCATACTTATAGGTAAATGTGCACTGAACAGATACCATAATACTTAAAGTTAAATTCAAATTTTGATATATCTTTTAATTTGAATGCGAAAAAAAATTGGGTCGCTGAAAACGTATACAGTAAAACAATACGTTTTATTGTTGTGTTGATTATTTATTTGTAACGCAATTAAAAACACATCTTTTCGGGGTTATTCTTTTATGTTAGTAGTGTAGAGGAACATGTATGAATGTTTTTAAGAAAGATGTATTGAAAAATGGAAAATAAATTTAAAAAAAAGGAAGGCGGTGGATAAATCGCCGTTGTAAAATGCTCTTATGGTTGTCAACGGGTTAAAGTAGATTTATTTGTAAGAAAATTGCGTTAAAATAACTTAAACCTTATACGGAAATTAATGATGTAAATAGAAAAGCAGAAAGTATTAACAATTGTTTATTTGGATAATTTAAACGCGAAAAAAAACTGGGACGCTGAAAACCTACACAGTAAAAAATACGTTTTATTGTCGCGTTGATTATTTAGTATAATATATATCGTATATATGAAACAGGTCGAGGATTATATGCATTATTTGTAATCACGTTTTGCGTTTGCTTCCCATATCTTGAAATTTTTTATTCAATAAATTTAAGATATTCGCTTTTTCTAAGGACGTCCGTTTGTTTGAACGAAACTGGTCCAGCAATTTGAGTTTATTTGTTTACGTTGTTATGGGTTTATGTTTATGTATGCATGCGCAACCGGAAGTCGTAAACAGAATTTGGAGTTACAACACCCGTTACAAGGTCATTTGAGTTTAATAATTATATAGATTACTTCATTTAATCACATAAATTAAAATACGAAGATATAATTTATGCGTAAATTTTGCCGTATTTACTTCAACAGTGCTCAATACATAGGTAGAGCTAGGTAGTAAGTTAGGAAAATATATATGACAATTAAGCTACACAGAATATTCCGCGTTTCATTCTCGTGAGAATTCGACAGGCTTATGCGAAAAGTTGTGGTTATCATGCGTTTATATATACGCACATGCTATTGGTTTTTTTGTACACCAATCGACTTTCTAGTTGCCACCGCACGTATCATAATCAGCCAATGGGTGGGCACTTACAGGACAACGGCACAGTTGAGAATGAAACATGGAATATCCTGTGTAGCTTAATTGCCATATATATTTTCATAACTTATTATGTGTGTGTGTTTATAGGAAAATATGTTTATTCAATTATATTTCACGCTTTAATCATATTAATCCTTTTATTTATGAAACTCGATGTATCTTAAATATAACTATACAGCATAAGCAAATAAATGATAAAACACCTATATTCCAAATTCCATGGCCCTGTTGGTGGGGCATTAGAATACACCGACTGCCCCCCTGCAGAGGGTAAAAGTCCCTCAATGGGGGTCCTGGATATGACCTTAAACTATATCCAGTGGTGAGGCCCCAGTTTGTGGGCTTTGGGGAGTGTGGAACCACCCTTTAATTACCATTGCTCCCAGGTCTACTCTGACCCGGAGTGGTAGTACCTGTTAGGATCCCAACTATGGGTTGAATAGAAAATGACTTGAAAACAACAAATATATTCTATTAAACATTTTTTCTTAAATCTTTGGATTCGGCATTAAATAACCCGAAAAGGGTTGATATGCCGTAAAACAAAAACCAACCGACCAAATTCCATGATGTTGTTCCTCATACCGTTCATTTCTCTCAGTGTGTTAAATTGTTCAATTCTTGACTGCACCTGTTTCATAGCGCAGAAACAATCATATAATTATTATGTGGATTTTTTAATATTTTCTGCCCTGACTCATCAGAAGAATACGAACTCATTAACTTTAAAAGAAGGTAAAAAAGAATATGGACATGATAACATAAATCCGAAAAGATCGAAAGAGTAGTTTCAATTATATTTTATGATATTTACACTATCTTTGATATATATATATATATATATATATATATATATATATATATATATATATATATATATATATATATATATATATATATTAGTGATGGGACGATTCCAATAGTTTTCTCGATTCTGATTATTATTTATTTATCTATAAGATTGTTATTTCCATCGATTTTCGTAAAAAAAAAAAACATATGTTAAATATGCATATATTTTCCTAAACGTCAAAATACACTTGTGGAGGAGTATCTATCGCGTTTAGCTTTACTGGTATTTTAAAATCAATAAATATTTATTATTTTATTATTATTATTACCAGGAATGAAAGATTTTGGTTTAAACAAAGTCAAATAAAAGCAGACAATTAAAAGAATCGTTTTGGCATCGGAAATTCCGATATATGTAAACACGTATGTATAAATGTTGTGGCCTTGCAAATCAGTAATAATCAATTTATTGGCAAAAAATAAAACAATTGTGCTTCAATACAATGTAGAGAAAAGGTGGTAAAAATTTACAGAACAGAGGACACAGTAGCCCAGCATTAGTCTAAATTAACCTTAAATTAATGCGTTGTTGTTGCACGTTTTATAGTGCATATTATGAATCTGTGTCCATAACCGATACAAGCCATGCCACAACGTTAAGATATAACTGTATTTTAATAGTCCTTTCATTCCTGAAATAGCTACATCAGTCAATTATATAAAAAGACAAAGTTATTTTTCTCGCAATACACACTGAAACATATAAAAACTATTACTAAGAAATTATTTATTAGGTTCTGGAGTATATCATAATGCTCATTGAAGAGATTGGAGGTCAAACTTTAGCCGGAATCGTTTCAGGTACAGTTTTTAAGTTTCCACGAATCTGCCTAAATGCTTGCATTATTGTTGCATTTATCTCTTCACTTAAAAGTTCTTTCCAAAAGTCTATGGATTCTGATTGAGAACGCATTCCTCCTTCGATTCAGTCGAAATTGGTGGTGAAAAAGTTTCATTTAGTGTCCGTGTAGTCCTCTATTTGGTACCGGATCAAAAAAAAGGTTCTGAGGGATACAATAATGGCCACCGAGGAGATTGTGGGTCAAAATAAGATCATTGCAATCAAGACAAACGCAATAGTATGATAAATATAAAGTACATTAACCGACGTATGATATATAGTACAGCTTACGAATCTGGGTCTATAACTGCCACGGATCACGCCACAACGTCTAAATATAACTGTATTTGAATAAGTCCTTTTATTCTTGAAATAGCTAGATCAGCAAATCACATGAAAAGGCAGAGTTATTATTTTTTTCTCAATGCACTCTAAAAAACTATCAATAAGAATTAATTTAAGGCGAGTAAAATGTGAATCTTCAATTTAATTTTGACAGTCACGTAACTCTCGCTTCCAGGAAATATTCCATGAACGATGTTTCTGACAAATGGAGAAAAAAAACCGCAATTGTCTGTGTCAATGTCTATTCCATCTAACACATATCGTTGGCAAGTTTTTGACCTTGAAATAGTATTTTAACTCCTTATATCAAGTGGCTTCATACTTTGTCTGACGCGATTTCCATTAAAACACGGGGGGGGGAGGGTGAAAAGAAAAGTGGAAGATAGGAGACGGATTCAATTAAATACGATTTACATCCAATTAGAAGAATTTAAAAAAAAAGAATTTCTTAAAATACACACTTAATTGTTAATCCTAAGCCACTATATATTTTTTTTTAATTTTGTAAATATGTGCTTGTCGAAAAAAGAATTTGATCGTTTTCATCTTTGAAATTTTCTAAGTCATTTCTAAACGGTTAACTTTTTTTTATTGACAGTTTTGCTATCCCGTGACAGCGTAATTCTAGCCTCAATCTAAAATTCGTTTTTGTTATATGACATTTTATTAAAGAATTCAGATGTCTGCTACTGACACCGGGTTGAACATGAAACAGATCAATTTCTATTTCTGTCATAAGATCTGCAAGAGATACTAATGCAATTCATCAGAAAAGACGGATCAACTTGATCCAGCTCAATCACCTTCTCCAGTTCAAGGAAATCATTGACTGCGATAGTTTTACATTAACCACCAAACAAAGGTATAAACAACCCTTTATTATAAAAATCTAACAATAAATGCCGTTTTCTCCACCCTATTCTTGTTCACTGCTATAATTGTTAAGCACTAGTTTGTACCCGCTCCTTTAATGTTGTGGGTACATTATCTAGGTATGCCAATTTCCATCGTTATCTCGCTTCTGCTGATTAATAGTGAAATATCTTGCGAAAGGGATATATTCGTTTGAAGTAGCTGAGTGGCCTTTACTACTATTCGAGGAATAATCTTGTGTGTCGCCTTTCAAAACAAGTGTTCGTAGTCAAAGTTGGTATTCCGTTGCGTGAGGCTTATAGCATACTTTTCAACGCCTGGATTAGGCAGTTCCATAAGTCGGTATGTATGGCTTAACAAGCTAATTATATTTTTGTAAGAAGGAAAAACATGATGGAATTAAAAGATTTTTAAAAAATGTAAAGGCAAACTGACCGGCACCCATATTCATTATATTAAATAGTATTAAAAGTATATAATATCTATCTATAGACAATGCTCACATGGCGTCAATTCCAGGACCTTGGAAATGGATGGAGGCGTTGAATCTCTACGCTTCCGGGTGAGCATAGCGGTTTCAGTCCTGCCCAAAGCAAGCCAGAGGTTAAGTTAGCCAAAACCTGGTGAGACAAGAAGTACTAAAGGCAGTAATTATTGGGGATGAAGTTGCGAGACTCAGAATTCCTATCACACCGCGGTTAATCAACTGAAGAAGGGCAGAGGATGAGGGAGCCGAAACGTAGTGAAACAACAACAACTATTAAGATGAGGATAAAAGTTCCCCAATAAATAAATAAAAACACAAATCTAGTTTAAAATTTTTTTAGATTTACGTGAGTTTCTAACTTGAGTGTACAAATAACCCCTGCCTTAATAATGTGTGCTCTACCTACTCCCTTTTTGTCAACCACTCGCATGTTTCTTCTGTGTACAAACAGACAAACCCCAAAAGTAACATCTTCACAACGTTTCGATTGAATGGAACCTCCGACTGTCTTTGTTGAACTTGGTAATTTGGACGGAATTTCGTATGGAATCATTTATCTACTTCACAGGGAAAACATGTTCTTGTTCCGTCAGCCATGACTGTATAGAGGTCGTAAGTAATTCGCAATTGTATTTTTCGGTCGCCCACACTAAGAATTGAACATTCAACCTTCAGGAGAATATTACTTTTCACAATTGATTTTTCCACGGATCCTTGGGGGCAGTTCTTTTATAATACGAATTTTTGAGATGAGGATTGATTATTCGTATTATATGGATTCTTCAGACTACTGGTCTCATCTAGAGCGTTATTTTTCGCAAGGTGTCAGTCAATGTAACTTCCAAACTACTTCAGGTGTATCTTGCTGAATTTGAGAATCTTTCTGTCGAACTCGGGAATCTTTCTGTCGAAATCGGGAATCTGCACAGATTTTCAAACGGAACCATTTATGTAATCCATGAGCGCAGCATGCTTTCCTCCAAGCAGCCATGACTGAGTAAAAGTCCTGATTCGCAATTGTATTTTCAATGTTGCACACATTGAGTATTGAACCGTTAACCTATAGAAGAATGCAACTTACTACTGAATTTACCAAGTACTGTATCCACTGCACCAGGGATCCTTCTTTTTTAATCAACGAAATCATTAGAAAACGATGGAATTGGCAATGGGTTATGTTTTTGTTTTTGTTTTTGTTTTTTCGAAAAAAAAAAACAAAACAACTTGTCATACAGAGTTACTTGTTTCTAAAGTTAAATTTAGGAAAAAAAATCCGATAAAATCAAAGTTGTTTTTCTCTATATTTGATTCATGTCCCCGGAAGGCGTTTTTCTTGTTTAAAAATAATTTCACATAAATCAGAATTTTGATTACACGTTTGTTTTCTCGTTTTTCCTAATTATATATATTTTTTTATTTTTATTTTTTATAATTGCTACAACTTAAAACAATAATTATTTTGTTGGCAATCATTACAAAACTAATGTGAACTATCAATAATTCCCCGGGGCCATTTTGTTTGTGAATTGTGTTTGCAAGACAAACGTTTCTGTCTCAAAGGGATAAAAAAATGTATTTGGAGTTGAAACTTTGATGATCAATCGTTAATTCCAGTTGTTCAATGGAATGTCCTCATTTTAATTCAACTCGATTTTTCACAGGAAACGTACAAGTAGAAATCATGTAGAATCACCCATTGTTTTCATCTTTACAACCCAAACAAGTTATTGCTTTGGAAAAAAAAACATATAAGTATTCTGTTGGTACAGGATGAAACAATAAAAGTGTCGCCCTAAAAAAAAAAAAAAACAACACTACAGCTTTCTTTAAAAACTTTTATTGAAAAAATCAATTCACCTAAGTTGATTATATAGTAGAGCTGGCATCTATTCAATGTAGCCGCCTTCAGCCTCAATCACCGCCTCGATATGAGTCTGGAACTAGGAGCATGCCTTTTCCACAAGCGCCGGCGGAAGCTCGGCGAATACTCAGCGGATGGGTGTGATCAGGCTGGCTTTGGTGTTGTAGGATAGTGTTGTTCTCGACGTAGGATCAAACGGAGTGGTCCAGCGTGTTCAAGTTTGGAGAGGAGGAGGAGGCTAGTGAAAAAAGAGTATAAGGTCGTAGTACTACTTCTGAAGCCAAGCTTGGGTCTCTTTGGAGTTGTGGGCCGGCGTGGAGTCCTGTTGTCGCACCCAGTATCTATCAGCCGCCACTTGATTGCACCCAGGGATCACTACACTCTTCAGCACGTCCAGATACACTTTGCTGTTGACTTGCAAGCTGACTTTGAAGATGTGAAGTGGCACAATGTGGCCCTCACTTGAAACTACACCAAAGACCATAGCTATGGCCGAAAACTTTGTTTTCATCATCCTGAACCCGTCCCTGTTATTCGGGGGCAATCCAACAATAACAATACATTTTGAGGGTGCTGGTAATGGTCCCGTTGCCATAATTTGGATCGTTAGAGAACATAAGTTGTACAGCGGCGCATCTCTGATTATCACTCGTTGACCATTGTGCCACTTTCAAATATGTTAGAAGACTCCTATCGCTCTCTTGAGATTTGTACACAACTGGCCGCCTAGGAGATGGTCTGTAACAGAAAAAGAAAACCGATTTTCATCATACGGAAATGGAATCATGGCGTCTTTTAGGAGGCGACAATTTTATCGTTCCATCCTGTAAATTCTGTATTATTGATTGAATTCTTCTTCATATGAATTTAATTATTCGGGCAACTGATGTCGTTTTGAGTGTTATTCGCACAATATTTCAGTCGCTGTAACCTCCAAACTTTTTCATGTGTATCTGGTCCAACGTGGGACAAAAATAGATTAAAAGTTTCTAAAATTTATACTTGAATTGTTCGCAAGTAGTTAAAGTACTTGATAAAATTCATTTGTAACTCACAGTCTTCTAAGGGACAAAGGTTCTATCCTCAGTGCAAGCAACACCCAAAATGCAATTGTGAATTATAGAGGACTTCTGTTTAGTCATGTCTGACAGAACAAGAGAATTCTGCCTCCGTGGATTAAATAAAAGGCTCTATTTCAAATTCTGCACACTTTCCACAGTTTGATAGAAAGATTCTCGAGTTTGACAAAATACACCTGAAGAAGGTCGGAGATCATATCGACCGAAACATTGTCCAAATAATTCAAATAATACAAAATCAAAAATACATAATTCGCTCACAGGATATCTACATTTTTCCAAAAAGAATAGTTTAAAGATTAAAATAATGGCGGTTTCTGTTTTATTTAAATAATTTTTAACAAATACTCTTCTCTATATTCTATAAAGTGTACGATATAAATATCTCCAAAATTTAGAATGTACTAAAAAAAAAAAACGATCTCTTCTATAAAGAATCTCCCCAAAAGAAGACCACCCATAATATGATCAATATAAAATTTACAATCCTTTCTACAACCCAACTATATTTTCTACAAATAAACTCCAGCCTATTACTGATTTGTCCACCATGTTTTATTCATGGATATCCAACATTCTTTCTATTTTATCGCTATTCAATGATACGCCGAGACACTTTGATGGTAGTCTCATCAGTAGATTAAAATATTTTATTTATTTGCTGATTTCAATTCAAGTTGTTTTTTCACATGACAAAATATCTTATCTGATTTCGTATTTAAGGCTTTTGTCAAGCATATCTACATAGAATAATGTAAGTGAAATTTGGCTTGTTAGGGTAGAAGACATGCGTTGCATGGGAACAAAGATATCAAAATAATACCATGGATGTGCAATGCGAGTTTTAAAGACAGAGTTAGATCTGAAGACCTCAGAGATAAATTAAATCTGAATAGTATGGAGAGATTTAGATGGCGTGGCAATGTCGAAGGAATTGATGAGGATGCTGGAGTTAGTAGATGTAGAAGATGTTCACGGGGAAAGGTCAACGAAAAGATGGGAGGAGGTGATAAGAATAAATTTGAGAAGATGGGGGTGGGGATAAATAAAATAAATAAAAACGTGATAAGAGATATGTTAATTCGAAAGTGAATTTCTAAAACCTATTTAAAGCATACCAGTATGGAAAAAAGGACATCAAACCAAATATGATAATAATGAGCGTTGGCAAATAATTACCCACTACACTTTTTTAACTTGCTAAAACCGGACTAAAGTTATAACATCTTGACTTAGAATGAGTGCTTTATGCCAAATTGATGGTTGTATATGGTAAAATTTGCGTTCATTTTTGTATAAAATACTAATCTCTACTAATCCTTAACTGTGTATCGAACAAATACCATAATACTTAATTCGTTGCACCTTATCATAACAAAGACGCATACAAAATTTCACTCGAATTGGTTTAATAGTTTCCCCGAAAATTTCGAGAGTAAAAGTTGTATTGTGATTACTAATTTTTATTAACTCCTAACACTGCTTTGAACAGATGCAATAACACTTAGTTCGCTGCACTTTGTTATAACAAAGGTTCAGTAAGATTTGTCAGATCGGTCCAATAGTTTTTGAGAAAAATTGGAATGGTCAGCCAAATAGGCAAACTAAGGAGAATATAATATAGATTATTGGATGCTGTTTTAGAGGGTTCATTTTATGGAAAGTTTTTCAAAATTAATATAACCGATAATAATCGCATGCGTGTATACAATTTTAACGTTCTCATTAATCTGTTAATATGTCACAAAGGAGGCAAATCAAGGAATATGAAAGAAATTCAACTCGCTGTTTTCAGTTTTAATAATAGACTTTATTATGCCTTCTCCCGTCACGCGTGACTTCTCATCTCGGCTCTGCTTTCACCTACGTGTCTCTAACATGATACTTCTCTCTAACGTGATCATCATTGTACACATCTTCTTCTATTTATAATCCTTTTTCTTTTTTTCCTTGACGTGACGTTAATTCACACACAGCTCGGTCATTTGCATACAGTTGACATTCATGCATCCGCGCTCTGTTACACAATTTCTGCACTAAATTTAATTGCAATCGGTTCACTATTATTAGATCATATTTTTATTTTTATTGGGGGTGGGGACGTAAACATGGATCACGTTGACTCGTAAAATAAATATTGTTCAAGTTGAAAATAGCGTGATAAACTTTGTCAAGAACAAAATAAATAAAATATGACGTACAAGTTTTCTATACTGAATACATAAACATCTTACAAATATACACACATTGATTTTTAAATATTTAATAAATGAAAAGGGATTATATTTCTGAAAAGTACAATTTCTTTCAACAAGTTTTAAAAATAATATCAAACAAACGACAACCAATGTTGGAAATAGAATGATGGAGTCGTTCCTGGAAGTTCTCCAAGACCATCTTTAACATCTCAGGTGGAATTGAATCGATTTCGTCTTTGATCCTTTCTTTTAAATCTTTAAGAAGCTGGAGAGATTTCGATTTCGTAACATCAAAGGCTAAAAATCACAAGGTCTTAAATCCTTGATAAGCAACACACGTCTCTCTTTTAAAAGATGAGTCCTAGCAAATATTTCCTTCAACACTCCAGAAAATAGAAAAATTCTGAAAATAAATGACGAGAAAAATATAGCAGCTCTTAGTCTATTGAGTAAGGTTTATGCATTTTTTTTTTTCTACGGTCACTACATCCTGCACATTACTGAATCGATTCTACTAGTTGAAAAACGTGTTTATCACAGGATATTTATTTCCAGATATTTTCTCTTTAAAAATCATTAAACGCAAAATTATATATATAGACGATCTGTAGATTATGCCTTCACAAAAAAGTTGCTATCCTATACTTTAAAGAACCTCAACATCTACTAAACTGTAGGAGAGAAATAGCAAACAACTGTGTTCATAGGATTAAATTTACTCTAGGAGAGAGATACAAAATAATTTTAAAACAAACTTAAGTGCTAAATGGAGGACAGAGCTGTTTTGTAGTCTTTTTATTATACAAATATTATTGGTTACATATGTGCATACATGTTTCAGTGGAATCCCAATTCAAAGAGACCACTCAATATCGCTTCTTATTTGATCTGATGAAGTGACCTCTGAAACATGCATGAACATATGTAACCCATAATGGTTATATAATAAACAGAATATATATATATATATATATATATATATATATATATATATATATATATAGAGAGAGAGAGAGAGAGAGAGAGAGAGAGAGAAAATAAAAAGGAACAAACCGTATTATGTGTTCATCAACGTTTCGTCTTTATTTCGAGACTTCCTTTTTATTTTCTCTATTTTGTCGGAATACTATTTCCATTATTTTCATCATATATATATATATATATATATATATATATATACATGTATAGCTGGTTTAACTCAGAAAACGGTCCGACTGACTTCTATTTCCTATTCAGTACAATAGAATAGGAAGTAGTAAGAAAGCAAACCTTTCTCTGGGTGAAGCCCGGCCATTGACTAATGAAAAAATTTACCCATAGGTGGGAAATAAATCTGATTGGTTAGATAGCTAAGCGAAGCACCACATGTATATATAAAAACATCAACTAACTTGAATATTAGCCTGACAAATGAAACACGGAAGATTCTGTGTAACTAAATTGCCATATTTTGTCACAACAAATATATAGTCATCCACATACAGTACTGTTTCGTTGTTTCGCAGCTTATCAGTGCGGCTAAACAGACAACTGCCTCAAGCCAGGATCGAAAGCCAACCGCCTAAATGACAGTCAAGGTTTCTCACCATTGCGCTATATGGCTGATGCTGTGTGGATAATGAATATATATATATGTTTATATATATATATATATATATATATATATATATATATATATATATGTGTGTGTGTGTGTGTGTGAGTGTGTGTGCGTGTGTTCATATATATATATATATATATATATATATATATATATATATATGTTCATATATATATATATGTGTCATGCTTGAGTCTTTCTAAGCTGAAAATTTATATTTTTTTCTACAGAGCATACAGATTAAAGATTCGATATTAACATACTAACGTAAGGTAACATATCTGTAAAATTGTGTTGAGATGTTGAAATGCTGGAAGAATTTGTTAAGAAAAATGAATATTTGGAATGTACCTATATTGTTATATATTATATAATTTTTGCAGGGTGTAACGATTACTGCCTGTCAGAAGATTCGAACCTGGCCACGATGCAATCTCTGACTCGATTAGCAAGGAACAAGCCCCCACAGCCAATTGTAATTTATTTTTAAATGTTGAGACCTACGTATATAGCGATCAAACGCGGAATATTCAGTGTAGCTTAATCGCCATATATATTTTATAACTTACTAACTAGCTCTACCTACGTATTGAGCACTTTTGAAGTAAATACTTAAAGTTCACGCATAAATTTATACTTTTGTATATTAATTTTATGTGATTAAATGAAGTAGTTATATATATATATATATATATATATATATATATATATATATGACAGTTTCTGTCTGTCTGTCTGTGTACATTTCACTACATACTAACTCTGTCAATTTTCAGTCTACAGGCTCGAAATTTGATATACAGGGTACTGAGATTTGGGAAAATCTTTGTAATACGTTTTCGGCCAGAAATTTTACTGTTAAGGGTCAAAGTTCCACGATTTGACCTTTAAGAACTCTATGAAACTCCTCTGCCAATTTTGTGTATAAACAATTGAAATTTTAGATATAAATTTCTTGGACATGGATCTAACATAATAACATCATTTGAGCCCAAAATAATAAATGTTAAGGGGTCATAAAAAGGGTCAAATATATTAATAAAAAGTTTGACCTCAGCGATCTCTACAAAATTACTCAAATATTTTCTGGTCTAAACATTTAAAATTTTACATAAAGGGTATTCAGAGATAGGGCAAGTTTTTAATTGGTTTGGGTCGAAAATTTGTGCTATCAATATGTAAATGTAGGTATGTATGTATGTTTGCATGTCTGCCCAGAACCTTCGAAAGAGGCGACAGATTTTCACAAGATCAGTATCGTTTTGAAGCTCGACCCCTCAGACGACAAATAGTGAAACATTGGCTAAAAACATTAATTTCTTCACTCTCAACTGGGCACTTTTCTGCAGGAGGGGTCGCTTTTTTCCCCAATATTTTCGAAATCATCCACTCTTTTCGATTGACTAGCCTTAATTTTAACCTACGTCACTTCTGGTTTGACGGTGGTTGTAGCAGCAAAGGTGTCACGTTTTTTACCCGTTTATTCCTCCTTGCTAATTCCTACTCTTTGATTAGAAGGAAAGTATTTCTTCGAAACTCCACGGATTAAGGACTATTCACTTATCTAGTGTTTCCTTTTCAGATTAAATATGTTTTTAACTCATTTCAAAGTGTTTTTTAACATATTTTATTAACTGTTTGCTTATATATATATATATATATATATATATATATATATATATATATATATATATATATATATATAGCATTTCAGCCTGGCGTTGCCCGGGTGTTTGGAGGTGTATACTGAGCAAAAGAAACAAAAAACAAAAACGGTCAATTTTTTAAAATTTTGACCCTTATTATGACCCCTTAACATTTATTGTTTCGGGTTCAAATCGAGTTATTAAGTTAGATTCATGTCCAAGGAATCTATATTTAAAGTTTCAAGTGTTTAGACCCTAAATTGTGGGAGGAGTTTGGTAGAGTTCTCAAAGGTCAAATCGTTGAATTTTGACCCCTTAACAGCCAAATCTCTGGCCGAAAACCGAATCTCAGGATCCTGTATATCAAATTTCGAGTCTGTAGACTGAAAATTAACAGAGTTATTGTGAAGGAAAATGAACACAGACACACTAACAGACACACAGATACACAGACACACAGACACGTTCATTTTATAGATATACTAGCTTGGGTGCCCGGCGTTGCCCGGGTGTTTGGAGATGTATGTTGAGCAAAAAAAAAAAAAGTGGTCAATTTTTTTAACTTTGACCCCTATTATAACCCCTTAAATTTTTTTTGTTTCGGGCTCAAATCAAGTTATTAAGTTAGATCCATGTTGAATGAATCTATATCTAAAATTTCAAGTGTTTAGACCGAAAATTCTCGAAGGAGTTTGGTAGAGTTCTTAAAGGTCAAATCGTTGAACTTTGACTCCTTAATCGCCAAATTTCTGGCCGAAAACCAATTACATTGATTTTTCCAAATGTCAGTACCCTGTATATCAAATTTCGAATCTGTAGACTTAAAATTGACAGAGTAATTGCGTAGGAAAATGTACACCCACAGATAAACAGATTCACAGACAGACAGACACTTTCACTTTTATAGATATAATATATATATATATATATATATATATATATATATATATATATATATATATATATATATATATGAGAGAGCGAGAGATAATGTAGTGTGAATTTTTCTTTCCTTCCATTCACGTTTCCTTTGAAATATAGATCAAACATCAATATCTCAATGCACATCTAACCCGCGATTCTTCAAGGTCACTGGCAGTTAAAGTGTACACCGTCTAGAGAGTTGTATTCCCATGCAACCTCGTTTGCTTCACTACAGTTTTAAAAAAAAAAAACAATTTTATTTTTATATTTAACAACTCCATGAAAACACGCAGGTGGGGAGGGATGATAAACAAGAAGTATGCACGGAAATATTTTGCTCAATTTATTTTCATTTGAAATCATTTTTTATAAATTCAAATCGAAAAGAAAAAACAATTAAAATTTACAGAAGATAAATCGAGAAACTTATTTTATTCTTATTCTTACAATAGCGCAAACGAAGATTATTTACCGAATTGGATGAAGGATAAATTATTGGCAAAATGAAGTAATTTTTCATGGAAAGCTTTGGTGTCTTTTTGATGAACTATTTAACAAAATTTAATCTGTACATAGACTATATGTTATGTTTATTTATATAGAAAAATATAATATACTCGCTACACTGAACACACTAATGTTTCAGAGCAAATTGGTTTATTAAAAAAACGATTGTTGCTCGTCAGTCGAGAAATCTTAAGAACAGCACACATAAACTTCTTTTTAATAAACCAATTTGCTCTGGAGCATTAGCATGTTCAGTGTAGCAAGTATGTTATACATGTCTTTATAAATAAAAATAATATATTTGGCTCTGTTTTATTGAGCACTCTTAATAACCATGTTTTAATTCATGGGGTTTATCTCCTGAACACCTTTAACCTGGAATATATATATATATATATATATATATATATATATATATATATATATATATATATATATATATAAGTAAATTTTTGGTACAGCAGAATGGAAGGAGAAATTTCAGAGGAAACATAATTTAATTTAAATACCAAAAAAACAAGAAATGGGCAGGTGAAATTAAAATTTTCCCTAAGGCCTTATCGTCTGACCCTCTAAGAGGAAACGTCAGAATGATAGATTAAAAACTAAGAAAACGAATGAGGGAAGAGGGGAATTTTGGTTACAGTTGGAAGAACAGTGGAGAAAAAAAAAAAAAAATCTCACTGTTCAGGTGGTTTTAAATCAATGAATATCTCCAACTGATGTCTAAGAATCTTTTGTCTACACAGGCTAGGTCGAGAGTTGTTAATAACTAACGCCTCAATGATATTGAGATGATAGTTCGACCTAGCACTGTATAAAACAGAAAACCACCCATCGGAATATTGATCGGCACACCTATTTATACTCAACAGGTGATCGCCAATGGCAGACTCATGAGCCTGGGAGTGCCCGGATGCTCTCGAAACCTGGTGTAGTCGAATATCCCGAGGGATATGTTGGGATATTCTCATTTCTAATCTTTGGGACGTTTTGCCAACGTAGTCAGCTCCACACTGACAAACGAATTTATAAACAACAGAGTTCTTTTGAATGGTTGGCAAAACATCTTTACGAAAAGAAGAGAAAAAGGTTCGAGTTGTGTAAACTACTCTAAGCATAGTAGCTGGAAAACACCGTTGAGTAGCAGAAGAAATCCTTTTAACAATATGAAGGCCATCAGGACCCAACCATGGTAATTTTAGATAAATGGGACAACGTGATGGACCAATATGTTTACCGCTATTAAATGTAGTAATTTTACGTTCAATAGTAGATTTTATTATATTAATGGGATATCCATTATTAAGAAAAATAGTTGTAATTTCACCAAGTTCCGTATCAAGACGGTTTGGTGAACAAATCATAAGTGCACGATGCGTAAGAGCGCTAATGAGGTTTATTTTTCTAGACTGAGGGGCAAAAGAAAACCCTCAGTCTAGAAAAATAAACCAAATTTCGAATCTGTAGACTTAAAATTGACAGAGTTATTGCGTAGGAAAATGTACACCCACAGATACACAGATTCACAGACAGACAGACACTTTCACTTTTATAGATATAATATATATACATATATATATATATATATATATATATATATATATATATATATATGAGAGAGCGAGAGATAATGTAGTGTGAATTTTTCTTTCCTTCCATTCACGTTTCCTTTGAAATATAGATCAAACATCAATATCTCAATGCACATCTAACCCGCGATTCTTCAAGGTCACTGGCAGTTAAAGTGTACACCGTCTAGAGAGTTGTATTCCCATGCAACCTCGTTTGCTTCACTACAGTTTAAAAAAAAACAAACAATTTTATTTTTATATTTAACAACTCCATGAAAACACGCAGGTGGGGAGGGATGATAAACAAGAAGTATGCACGGAAATATTTTGCTCAATTTATTTTCATTTGAAATCATTTTTTATAAATTCAAATCGAAAAGAAAAAACAATTAAAATTTACAGAAGATAAATCGAGAAACTTATTTTATTCTTATTCTTACAATAGCGCAAACGAAGATTATTTACCGAATTGGATGAAGGATAAATTATTGGCAAAATGAAGTAATTTTTCATGGAAAGCTTTGGTGTCTTTTTGATGAACTATTTAACAAAATTTAATCTGTACATAGACTATATGTTATGTTTATTTATATAGACAAATATAATATACTCGCTACACTGAACACACTAATGTTTCAGAGCAAATTGGTTTATTAAAAAAACGATTGTTGCTCGTCAGTCGAGAAATCTTAAGAACAGCACACATAAACTTCTTTTTAATAAACCAATTTGCTCTGGAACATTAGCATCTCCACTATATATATATATATATATATATATATATATATATATATATATATATATATATATATATATATATATATATATATATAGTGGAGATGGTAATTAATAAACACTGAAGAAAGTGCTCAATACTGTTGTAGAGCAAATATGCGTTTTATTTTTTTATTACCGTAGCTTTCTGTTAAGTTACATTATTGTTTCGGCTACACGGCCATTTTTTGGCCGTCTGTAGCATCCTCAGACTTTACAGAAAACTGTAAAAGTCTGAAGACGCTATAGACGGCCAAAAAAAAAAATGGCCGTGTAGCCGAAACAATAATGTAACTTAACAGAAAGATACGGTAATAAAAAATAAAACGTGTATATATATATATATATATATATATATATATATATATATATATATATATATATATATATATATATTAGCAGCCATACCCCCGGCGTTGACTGGTTGTAAAATATGCTTTAATATAATATTTTAAATTATACAGATTTCGTATTGTATATAGTATTATTTCGAAAGTAAAAATAAATATGACTCTGGTGGCATCAGCTAGAATTTTCTTGCCAGATGAAAACCGATGAAAAAAGATTTCCACGTGTCTGATAAGCTATATACCAAATTTCCAGTGTAAATCAAAATTCTGTCGAGTATATAGGTTGAGAAGTGTCATAACACATACATTCTCACTATATATATATATATTATGCCAATAATAATTCAACATAATGAAAATGAAAAAAACGAAAACTTAATGATTTTTATATACATCAATGATTAGTCTTTATTTCAAGACTTCCTCAAAATGACTCATTTAAAGAAGAAAAATAAACATACACTTCTATGTTTTTCCTCTACTCTACTCTGCTATGATGTGATGAAAAGCAGAATTCCATACACTTCGCATTTTATCTGCACATACTGATTTTATTTTAGTTTTTCGCATCATCATCATCATCATCATCATCATCATCTGTTTGATGGAATTTTCACATGCTGACATGCGTTGATGGGCTTTTAGAAATTTACTTCCAAACTTACCTCTGGTCAGATTTTTCGAAGCCATTTTCTTTATTGAGACAAGATCTCCATCATCCAGGAACCAGTATTTTTAAGATGATGGCGACCAATATTTTTAGATGATAGGAACCAGTATTTTTAAGATGATGGCGACCAATGTTTTTAGATGATAGGAACCAGTGTTTTAAAGATGATGCCGACCAATGTTTTTAGATGATAGGAACCAGTATTTTTAAGATGATGGCGACCAATGTTTTTAGATGATAGGAACAAGTATTTTTAAGATGATGGGGACCAATGTTTTTAGATGATAGGAACTAGTATTTTTAAGATGATGGCGACCAATGTTTTTAGATGATAGGAACCAGTATTTTTAAGATGATGGCGACCAATGTTTTTAGATGATAGGAACTAGTATTTTTAAGATGATGGGGACCAATGTTTTTAGATGATAGGAACTAGTATTTTTAAGATGATGGCGACCAATGTTTTTAGATGATAGGAACTAGTATTTTTAAGATGATGGCGACCAATGTTTTTAGATGATAGGAACCAGTATTTTTAAGATGATGGCGACCAATGTTTTTACATGATAGGAACTAGTATTTTTAAGATGATGGGGACCAATGTTTTTAGATGATAGGAACTAGTATTTTTAAGATGATGGGGACCAATGTTTTTAGATGATAGGAACTAGTATTTTTAAGATGATGGGGACTAGTGTTTTAAAGATTGCAAAATAATATCTCTTCCACTTTGGCTAATGGTGCCATGATGTATATGCCAATTTTTTTATTGCTAATATTTCTGCTAATCTTTTTTCATCACACTTATAATGTTAAATTGATAACCAGTAGTCGTACTCATAATTACAACCCAGTCTACTATAAATGGCTGTAATTCAATTTGGTATTCTGAATAAAACTAGTGGAACACTGCTAGACTGAGCTTCAATCTATAATGCCCTCCTGCCCAACATTCACAATAAATACTCATCTCGTTACAACAGCTGTTAACAATTTCACTTTCTGCGTCTAAAACTAAACGAAAATTCCATAAGCAAAGTTCTTTTGCCTAAAACTCTGTCTGTAGAACACAATATCATGGAACTGCATCCTGGCTGATTGTATCATGGTCGTTTTCAAATGTAATGCAAATACCTTCTTGTATGCTGTCCTCTCAAATAATTAAACGCTATACAAGTTTCACTATTACCGATCATCACAGAATTTTCTAACAGTTTGCCAGACACTCATTAGCACTTATCCTCTAATGGACTTTATGCCTTGAGAAGTGGAAACCATCTCCTAGTAAATAAAAGTACACACACAAAAAAAAACGATTTCAAAATGGATACCCACAGACTGAGAACGTGCATAAATGTTAACCTGTACGTGTGTAGAACAATAGCATCATGACCAGAATTTCTTTGCTGACGATCAAATTTTGGCGGACATTTTGATTCGAGTTTTCTCCTTCCGGAAGACACTTCTGGAAAATTCCAAGTTGTTTTCTTGTGCTACATTTTTTTTTTCTTTGATCAATTTGATCTCATGCAATGCCGAAACCCAATTTCAGTCTTATTGATCGAACGTTCTTTTTGGAAAATATTCGCCAGTATCATTTTTAGTTTATTTTATATGAATGACAACACTAGTTTTAGTAGAACATTTTCTTTCTCTTAGTTGGTAGCATTTTTTTTGGAGTTAATATTATTGTGTTCACTGACAAAAGTCTACATAAAACGTCTCACTTCAGAATTACGATGAATAAACGAATGTATTTTTTGTAATTTTAATTTAATAGTATCTCTTTTTAGAGCCAATATAATTGTTAGGACAATTGTGTTCACTGACAAAAGTCGACAAGTAATATCTCACCTCAGAATAAAAATGCATAAAGCGCCATATTTTTGTAATTTCTATAAGGTTGATATATCTTTACAAAGCCACCATTCGCCCATGCTTGGAGTATTGTTGGCACATTTGGGCTGGTGCATCTACGACTAGTCTGTCGTTCTTAGACAAGGTCCACAAAACAATCTAAAATGTAATAGGTCACACACTATCAACCAAGCGCCAACCTCTGCCTTATCGCCACACTGTTGCATCCCTCTCTCTCTCTCTGTTTTACATATACTTTCTTGGAATATGCTTTGATGAAGTCAGAATTAGTGCCATCTCGCTGTACATACTCATGATTAACTCGACAAACAGCAAAATCCTACTCTTTCAGTGTGAAGGTTCTTAGATATTGGAAAGATTTTTACTCTAATAGTTTCTTCCTTCGGACTTCTAGACAGTGAAATTCCCTCCCTGTTTTCTGCTTCTCTGACTGTGCTGACCTGCAAAATTTTAGAAATAATGTAAACAGACATCTCAACTCAGCACAGTCTTCTGGTTGTCATTACCGGTCTCATAAGGGGTGAAAATAAGTTAAAAAAAAAAAAAAAAAAAGATTTGAATTATATTAAGTTAAACTACCACGAAAAAATTGCTTTCATTTTGAGACTGTTTATTTGTGTGAGTTTACGGTGGTTTTGATTTGATTAAAATCAGAGTAAAATAATTTAAAAACAGATTACTTCATAAAAGGTGACCCATTTCCGTAACATATGCCACTATTCTAATCGCTAATGAAATTCACAATCCTGCAAAAGTTTGAATGTAATGCAAAGAGACATCTCGCAGCTCAACTCTATGAAAATCACTCTTAGGCAAGGCATGAAGCCACTTGGTGTAAAAGGATAAGAAAAAAATACCACTTCAAGATCAAAACCTAATCTATGATGAATGTTAGATGGATAGATCCCGACCCAGAAAAACAGAAAATCTTCCTCCTTTGTCACAAACATCGCTAATGGCATGTGAGAACTAAAGGACAAAATAAGGGAAGCGAGAGTTTTGAGGTTACTGAAAGTAAACCCAAGGTTCGCTTTATACAGTCTTATGTTGCATAAAGATTTCTGAGTTTGCATCTGAAGAAGATCCGAGGTTACATCGGCCGAAAAGGTCTGTATATAACAACCAAAATTCGGATAGTAATCTGAATAATAACGTTTAACTATCAAAGTCCGTGTCCCCCTTGTTTTGCTGGTGGCTTTATGCCAACGCCTTTGCTGCAAAATTATTTTGAATAAATATCCGGCTATTTTTATCTTCCTGTTTATCAATAAATAGGCCAAATTCTCAATGACTGCTTGCTGGCTAGCATAAATAATGAGAAGAGAAATGGCTCTTAAAATGCTAATTTTTTATCTCATGTTCTCGTTAAAATATTTTCTTTGTCAATGTATTTTCGATATATATATATATATAATTTAGGAGCGAGGGGTGGAGTAAAAGCAATTACTACTGCTTTTACCATTCTTTCATGGCACAATATTTCCTCTTGGAATTCAAAAATTCGCTTCAATCTGCATTTATTATATTCTTCTCTATTCTACTGACATTTGTTGTTGGTTTGTTTGTTTCTTGTTATCTTTGCAATATTTGCCAGATTTTAATTCTTTTTTGAAAATCTTTTTTAAAATTGACAAAAGAAAATTTTTTTTTAAATTTACAAAAGAAATAAATCTTCAATTTTTAACGTCTATTTTCGATTTAGTTGATTTTTTTGGTGGAAATCTGATAATAGTGTTCTTAGCAATTCCGTTTTGTTTAAATTATCACAAGTGCCAGCAACCATGTGGACATTCAGGATGGCCCATTTGAAAGTAGTCTGAAGACAAGTCCTCTTCTTTTTTGCTAGGGAGGCACCATTTATCATAGCCCAAAAGGCACTTAAGTATAATGATTAATGAGTGTCAGTTGACCAAAAAAACAACACTGTGATGACCAATAATGGTGGAACATATTCACGTTAGACTTTTAAGCGACCATGGTATAATCAGCTGAGAAGCAGCCCTGCAGTATTGTGTTCCACACACGGGCAGTTCTAGGAAAGAAATTCAGCTCATGGAATTTAGTTTTAGACACAGACAGATAAAAAAAATTGTTAACAGCTGTAGTCGGACGAGGGTCTGCTGTGAATGCTTTATAGTGGGGGGGTAGAGGGAGCAATAGATAGAAGCTCACTTAAGCAACTGCTGCTGGCTATGTAAAAAAATAAACTAAGGACCCCAAAGGGTCACGCGCTTTAATGGTACCACTTCCATCTTCATAGCTCTTCAACTTTCTGAGTTAAAAAAATAGGAGGCTTTACTTTAGGAATGACACTTGTACATAGGGAAACTTATTTATTCCCCACATTTTTTTTTTTTGCATTTTCACCCGAAACGAAGCACAGTTCCACTTTGATGTAGGAGTCTACTATCTAGAACATAATTTGCAGGGATACTATATAGGGAGTTGAGCAGCAAGATGTCTGTTTGTAGGTATTTAATTCTCCCCCATTGCAAGAACTTCGATACCAGGGTCGGACAGTGGAATTGAGAAGTCAGTGCCCCCAAGGAGGGGCACTGACTTACAAAAAGTGCCTGGGCAGCCCTATCGGCATTCCCTAGTGAAGGCGCTTCAGGTGATTAGCAATGAACTAACTCCTTCTCAAAAAGAGAAGGCAAGGCCTGCGAGGGTGGACCTCCTAGAACTGCACAGAACTTTACTCCCACCGCCAAACCAAAAGGAACCGGATCAAAATCAAAAGGAACAGGAGTGATCTAATCTCTGGTTATTTGTGGGATCCAGGATAAAAATCTTGTGCCAGGACGTCTGTTTGTAAGTCTACAAATTTTTATTGCAATGTATTATTACTTTGACTAAAACAGGTCGATAAGTGAGGCATGGAGTGAAGCTTATTTGTACCAAATATGGTTGCCTTGTAGAAAGGATTTGTTAATGTTCTTTTATTTATCTCTCTTTCTTAAGATACAAGGGCAAGTGTGAGTTTGATGAAGGTGTTTCTGTGGAATGAATGGGATTCGAACTTGGAGTATCCAGGTTATTAGTCTGCACCATTAACTACTTCGTCATCTTCACCCTTAATGTTATTACCGTTCTTATAAGAGGTATTAAGGTTCACTCATACCCTGTAGTTTTTTTTTTATTATTGCATTTTCACCCCAAATAAAGCATAGTGCCACTTTGATGTAGGGGGCTACTATCTGGTACTTAAATTGCAGGGATATTATGTAGGGAGTTGAGCAGCAAGATGCATGTTTACATTACATTTAAACTTCTGCATGTCAGTGCAGTCAGGAAAGCAGGAACCCAGAAGGGAATTCTAAAGTCTAGCAGTTCTGGGGAAGAAAATATTAGAGTAGAAGGTTTTCTAGCATCTGGAGATCTCTACTGTGTAGGGGTAGGATTTTGCTGTTTGTCAGGTATGTCAAGGGTATTTATGTCGAGGGGGTACAAGGGCTTGTAGTTCTTCAGAGCATCTACCATTAAAATACTCGTAAAACAGGTAGTTTACTTTTTATTTTAAAAAATGTCTTTTTGATGATGAAATTAAAAGGCTCTGTTCTGGGCAGCAAAGGTTATAGAGAAGAATGGGAACTGCCTTGGAGGCATGCATTCAGTTTTAAGAAACTCATGTAAAGAGTGCTTATGCAAGGATTCTATTGTGAAGTAACGGTTGTGCAATGCCAATCACAGCTCTTCTGAATTGGCATTGCTTTAATAATAATGGCAAGGATATGTTTAAGATAACTAGAAACAATGCCGGGAAAAGAAGAGAGCTATCTTACATACAGCATCTGGTATTCCCATATGATACTGACCAGACTCAACGTTGCTAAACTTTAGTGACTTAACAGGAACTGGTGTTTGTATTATTTGGATTATTCTGACTTGTGTTCTCATCTTGAGTATTATTTTCACAACGTTTCGGTTGATGTCCCCTCCAACCTTCTTCAGGGTTATCTTGTCAAACTCAGGAATATTCCTGTCAGACTCGGGGGATCTGCATTGAATTTTAAACGAAACCCTTTATTTAATGCACAGGATGAGCATGCTCTTATTCCGTTAGCCGTGACCGGGTAGAAGTCCTAAGTAATTTAGCAATTGTATTTTGGAGTATCGCCGACACTGAGGATTGAACATACAACCTTCAGAAGAGTGTAACTTACAACTGTTGAACCAGTGGCAATGTCACAAATTACATTAGTGATTAAATAAATTTCACAGTGTTTCTTTTTTTTATTGAGCCATCAAAATTGATGAGAATTGTCATTAAAACTTGATGTGTGAATCTCTTCACGCATGTTTGTTTTTTCCCAATGAATGTCTTCCTCTTGAAAAAGCAGCTGAATGCTTTCAACTCATTGAGATATTTGAAATCATCTATGAATCTTCTAAAAAAAAAAATTATTTCATCTCTTTCCACCCCTCTCCCCTTTTCACGCACCCCCCCTGTTTTCCCATTCACATATGTACATCAATAAAACCCAATACTGCACACCAAATAAATAGACTTGAACAGACAAGGCAATAAAAATAAAGTGCGTTACATTTTTTGTGTTTAATGGCTACATAAATCTGAAATTTACATTTTCAGGTTTTGCTTTTTATAAAAAAAGTTTTCATTTTCTTTTTTTGATTGCAAACTCGATTAAAGCACTAGTTTCATGGTTTTTCCCTTTGACAGTTTCTGACATACAAATTAATAACATCATTATTCAAACGTTAAGCTAAACTATATATATATTTTTTTAGATTTGCAGTTCATTGCAATGTTATTCACGTGTTAAGCTATTTTACGTTACTAATGAGTCATCATTTATTAAGACCAAAGCCACTCGAGCATAAGGGTTTCTGACATACAAGTTTCACCCATAAAAGACAAGAGTTGACACACGCACAAAAAAAGTGACTCTTCCATTTTTACCAGACATATTGATTATGGGATGTGAGAACAAAATAAGAGGGCAGCTAGAGTTACAAAGCTACTGTGAGAAAAGATCCATTCTCTACTTAATCCATGAAAATATATTATTTCAGGCATTAAACTATTTAATATATTTGGAGTTCAGTTAGTGTAGTTGAACCATGAAAAGGTTTGCAGTTCGTTGTATCGCAATTCAGCCATTAAAATATTATATAGCTTGCAGCTCATTGTTGTATAATTCAACCATTGAAATAATATAAAGCCTTGCAGTTAATTATAGTATAATTCAACCATTAAAATAATATAAACCCTTGCAGTTCATTGAAGTGTCATTCAGTAATCAAAATATAATATAGCTTTGCAGTTCATTCTAGTATAATTCAGCCATTAATATATTATATAGCTTGCAGTTCATTGTAGTGTAATTCAACCATTAAAATAATATAAGGCCTTGCAGTTTATTGTAGTGTAATTAAGCCATCAAAATATTATAAACCCTTGCAGTTCATTGAAGTGTCATTCAGTAATGAAAATATGATATGGCTTTGCAGTTCATTATAGTGTAATTCAGCCATTAAAATATTATATAGCTTTGCAGTTTATCATAGTACAATTAAGCTATTAAAATCTTATATAACTTTTCTGTTTACTGAGAAATCATTGATGATTTAAAATATTATATTCCTTTGGAATTCAGTTCATTGTATTGTTATTCAGTCACTTAGCAATTTTGCATGTTAGCAGTTCATTAGTTTAGTTCAATCATTAAAATATTACATAGCATTGCAGTTCATTGCAGTGCTATTTGGTAAATAAACTATTCAACTTCAATTTCTAATACCATGAGCAATTTTTTTTAACAATGTCTCATTAAAATATATACATAGTCTACCGCAAACAATCGACTATTTGCTGGTGACATGTCAACATAATAAATAGGATTCAGACGTTCAATGGTATTTTACTTATTTTCCTTGTTTTTGTCTACATTATAATTAACCAATATTTCTATCTCTTTGCAGCTACTAACTGCAACCGGCATATTAGCAGCGCTGACGGCAAGAATGGTACAATAACGAGTCCAAACTACCCAAATCCATACCCTGGGGATATTACATGTCGCTTCTCATTTGAGGGCTCTGGTCCGGAGAGGGTACAGCTTCGATTTACACACATGGATCTGTACTTTCCTGGTGGTAATGCTGCAGATCCACACGAGTGAGTAAAAACAATTGATTTATTTACTAAATAAGAAAATCAGTTTAAAAAAAAAAGTATGTATATAATTCTACAAATTCCAAATATTAAGTTTTCTCAGTTGGTCATTTATTACTATTGAAAAAAGTATCCATTATAGTATAGTTTCATACTGTGTCTAAGAAGTCTACAAAATTATGTTATTGCTGCATATTTAGTCACGTACTCATCAGATTTTTACATTAAAAACAACTCATAAAAACACATGGTCCATGTAATCAACACGCTCTGATGGTCCTTCTCAAGTGCTATCTGCAAAAGTTTGGTGGGTGGGGGAAATCTATGAATGAAGCTCGAATTGTTAAGTTGGGTTATCTCCCATTGTCTATAGATGAGAAAAAGTTTGTTTGGAGTGATCTCCTCTTTGCTGTTGTTAGTCTCTGAGATGAGGCAGTTGAATTATTTCCCCTTATCTATAGATAGAGTTAGGTTGTTTGGAGCGTCTGCTCTTGGCTGTTGGTGTAGCAGAAGTGAGTTTAAAGGAGGGACATAAACGAGCACTGAGTGTTTCTGTAGAACGAACTTCATTCGAACTTGGAAAAATGCAAACAACATTAACCTATGCGGGTTTAACCGGTTTCGTCCAAAGGAGGAAGTTCCATGAGAGTATGAAATTCATAAGCGGTCTCGAGTTGTATGTTTATCTCTTTTAAGGGAGATGACGACGTTAGTTTTTTGTAACTCTTGCAGGAAGGTCTGAACGTCCTCCTACATACAGCGCCTGAAATTCCCAAATTGGTTATCCCTCTGGTACTAACAAGATTCAATATTGCTTAACTGATGATCTACTGAGAGCCGTTGTGTCAACATCATTATACCCTAACTTGGAAGACCCAGGTTATTAGCCCGTGTCGTTAACCACTTAGCCGCCATCACTCAAAACTATACACTGATAGTTTATGTTGAACATACCCGGACAATGCTGGGTAAATCTGCTAGTTACGTTTGAAATTCGAGTTATTCTTCGCTGCATGCTTTCCCTAATATCTAAAGTTTCTATGACAGTGGTAGTAGCGTTTATTTAACTTTCTATTTTTTTCTAAAACAAAAAAAATCAACTCGTTTGTATCTGCTGTCCTCTTTTATTAATTCCATATTTTTAAAACATCAAAAACGAAAACCGAATTTTTATTTCTTATTCCATTCATCTACTACATAACCTTATGGCAGTGCATTCAAATCAGGCCAATAATTTAGTTGTGCATTCAAAGAGGATTTTCTTAGAGCTTATATATGTGTATATAAAATGCATATATATATATATATATATATATATATATATATATATATATATATATATATAAACAAACTCTGTGTGTATGGAAAATGCAAGTCAGTGGTATTTTATTTTTAGAGTATTTTGACATGGATATCAAATGCGTATAGAAACATTAAACCAAAAATAGAGAAATGCTTGTTATATGAGATGAGCTTTGGCATTTCCAAGATAAGGTCTTTTAAGTTCTCGGTTTCGCATTTCACATTACCTTTCTTTCATGTGGATCAGGAAAATTGGATTTGGCCAAAGTACAATCAGATAAGAAAATGTCACGTAGATATGTATTGAATAAATATTACATATAGCAGAATCGTTATTTTTTTGTGCACATATATATATATATATATATATATATATATATATATATATATATGCACAAAAAAAAAATATATATATATATATATACATTAGTGATGGGATGATTCCAAAATTTTTCCCGATTCCGATCCAATTATCGATTCTGTTCTAAATTTCCGATTCCGATTCTGATTCTTTTAATATTTATAAATATTTAATTATAGGTTTGTTGTTTCCTTTTTGTAAATTTTAAAATTATTACATAAACACTCAGGTAATTTCCAGATATATTTTTGGCCAAAGTACAATAAGATAAGAAAATATCACGTAGATCTGTATTGAATAAATATTTCATATAGCAGAATCTTTATTTTCTTTGTGTGTTTATATATATATATATATATATATGTATATATATATATATATATATATATATATATATATATATATATATATATATATATATATATATATATACATATATATATATTAGTGCTGGGATGATTCAAAAATTTTGCCCGATTCCGATCCAATTATCGATTCTGTTTTAAAATTTCTGATTCCGATTCGATTCCCGATTCCGATTCTTTTAATATTTATAACTATTTAATTAGAGATTTGTTGTTTTCTTTTTGTAAATTTTAAAATTATTACATAAACACTCGGGTAATTTCCAGATATATTTTTCTGAAACGTTTTCCTTGTAATGTATTGCAAATTGATTTTGATTTTAAACAAAGCCAAATTGTATCAGTTCGTCGTTAGTGTACAACATGCTACTTGAAAGTAGAATGAGAAAACAATGTAAGAACAAAATATTAACAATGCCCCGCTTTGTTTCGAACGAATTTCTAAATAATAATATTGCTATTTAGAAAACCATTTTTAACATGGAGAGGGCGTTGGGCTTCGCTAATTACTATGTGTCTTCCTTCTATGAATGTTTAAATTTTATTTTAATTATATAAATTTGGTGGATTATTAAATTGATTTGCTTTGCTGTAAAAAAAGGAAACGAGATGAAAATAATAACTAGCGGGACCTGTGGAAATTCTGCAAGGTACTCATTCATATGTAATATATTCATGTTGTTAATCATGGCGTAAATAGAGATGCTCTGATATTATTATAACTCTTGGTAAAATTGCAAAAATATTTAGCTAAGCTAGCAGGGGCACTCGGCATAATCCGGTCGTAAAGTATGCTTAAATATGATATTTTAATTCTTGCAGATTTCCTATATATTATTATAGAGTTAAAGTTCTATCGATTTTTATATATAAAAATATATTGATGTTCGTAGTCATGGCGTAAATAGAGATGCTCTGATATTATTGTAACTCTTGTTAAAACTGCAAAAGCATTTATTTAAACTAGCAGGGACGCCCGGCGTAGCCAGGTCGTAAAATATGCTTAAATATGATATTTTAATTCTTGCAGATTCCGTAGATATTATTGTAGAGTTAATATTCTATCGATTTTTATATATTATAAAGTTGCGATTTCAAAAATAAAAAATATATCCATATGACTTGGGTGCATTAGTTTGAATCAAAACCGAAATAAAAACTTATGAAAAAAAAAAAAAAATATATATATATATATATATATATATATATATATATATATATATATATATATAACTTCAGTTCCTTCAGCCATAATCGAAACCAAAACTTATGAAGAATTCTAGATTAAATTATTTATTTAAAAAAAAATAGATTACTGGAGTGCCATTAGGTATAATCGAAACCGAAACCAAAACTTAAAGAATTTTTGATAAAATTATTTATAAAAAAAATAAATGACTTAAGTGCCATCAGCTATAATCGAAATCGAAACCAAAACTTGTGAAGAATTCTTGGTAAAATTATATATGACAAGAAATGGAAGCAATTAAACGATCCGGATGTAAACGTAACACAGAAAATAACACACACGCTATCGTATTAATATATAGAATAACGTTTTAAATCACAGTTTGTTGATTTTTAAGAGGGGGATGCGCAAGGTTTTTGAGCAATAACTTACTGACGTTGATGCGGTTCGTATCATTGAATTGAGGCCTATTAATTCTTTATACAAGTGTCAATAATCTATAATTACGGAATTTTCACTCTAACACACCATTTCCAATTTGATCACAAAAGTTGAATCTGGTCAGTACCAGATGTGTGACCATTTGGAAATACGATGGGTTGTATGCAGGAGGACGTCAAGATCTCCATGCAAAAACCTAACGCCACCATCTAATTTTTACTGGAATAAACATGTGCATCGGATTGCTTGTGTATTTGAAACTTCCTAGGGTAAGTGACGTATCGGTAATAATCTATAACTTACTGAAACTGGTGTAGTTCATATAAACTAAAATAAAAGCAAATCCCTCTTTCTACTGTTATTTAAAATGAAGTGTGTAGGTGAGTTCGTTCGCTATGGTCTCAAAAACGGCTGGACTAATTTTTATGAAATTTTACGCAAATGTACTTTATGTGCCTGGCAGTGTTCCTAGATCTGTTTTCTATCAGAATGTCTTTGATAAGCATCGATAATCGATAATTGGAAAAAGCAGATTACAGAAGGAACAAGTGATTTTGGGAAGAGTTAACACCTTCCAAACATCACAAGCGCATTTGAGAGGTTTTAACACACAAGCTGAAAGGCTTGACACATAAAATCAACAGTAGGTTCTTTAATATGACTCGTCCGAAATAAATGTTTCTGTTTAAAGCACAATTGCATCATGATACTTGACTTTTACATTTAAAACTTTAATTCAATATATTTTCACAGCACAAGCAATAAGGCCAGGCACATAAAATCAATAGTAGGTTCTGGGATATAACAGGGGAGCATTCGAAATGAATGTTTCTCTTTAGAGCATAATTGAAGCAGGATACTTGACTTTTGTATTTTAAAATTTGATTCAAGCCATTATATAAAATAATTTTATAAAATTAACAGTAGACACTCTAGTACAATGTAAACTACAATGTATTGTAGACTAAGTAAGTGCGAGGAGGTATTTGAAGCTTCTTCCCAGTGCACCGCGATGTGTCCCCAACTAGAGCAGGTAACCAATCGATTGGATTGAAAAATGGGCGATCTCACCGATTTCGATGACATGGGAGTATACAACATTTTTTGATCATCATGCAATCCCGGGCAATGTCGAGTCTCCCTGCTAGTTTGAATTCATGAAAATAACGTGAAAAAAATCGGTGGTAGAAATAAAACGCCATATTTTTTTTAAATTTTATATTTCCTGCATAATTAATAATATTTTGGTCACAAGAGATTAATCCCAGCCACTTCAGTGAGAAATCACACAAATGAATGCAGAGTTAGATTTGATTGCAGAAAATCTTAAACCAAAAGAAACAAAACATTAAAAAAAAAAAAGTTTTTTATTAATGAATATTTTCCACATCAACATGCCATTAATTAGACGTGGTTGTTTGAATTTGTTAAAAGATGAAGGAATTAAAAAAAAAAAAAAATCCGAATCATTTCAATAAAAATCAACTTTGAACTATTGTGTATTTCGCGATATTAGATCTTATAACATTTGTATAGAAAGAAATTTTACATTTTCAAAAACTAAAATTCTAATACTGCAGCGACTAATTTGAATCCGAAAACTATTTTCTCTTTGACGCACACGCGTTGCTCTATTGTCCAATGCATTGAAAAACAGGAAAACTTTGAAATAATAAAATTTAAAAAAAAATTATGACAACTTTGTATTTGGTTTCCACCTTAACATTTTCCTTTTAAAATGACGACTGTTCTAGGTTTCGGGTAGTCTGAAAACGAATATCGCATTAAAATTTACCACAAATAAGTAGTTTTCCGGATATTAAGCAATGTAATTATTTATATTAAAAGTGGTGGGCATTGTTGTACGTGCAATGAGAATAAAAACACTCGTCTAGCCAAAACCACTATCAATAATTTCCCCCACTCTTTATTTGTGCCTAAACCTAAACGTAGATTCCATGAACTAAGCTTCTTTCTTAGTGTTATATATTGGTGGTATGAAGATGACGTATATTCTGTATTGTTGTTGTTCGTTTAGGGAGAGTCTTAGTGAGATATCTAGAGACAGGTTACACACTTCTATAGGAGCACCAAGCCTGTAATTTAACTATAAGAGATGTTTGAATATCTCGATAGATAGACTGAGAGATAGTGTTTGACATTTATACATATATGTTTGTTGTAAATCGTCTAGTGATTGGAATGACCGCTGTTCATTTATCAATGAATAACGAGACACTTTGTTATAAACAACTTGGTTTATTTAACAAACATTCATATATACACAATACGGTGGTGGAGGAGGAGGTGGTGGAGAGAGGTGTAGGTTGCGAACGTGACAGGCAGTTCCTCGTCTCTCGTTCCCCGTCTCCGCGTCTCTCTGCCTTGTTTTTGTTTACCATCTCACTTTTATGGACTTTCGACCTGGTAACCCATAAACCAATTGACGTCATTGACCCATGTTTTGACTAGCCCGGCGTTTGCTTTTTGTCTTACCTGCGACCGAATTACGTCATCTCCAGGTCATCCCATTCCCGGTTTCATTTTTGTCAGCCAGGATTTAAGTTCATTCGAACCTTGCTCTATACAACGGCCTGACCCATAAAACGACTTGCGTCATAGGACCAAGTCATCCAATTCCTAGGTTCAATTTTTGTTGGCCCGGATTTTGAATTCATTCGCACTTTACCTCTCCATAACACTAGTACTATACACCTGTGGAACTCTGTCCCGTTTGCCTGCTTTCCAGCTGACTATAATTTGATTGTGTACAAGTCCAACGTAAACAAGTTCTTGATGAACCGTCCCCCTAAGTAATCCAATTTACAAAATTTCCACTACTTACGATTACTATGCTATAATCCCATTGACTACTGTACACCTGTTAACCCTGATCCTCGAGTGGCCTCCGGGCCGTGATTAGTGATGACTCTTATGTAAAAAAAACAACTAAAAAATATCTTTAAAAGGTAAATTTAGAAACATTAATATTTTGACTTCTGTAACTCCTTCTCTACAACCTCTTTCGCACAGACATGATGTTGCTCGTCTCAGTCTTTGTAATAAAAACTATTATGGTATGTTTTCTTCAGAATTGTCTGATCTATTCCCTGCTTCTTTTGTTTCAGCTCGTTTGACTCGTTGATCTAGTAGTCTCCATCAATTTGCTGTTTTTGATACCTCATTATAATACAGCTTCTTATTCCAGTAGCTTCTGCAATGTTGCAGAACTTTCTTCTTGCTGACTGTCTTCCTCCTACTTACAGCCTTGGCCTTTTCAAGACTAGCACTAATAGGTATCTCCTACTTTTGTGATAATCATTTTTTTATTTTTATTAGAGCGTTATATCGAGTTGCTTCATACCTCGTCTGGAGCGATTTTCATAGAAAACAAGTGAAGCATGCATGGTCCTCCGTGAGTGCACGGTGAACGAGGCATAAAAAAATAACTAAGTTCAGCATTGGCCCACCCGCCCCCTCCCCCCAATTTAGCCCCAAAAGTTTCTAGGGTACGTCAAATCCTGGTGAAAATGAACAAACGGTGCAGTTTTAGGCGTTAACATATGTAAATTTGAATTCTGCACCATGCAAAAAAAAAAAATACTAAGTCCATCATTTGCCCTCCCCCACACACCCATTTAGTCCCAAAAGACTCCAAGGCCTTAACACATTTAAATTTGAGTTCAGCACCATGCAAAACTGCTAAATAGACATACACAGGGAATTTTGGACAAATATAGTAAAATAGTCCCAAAAGTGGAGTGTTTTTATTAGCGCTAAAAGAGCCCCTGGGACAAACCCAAGAGTTATCGCAAAGTATAGACAAACAAAATTATATAGAAATCAGTTAGTTATAACTTTTTAGAAAGTTTTATAAAAATCAAAGGCATCAATTTTTTTTATAAGCCCAAAAGTGTCAATCTTAGCCATTTTAACCTGAAAGGCACCCCTAGGGGGGGCACCTGCAGTTTTCCCGGAAAATCCCTTCTGTTACTTTTTTACTCATATCATGTTTAATGTTTGTGTAAAATTTCAAATGATTTCAAGGCGTAGTTATTAAGAAAAGTGCAGACAGACGAATTGATGAACACAAAAGAGTGTATTTAAAGGTCCACTGTCTTATTGTCAGGGGACCAAAAAACTATTTTCATTGAGATGCTAACATAGACATTGTAGAGGCTACACTTGTCAATAGTTAAAATGAATAGATTATAATAAATACTATATCATCTGTGACCAGTTGAGTCAGTATTTTTTTCATAACCATATCGTAAATCATATTGTAAAGAAAGAAAAATTACAGGAAGTTAATTTTCCAGAAACTCTATTGCCCGTGCCGCAATTAGACAATTAGAATCAATTCGTGATAAAAATCAACGATGTAATATCAGGAAAATTAATTTCCTTCCAATTTTTCAGTTTCTATACTTTTTTAAAAAATTGCTTTCTTTCAGAATATTTTCAAGTGTGAAAGTAATCTATTTCAAATCTCCATTAAAAAAATATTTTAATTTCTCTACGAAAGAAAAAAAAATGAGAATGAATAACTTAAAAAAAAAAAAAAAACAACAAATCAATTCAGAAATATTAATATTTTTGAGTTCTGTAACTTTATCTGTATTGGAGACATTTCTGTTCTCACTTCAAATGGTGAAATCCAGCTTAATCTTGAAGTAAACATTCTGCAGACTAAATTTATCAAGATGTAAAATAAATAAACTTTAACAAATATTTACGCGATCACCCCTGACCCGTTGGGTCAATAGTTGTTGGATCATTAAATATGTAATTCCTTGATTTTGACAGTAGTTGTTACAAGGATTACAAAGCCAAAGATTTTCTCAAAGTCAGAAAATATTGAGATGCCATAAGAGACCCATTCTCTCTACTTCCATCTTATTGTTTATTTATTACTAGCCTGGGTGCCCGGCGTTGCCCGGTGTTTAGAGGTGTGTGTTAAGCAAAAAAAAAAAAAAAAAGAAAAGAAAGAAAAAAAGTGGAAGTAAGCAGGCAAGCTAGAATCCATACAGCGAAGGAAGATAAGAACGTGAAAAAAAGGAAAAAAAAAACGTGACGTCTTGCCGTTGCGCCTACCGCCAAACTAGAAGTGGCGAAGTATAAATAAAGGCTAATCAATCGAAAAGGGGGGATGAATTTCGAAAATATCGGCGAAAAAAGCGACCCCTCCTTGTAGAAAAGTGCCCAGTTGATGGTGAAGAATTTTTTAGCCAATTTTTCGTTATTTTTCGTCCGAAGGGTCGAGCTTCAAGACGATATCAATCTTGCGAAAATCCGTCACCTCTGTAGAATGTTTTAGGCAGACATACATACATACATACATACAAACATACATACATACATACATACATACATTTAAACAGATATGATGCCCAAAACGATTCCTTTAATTATCTTTTTTAAGCTAAACATTCCACTGCTTGCAGTAATAATAAAATAATATGTATTAATTTTGAACTAGCATTAATGCTAAGATCTAGATATCACCCTCACTAGTGTTTTTACGCTTGAAACAAACTATATGTACATTTAATATGTGTTACGGTAACTAGGGAAAAAATAATTTCATAGTAAAATATTTAGAGATTTATAAAGAATCAGAATTGGAATCTAATTATATCATAATTGGAAATTCAGTAGAAAATCAGTAATTGTATAAGAAGCAAGAAAAGCATTAGACTCATCCTATCACTAAAAAGTATAGAACAAAATTATTCCGTTAGGTACAATAATAGAAGTCCATGTCCGGTAGAAACAACTGGTAAATGAGATGACAATTAGTCAGCTTTTAATCAGCATTTCAACTCCAACCAGTTTCATTCTCCTTAAATATACTTGAACCAGACATTGTGTTTCAGCATCAGATAATAAAAATAGGGCTGATATGCCGCTAAACAGGCGAATGTTGTATCGTTGACTGAAAAATAATACACACATATAAAATATAGAATAGATTTATTCCATTAGGTACAATAGTAGAAGTCCATGTCCGGTAGAAACAATTGGTAAGTGAGATGATAAGTAAAGCGCTAACTCGCAGCTTCTGCTGACTCTAACCGTTTTTCGCTCTCCTTAAATATACTTGAATTGTAGTCACGTATTTGTGCCACATTATAACAATTATATTAAAAATAAATAAATAAATTGTGGAAAACAAACTAATTGATTTATACACTGTTGGTTTCCTATTAAAAACAAAGATTGGAAAATAAACGGCAAAGTTGTTGTTTTTTTTACTATGTTAATTTTAGCATTTTATTCTCTGTTTTTCATTGCCTACGTTTAACGCGATAATATTCAGTAACAATACATAACTGTTGCTGCAAATAACATTAATAGGTGCGCTAATGCAATTAAACACAATTAAAACAGATTAGCTGATAAAAGCAGGTTTTAGAAAATGAAGTTAATGCGTAGGAATAATTGTATGTGTTTAGAGCTGTAACCTTTGTTGAGGAAATGAACGCACGTTCCATGCTTTATAAGAATTCTGTAGCGAATAAATAAACAAACTGGATTTACTGCTTGCATTAATTAGCACATACTGAATAATTAAAATTACGAAGACAAAGCATTGAGATTTGGTTTCTATTCTTTGTATAATCTTTTTACATGACATCTTTAGTCTTTATTTTATAGTATCAAGAAATTCAAATGTATTCAGCAACTCCCGATTTTATACAGGCTGATCGAAACATTACTGCGAAGGAGGAAAAGAACGTGAAGAAAAAAAAAAAAAGAAAACGTGACGTCTTTGTGATTGAGTCCATCGCCAAACCGGAAGGCTAGTCGATCGAAAAGAGGGGATGACTTTCAAAAAGCGACCCTATCTTATAGAAAAGCGCCCAGCTGAGGTTGAAGGAATTAATGTGTTTGGCCAGTTTTTCAATATTTGTCGTCCGAAGGGTCGAGTGTCAAAACGATACCGATATCGTGAAAATCCGTCGCCTCTGTCGAAAGTTTTAGGCATACATACATACATACAGACAGACAGACAGACAGACATTTAAACAGACAGGTGAGATTTATATTATAGATTACTGGATTGGTGCCTCTAACACTAGTCTCCCACTCTCAAACAGGGTTCAAAGAAGAGTCTGAAATCTCACGGATAAATAAAAAAAATGAGCCCGTCGCTCTTTGGCTACAGCAGAAAGACGTGCATTTCTTTGTGTGAAACCCTGATTAAACAGTAAAATAATACAGAAATCCGCTAGGTGTCATTGTGGATTCCAGTGTATACTACGAAGCTCGTTCCTAAATTGAGGCCTCTTTTTTCTAACTTAAAAACTAAAACTAAACGAAAACAGGAGTGATACCATAAAAACTAACAAACTTTTGTGCTTCTGATTTCTTTTGCTGTATAGTCACCACCATTCGCAATGTACTTTTGCTAGCGATGAACAATAGCTGTGGATGGGCGTCCGGAGCACATTTTTCATTCGAAGCTAATTCAAAAAGTGAGGCCTCCTATTTTTTTAACTGGAAAAAAAAAATAAATAAAACATTGAAGAGCTATGAGGACGGGAGTGATACCATTAAAACAAACAAATTTTTGTGCTCCCGAATTTATTTTTTATATAGTCACCATCATTCTCAATGCACTTTTGACACTCTCTTTTGCTGCCTCGTTCAATAGGCGCCGGTAAATGTTGATTTGTGAACTTTTTTCTGCATGGAGGAAGTAAGAGACGCATCTCTGCCTCGGGCACACGTTTATGACAGGGTTACTTTCTTAGGGTCTCACACCATCATTATCTGAAACTGACCGATAAAACTTTCAGATCATGAATGCTTAAGTTCAGTCGTCATAACAATGCATTATATAATCTTCTTTTAATCTATTCTAATTATTTTTGAAACGCCATATAAAAACTTAAACACAATTGTTACTCTTTTTGCTACGGTATTTTTCATCCTTACAAGACGTGCTTGGGTACATCCTTAAAAGCTAATTCCGGTCTATGGCTGAAAAGCCACCACAGACAGAATGAAACACGACGTCTTGTGAAGCACACATACGCGATTCAACAAACGCACATGTACACGTTCATAAATGCACACACTTTCATACGAACAAGACAAGCATTCAAATTAGACACGTACATACGCATCTGATGCTAGCCTGAATGATACATACATATTCTCCCTAACGCAACAAAGCACGCTAACACACACATGCTTATTTGTAAACGTACGTCCGGGCAAGCGAAATGAACATGTGTATTAATTTTTTGGACACAAAAACAACTCTTTCTTTGGTACACTATCTGTTTTAAGCTACCAGTTTCCTGCCAAAAGAATGAAGCAAACATTTATATTTTTTCCTTTACCCTTGCAAAACGCAATCATATTCTGCAAACTACAAAACAAAAGAAATATTTTCTTCTACAAAACAACCAATCGAACCATCATGAATAAACATTTGAAAATATAAAGAAATTGAAGAGTGAAAACTTTTACCAAAATGACATTATTTAGCATTAAATAACCTGGAAAAGGTTTGATATCTTGTAAAACAAAACACTCAAACTAAAAATAACAAGTAAATATTTGAAAATTGCAAGAACTTGAAGCATAAAGACAATTACCAAAATTACCGAACTTTTTTTTTCTTTTACTTTTATTCACCCAAAACAAGGCATATCACTACTTGGGCATAAGGGGCTACTATTTGGGACCATACCTAGGAAAGGTTAACAATACGTTGGTTTACATTACATTTAAACTTCTGCATGTCAGTACAGGCAGGGAAACAGGTGAATTCCAATATCTAGCTGTTAAAGGAAAGAAACTATTAGAAACATTTAGGGGCCTCAACAGTGAAGGAGGTGTGATTATGCTGCTAAGCAGGTTTGTCAAAGATACGTATGTCGAGGGGACAGAAATGCAATGAGTTCATCAAAGCATAGTCCATTAAAATCCTTGTAAAACAGACACAGGGATGCAACATTACGGTGATGGGACAGAAGTAATAGCTTAATTGACAAAGCAGGACTTATTAGATTGGAGACTCTTTTTTTGGGCCCTATCCATTAGGGAGAGACTAGAGATAGATGCGCCAGCCTAGATGCGGCAAAAATACTCCAGGTATAGCGGAATGGTAGCATTACATAACCTGAAAAGGGTTGATATGCCTTAAAACAAAACACTCAAACGAATCTCTCACAAACATCCCCTGGACACTTTTAATCACAGTCTTTACAAACAGGTTGTTGAATAAAATCAATTAATCGTGTATGGATAGACTTTGAGATTCGTTCTTTGAATAATCTAATTTATAAAACTCACTCTGTCTGTCTACAGATTTTCAAACTATCTCTTCTGAAACTAAAAGCCACAGAGCGGCGCTAGGGGTCTCAAATGATTGGATTTTTTTATGCATCATTATTGGATTTTAGCCAGTTAAAATAGTTTTTAAGGGGTAAAAAACGGGGTCAAAATGTAAATCAAAAAATGGTTATATTATTTTGTAGATTCATCTTAATTTATTTTTAATCAGTTCATATGTGTCTCACCTTGGTACAGTGGTAACGTCACCAACTTTGAATGCTACTGTTTTTCTTTTGGTTTCGATTCTAACTGATGACAGCCAAACACTTTTTTTACTTTTGAAATCACGATTCTATAATAATATATACGAAATCTGGGCAAATTAAAATATCATATTTAAGTGTATTTTATGAACGAACAAAGACCCTCACCCCGCTAGTGTTCTGTACATTTTATCTACAGGTGTTTTTTTTACATGGTTGGGGTGGTATCGTTTATCAATGCTTTGAGGCTACGCTAGGATAAGGATTTAGTCTTAGATAGATGGTCAGAAAACATGATCAGTAATGGTGGAACTTAATTAGGGCTAGATTGTTAAAGAGGACAGCTCAACAAGAACCTATTTACATTAGATTTGAAAATGACCATACTATAATCTGCTAGGAAACAGCCCCACGGTATTGTGTTCCACAGATAGTTCTAGAAAAGAGACTCTACTCATGGAAATTTTCGTTTAGTTTTAGGCGCAGATAGAGAGTGAGGAAAGTTGTTGATAGTTGTTGGAGCTAGACAAGTATTGGTTATAAATGTTTTCCAGGGAAGAACCAAAGATTGGAGCACAGTCGAGCACCTTCCATATTATTAATGATAGAGAAGAGACAGACTCGCAACGTCTTTTCTGTGAGAAGGAGGAAGTAGAGAGGCAAAAGTTCCCTGACCACTAGATTTCGAAGACGGCTTTCGGTTTTGTACCCTGTCAAATTAGAGAAGAGGTCTCTTAGGAGCTCCACTTCAGATGTGGCAACAGAACTCCATCTTAGTGCGTATTTTACTCTTGTAAGTACAGGTATGGGGGCCTTACTCGTGTACGTCAGCCAAAGAAGGTTGTTTTACTATACACATAGAAAAGATAGCAGTTTGGTTTTGGATGCATTAAAGATAAGTAGGTATCGTACGACGCATTTGACTTTTGTGCAGATGTAAATTGTGGAATTTTTTCTCATATGATTGAGAAACTGATGCAATTTAAAAACAAAACCTTCCCGTTACTCATGCCCACTCCTCTCCCTTGACACAGAGAGACCAATGCTGGATCAACTATCGGCTCAAATTAAAATACCAATTTATCTTTAATAATTAGCTGAAAGAGAAAGAGATTGAAAGAGTGCGGTTAAACTTGGAGCCATGTTCGAGATTATATATATATATATATATATATATATATATATATATATATATATATATATATATATATATATAAGAGAGAGAGAGAGAGAAAGAGAGAGGGGGGAAAATGTCTTTAAAATTATGCTAATACTTCCGTATTAGTTTGAGGTTTTTCAAGTGAATGCTTAAATAAATCATGTACTGTAGTGTTTTACGCCGCCACCTTGTTATTGCCAGAGAACGCAAAACAAGGGGGGATTTCAACTGTCATCCTAAAGTCATAGGACAATCCTCTATGGTAATATGATTAATATTCTGGATTTTCGCATACACATCACTGTCATCAATTGGAATCAATACTTTGTATAACCTAATCTAGCGGGATCCGTGGAAATTCCACAGTTGTGTCCGTTCCCTCTTCCATTCTGCTGTTTTACATTCTATGGAGTCCAACGCAAACACAGGCGGAATAAAATTAGGCGGCAGAAATATCTCCCCCATTTTGGCATGCAATCTTGACAGCTGCGCTGCTTCAGTTTCTAAGCAAGCATCAATTTGTATGAATGAAACTGCATGTCAGTGTGTAGAAGTCTTCTGACTGTTCGATCAGACAATCCAAAGGCCAAAGCATATTTGCGAGATGAACGTGTTGGGAACTGAGTAACAGAAAGTCTCACAGCTTGGATACTGTCTGGCGTTCACACGCTTTGAGACCTTCCATATAGCTTTATTTTAAGGGACGAACCTGTAGCGCTTAAATGTGTATTGATTTCTTTATGTTGCAGTTATAGATTCTTCAAAAAACATTTCTATAGTAAAAGCACGATGTGAAACAGTCGAAAATATAATGCTTGATGAGGGTACCTGAAAAAATGCCAAGTTATTAGTTAAAGGAAAACATCATTGACATATGCATAAGTTTATTAGCTACATAGATTTGAAAGTTTAAAATGGGGGAGGTACTTATGCTGCACCCTGCATATATACATCTACAAAAACATTCTTGCAGTAAAAACACGATGTGCACTAGTCCAAACCATATTGTTTGATAAGGATACTTAGCTACATAAAAACATCATTGGCATTTGCATAAGTTCATGAGCAACATAAAAAAAAAGTTAAAAGTTTAAAATGGTGGAGGTATTTCTGCTGCATCCTCTATTCTTTTTATTAAAACTAAATACTCTGGGTGATGAAGTATTTGGGGGCTGTGAGAAATGTAGAGCAGTTCCTAAGTTAGGTTGCTCTCAGGTCCACTTTGGCCCGGAGTGGTAATATCTGTTAGGGAATTTGGTGCTAGCGGATCAGGCTGTCTGAAGATATTGGCTTCCTAACAAAATTGCACCTAACATAGATCTCATTGTTTTTTCCCCTTTCTTTTTGCAAAACTCAATCATGTTCTGCAAAATCCAAAACAATATTAATTTTATTTTACAAACCAAACAAAACACCATGATTAAATATTTGAGGATATAAAGAACTTGAAGGATGAAAAATTTTATTTTTCAAATTACTGGATTCAATATTAAATAACCCAAAAAGGATTGATATATCGTGAAACAAAACAACTAATGGATAAATATCTGAAAATTCAAAGAATTTAAACAGACAAACTTTTACCAACATTACTGGAGTTGGCAGTAAACAACCCATAAAAGGTTTATATGTAGTAAAACAAAATAGCCAAAGCAACCTCTATGATTAAATATTTGAAGATATAAAAATATGAAGCAAAAATCCCCGAAAAGAATTGATATGCCGTAAAACAAAACCAGGCCCCCCCCCAAAAAAAATATTTGAATATATAAAAGAACTTTTAAAACCTTTTTTTCCAAGATTACTGGATATTCAGTATTAAATAACCTGAAAAGGGTTGATATGCCGTTAAACATAAAACGAAAAGACTACTAGGAATCTGTCACGTGTTTCCCTTCTATGGGCACCCGGTGCAAGTGTAGACGTAAAGATATTAGTGTATCACTTTTGAGCATAACAGATACTGCATCCTGGATATGACCTTAGACTATATCCGATGGTGAGGTGGTGAATGATAGACTGATGCACACACATTATATATATATATATATATATATATATATATATATATATATATATATATATATATATACTGATATATGTGTATGTATAAATGTGTGTATATATATATATGTATGTATACATATGTGTGTGTATAAATTTGTATGCGTATGTATGTATATATATAAATATGTATATATATATGTGTGTCTGTGTGTGTACATATATGTATATATACATATATGTATATATGCATATATATGTTAAATTGTAAGGGGGTCCTAGATATGACCTTAAGTTATATCCGATAGTGAGGCCCCAGCTTGTTGGCCTTGGAAAGTGTGAAACCAAGTTTTAATTGCACTTGCTCCCAGGTTCACTCTGACCCGGAATGGTAATACCTGTTAGCCTCCCAACTATGGATTGATTGAATAGAAACCAACTTGGAAAAATAAACAAAACAAATATATTCTATTAAAATATTGTTCTTCTAAATCACTGGATTCGGCATTAAATAACCTGAAAATGGTTGATATGCCTTAAAACAAAAACAACCAAATCAAAACAAACCATAACAGATATTACACTTCAACATAAGAGGATAGTGATGCACACTTCAAAACTGTACATAGTTAAAGGAAAATAGTACAGATGGCTACTTAATAAGATATTCGCAGTTTTAAAAATATTCTTGTTTATTCACGTTTTACGAATCATGACTAAGCAAATTATAATGATATTCAGTAACTTAAAGATGTACGATTTCTTTGTAACTATTTTGAAACCGAAATCCTTTTGTCTGACTCAACACCAGCGTACATTAATACTATATCTACCCCAAAAGAAATATCGATCGAGGTATATGTAGAAATCGGAAAAAATCGATTGGAAGAAAAATATTACTTTTTAAGATAATAGACTTTTTGCAATGAATATCTAAGTATCTCGATTGTAGGTTGGGGGATATATCAATAACAATGTGATGGTGAATGACAGACTGATGCACACACATCATATATATATATATATATATATATATATATATATATATATATACTGATGTATGTGTATGTATAAATGTGTATGCATATGTATATATATACTAATGTGTGTGTATAAATTTGTATACGTGTGTATGTATATATATATGTATATATATGTGTGTGTACATATGTAAATATAGATACATGCATATATATGCATATATATGTGAATATATATATACATATATATGTGTATATATATATGAATGTATTTATATACATATATATATATATGTATATAGATGTATATATATGTGTATATATGTATATATATGTATATATCTATGTATATGTATATATGTATATATCTATGTATATATATATATATGTATATATATATATATAGAGAGAGAGAGAAAGTTAAAAAGATAAGAAGTAAGGTAAACGTTATTACATTATTAATTCACTAATGGTTGAAGAATGGGAAAACCTATTTAGGCCATTATTTTCGAAGCTAAATGCTTTTTATCAGAAAAGGAAAACAGCCTACATTATACAAAAGTAATTATAAAAAAGACAATATCGACTTTAAATAAATTTAGATTAGAAATGGAAGAATGAAGAATATTTGGGGGAAGTGATATCATGGGGGAAAAAGGAAAGAGAGAAGTTCAAAAGCAGACAAAAGAAGGATGGACATTATGAATGACTTGAACAAACAAATGAGAATTAAGTAAGAAAAAATAAGAAAAATTATAAGTAAACCAGCTCAAAATCGCCTACGTAAAAATCTGATAGAATCGTGGGCAAATAATCCTGCAGAGATTTTCTAATGTCTATGTTTTATGCAAAGGGATTTCAAAGATGTAATCCAGTTCTCAGTACTTGATTAAAGTGATCCTCACGAAAATATCGTAAGTGTTCTGCCCCGATAGAAATGTAAAAAACTTTTAAGTGTAGTAATAGTCCAGAAGACTAGCACACAAAGGAGATGTTAAGGTGTAATATTAAGTAGAGAAGTATTTCAAATTCCGAATAAAACCTTTATATATATATATATATATATATATATATGTGTGTGTGTGTGTGTGTGTGTGTGTGTGTGTGTGTGTGTGTGTGTGTGTTATGGTATCTGGTGCTAGCAAATCAACTCTCTGAAGATACCAAAAATTTATGTTATTGATTTTGTTTATTATTTTCCCTTTGTAGAACTCAAATCATATTCTGCCAAGTCAAAAACAAAACAATATTCTTTGTATACAAAACAATCAAACCAAACAACATAAATAAATATTTGAAGTATAAAAGACTTGAGGAACAAAAGCATCCAAAATTACTGGTATTACATAATACTATAAAACATATCAACTAAACAAAACTCTATGAATAAAGAACTTGAGAAACTCGAAGATATATAGAACTTTAAGTATTAACCGTTTTCCAGAATTACTTGATTCAACGTTTAATAACCTGAAAAGGTTTGATATATCGTGACACATAACAACAAATACAAAGTACGTAAGGAGAAATAAGACCGTACAGTTACTGGTTTCGGTATAATATAATCCAAAAAGTGCTGATATTATAAAGAGATTAAGGCATAACATATTTTTTCAACTGAATTCAGCATTAAATTGTGCAAAAGGGGTTGATATGTCGTAAAACAAAAATGACCAAATATTATAGTTTACTGAATCTAGTGTGATCCATATAACAAAAAAACTTGAAGCATGAAAACTTTTTTTCCAAGATGGCTGGATTCAGTAGTAAATTGTTTAAAAGGGGTTGGTATGCCGTAAAACAAAAATAACCAAACCAAAGAAAAACAAAACTTACTGAAACTGGTGTGATCAATATTATAAAGAACTTGAAGCATAAAAACTTTTTTCCAAAATGAAAGGATTCAGTATAAAGTGAACCAAAAGAGATTGATATGCTGTCAACAAAACCACCAAAATAAACCAAAGCAAACGTTACATAAATACGGATTAATATTGGGATAGTCACTTTTAGCCTTATATAATCTCCAAGGTTTACATTTCTCGTTGCATCTCATGCTAAAGCAGAGTCTTAACTAGCCATGCTGATAGACAAATGATGGTGCTTGACCCTCATGAGATTCCTAATTACTGCAATACATCTGCCATGAGCGTTGGAAAGATTGCATAGACATTAGCAAATGGAACGTGACCAAATTTAGAATCATCTTAAGAAGGGGGCGTCCTCTTTACTTTCTGAACATCATTTCAAGTTAATGCCATTCAGCAGTAAGAGAGAAATGATGATGTATCTGCCAAGTACATGAAGAAGCTGCACGAGTAATCTTATAATCCTTGATTACTTCATAAATCTAATGACCACTCTGCTCTTAATCCATTAGAGATAATCACATTACACGCGTTTCAGTTGCCTTCCAATACCCTCTTAATTTTGCTGCCGTTTGCCAATTTGAGGGATGAAATTTTCAACTAAATGGGAAAAGGGGAAGAATCAGTATTCATGCGCAGGAGCACATAAATATGAAACATCGAAATCAGTTTCAGAAAAAAAAAATGGAGAGAAGAAAATAAACAACCTCATAAATCTCGTTTTCTCTTATTTTATCCTTTAGTCCTCGGACTCAAAAGGGGAAAAATTACTCTTTCCTAGGTCTGATTCTATCCATATAATACTTATCATTAGATACATTGAGTGGATTCATGCCTTGTTTTGAGGGATTTCCATTAAAAAGCACCTCCAGGAATATTCAACGGTTTGGTGATGCCCAGGATCCACTCCTTGATAGTATGCCGTAAAGACTGGGTGTATATAAATGTGTGATATATATAGTGCATTAACGTCTAGTGTTTAAAATGTTCCATTAGTTGTATGTATATCCGAGTGTTTCACATATAACTCTGTTCACATCTTTACAAACAAATGTACACAGAGCAGTTTTTATAACAACGATAAACATCTTTATCAGCTGGGTCTAGACAAAGGAAAAACATACCTTTTTCATAGGGACGAATAGGTCTCTCACTCTTCTATTCTTTCACTCTTCTGTGTCTCTCTGCATACGATCAATCATCATATTAATGCAATTTGCAATCCCCCTCTGATCCATTTGGGCGGAATAAAAATAGGAGGCATTAATTTTGGAACATTCCACGTATTGGGAGAAAAGGTGACAGTTTGAATACGATTGGATGTACTGGCATCACCAAAGCCTTGACAACAGTCATGCTGCATACAGTCAAATCATTTTTATGCCTTCAAGCCAGAACAAATTTTCTTGTAGCAAACCAAACTATTGTTTCTTTCAATCAATGTGTGACCAAAAGCTTAAGTTATAACAATTTCTTGCAATTGATAAAAAAGTTGGTGATGCTTCTATTTACTTGCCTCCCCACGAGGGCAGAGTTAGACTCGAGGTCGGATTTTTAATGTATGGAAATCCTAGCTCCTTAAAAAGAGGCACTCTATATAGGAACAAAAATAAATTTGTCTCAGTCATGAGGGATTTTCTCTCCACTGACCGAGGACAGAAACGGTGAAGGATAGTATCAGAACAGATACTACACTGTGATCTTGTATATATAGTTTATTGCCGGTAAAAAATTTACAATTTAAGATTAAAAAAAAAACAATAAAAAGAAAAAAATCGCAAACAAAAACTAAGGCATCAAAAACCCTAAAAGAAATTGGGAGAGGGGCATAGGTGCAGGGTCTTTCTCTTGTCTATACAACTTGTGAAATTACTCTTGACTGGCATCATTTACTACAATACCGCATTCACACCGTGGAGTTAGACCTACCAATTAAATGAATTCTCCAGCGTTTTTTGTAAAAAAAAAATATGTACATGTGTGTGTGTGTGTGCGTATTGTGATCTTGAACCGAAGGCCACATAATGTTGATAATGTTTGCTAAAATAGTTTTCTGAACAGAAATGGTTTGCTTCCAATCATTCAGGAAACATTTACTAAGTATTAGAAATAAAAAAACGAAACAAAAATGTGGACTATAGATATTAAGCCTGAAGATTTTCTTTTAGATAGCAAAATTGGAAAACTCAGAAAGATGAAATGCAATTGTGTTTCCTTTCCAATATTACACTGAATTATATATCCCTTATAACATTCTACAGCAGCTATTCTCACCCTTTCCTTCGACATTGACCCCTAGGTTTTATGTATTTTTTCTATTTACCCCCTTCTCCTAAAAAAATCATAGCCATCATAAAGTAACAGAAAAACAAGGTCAAAAAGGACCTTCTTCTTGTTTGGGTGCTCCTATTTACTTTGTTGCCACCCCACAGGACAGAGTTAAACACCAGAGTCGTTTTTTAACAGTAAGAAAAGGAACAAAAATAAAAATTGTCTCAATCATGAATGATTTCTTCTCCACTGACAGAGAATATGAAATTGAAGTGAAGCATTTGAAGAACAGATGGTATTTATTTGCTTCCCCACGAAAGCAAATTAGACACAAGGTCGGTTTGTAATGTGGAGGAAAACCAGCCCCCCCCCCAAAAAAAAGGGCACTGGCAGTGTCCAAATAAATAGTAATTCTCTCGGCATGAAGGGTTTCCCCCACATTGACCAAGGCTTAATTACTTAAGTGTAGCATCAGAACAGATACTACATCTTGATCTTGGCTTGAAGGCAAAGTGTTACTCCTTTATTGTTTAGGTGTTGTTGTATAGAAATAGTATTATACATTCGTATGCACAAAAATAAAGAAAATCAAACATTTTCTAAATAGAAGATTATGAAGTTAATTTGCATTGTAAAAAAATAATGAATAGAAACAACAGGAGCATTACCAGTGGAAACGCTGTTGATTCATTGAATTAATCAGTTTGGTTCTGTGAGGAGCTCTTGCTGACAAGCTTACTTTCATTTCATTATCGACTTTTACACGGTTCCTAGCCTGTGTCTTTATTGCTACTAAACTTGAGAACCCTGGTTCACATAAGTACGTAGTGATAAAATGAACAAGCACTTGGAAGGCACACTGAGGAAGGAGTTGGAATAAGTCTGGGTTTTATCCAAAAATTAACACCAAATTGTTCAAATACGTTTCAAAGAGTAGCAGAAGATTGCATACCAATCATTCTATCTTTTACTTACTGGACTGTCATCTTTTATTTCTGAGATTTCAGTGGCAAAAGATCTTATTATCCATCTCTCTGTTGGAATCATGCCTTTTGAAAAGCGATGACACATCTTGAAAAAAAAAATATTTAAAACTTATCAGGTACTTTAATTATTTACCCCCGACTATATAATTTTTACCGCCTAGGGGTAAATTTACCTCTGATTGAAAACCTTTGCTTTACAACATTACAGTGAATTAAACCAATCAAACAAACAAAAACAAAAAACAAACAAAAACACTTTAAAAACACTTTAATAAGTTTCCAGTCTTTTTTCATATGAACACTTTTATTGATAAGTAATCCCTTTCGGCTGCAATGCACTTGTACCGTTTTAACAACTTCTAACAAGCATGGAGGTCATGTAAGCATGTCAATGACCCTCTTCACATCCGTTTTCTTCTCAATTGTCTCATAATGACAACTTCTAGGGTTTTCCTTGAGCTTAAGGAATAACCAAAAGTCACTGGGAGTAATGTCTGGGCTGTAGGGAAAGTGAGCAACCATCTTGATTTCCATCTGGGTTAAATAATCTCTGACAAAAATGGAGTTATGGACTAGTGCATTTGCCCAAATCTTCAGCATACTTCAGTTCCTAGCGAATAATTGTGTGTACAGTCCCCACACCGACATAAAACTGTGTACTTATTGTTTCTATAGACAGATGACGATCCTTATCTATGAGTTTTTTAGGCTCGATTAATGCAAAATGGTCCAAAAGCAGTCTGAAGCATTCTATACGTTTCCGTAGCAATTTTTCTAAGTTTAAAACCGAATTTTATTGCATATCGTTCTTCTAAAGTGTCCTCACGTCACGGTTGCATTTTTGAAATTCACCAGCTGTGACAATCAGGCTTTAGTAGGGTGTATTCCAATTCCATCTGAAGCTGTTCGTTTGAGCCTGAAATCATAAAAATTAGTTAGTCATCACTTAAGATGTATATCAATAACATACTAAATTTTCAAGAGTCTACTATAATTTTAAATGCCTGTACAAAAAAAAAAAAAGTCTGGAAACTTATCGAAGGTAGATTTAAAGAAAATCAGGAAATATGTGAGATAAAATCTAATCAAGAAACGCTTTTGCAAATATTATTGGTTTGTGTTACAAAATCTGATAAGTAATAGTTATAATAGTTATACCGCTTGCCATGTCGACTAAAAGTCTGAAGACAAATTATTCTTGAGTTTTTTCTTTCATTTTAAGATTGAAACTAAAAGGAAGACAAAAGGATCACAATTGATTCCGTGAATGAGACCAGAAGGATCACAATTGATTTCCTTCGGCATCAATGAAGGGTATTTATGGAGCAGAAATATCAGTAGAAGAAAAACAAAACAAAAAAAAAAAATTGATAAAAGATAATAAAAAACAAATATAAATATTAAAAAGATGGAAAATAAATATAACAATCGATCAATCCAGATATTTTGTAAGTTTCTTTTATGAAAATAATGACGAGAAAACATTTTTTCTACACAAGATAGTTTTCATGTTTCGACTACATTATTACTTTCTTCAGACTTGTGAAAATTAATCATGATGCCAATTCAAAAAATAGCATATTACCACTGTTGGCTAATAAACGTAGCAATTAGACAACAGAGATAGAGTCTGGGGAGTGCGGTAAAATCATGATCGTATTCAGTTTAACGCCCACTTTAACTTTTAAACACCTTTTAGAAATTGACTTCCAAACTAACTTACCTCTGGCCAGGATTTTAATTGATTCCTTTTCCTCTCAAGTCTATAAATATTTTCCAATGTTTTCCATGCCCATCCCCTATAAACTGAACCTAAATACGAACCAAAGAACATACTAACCAAAGAACTCTCATTAACAAAACCAAAGAACATTACTAATCAAAGAACTCTCATTAATTCGATGTGACCAAATCAAAGAATACTCATGTACTGTACGTCCTATACTCCCTACACTGTCTTGATTTAATCTTTTGAGGTCATTAGATATAAGCTCGTCTTTAAGATTTACATTACGCATCCATCATATCATTCTTATATCATTTATCTTCATGCAACACATATCCTCAATCCCCATTGATTAGAGAGTTAGAATGTATAGGATGATCTCTTTGCACTGTCGTGATTTTGACTGTGGTTATTCCTCTCAGTTTTGAAATTGTTTGTGGTTGATTTGAATGGACGTTATACTAGAACTTTCCTCACACATTGAAACATGCGAAATTCGGGTCTGGTGAATGTGCAAGCTATTCAAGATTACACCACTCCTGCTACTATTTTACAACTACTGCGTGAAATGGAGAGAGAGAGAGAGAGAGAGATAGAAAGAGATAGATAGATAGAGATTGATAGATAGAGATAGATACATACATACATACATACATAGAGATAGATAGATAGATTGAGAGAGATAGATAGATAGAGATAAAGAGAGAGAGAGAGAGAGAAAAAAATACATAGATAGATAGGTAGAGAGAGAGAGAGAGAGAGGAGGGAGAAGATAACTCTACACTCACTACTATTATTATCTTATTCAATTCAGTATATTTTGGTAAAAATGAAAAGAAAAGCTTTGCCATGTAGGTAAAAAAAATGCCATGTAGGTAAAAAAGATGGGGGAATACAATGTATACGTAAAAGGATACAGTGGCCAAGCATCTGTCCATTTTTGCCTTGAATTACACCATACCGTTCATACATTTATTAAACCGCTTAATAGACCGATCTACTATTAGACCTCAGCCAGGGAAATTAAATAGTGTTAACTTTGGTCAAAATCGGACCTCCTTCTTTAATCGGATTTTTTCGAGTATCGATTATTATTGGATGCATTCCGGTATAAAACCTACGCAAGAACACTCTCAAACACATCGATTACCTTTGTCTGAACTTTCAAAAGCATTAGAGGACTCTCAAAGACATATAGGGAACTCTCACACACACATACATACATACATACATACATACACACATACATACATACATACACACATACATACATACATACACACATACACACACATACATACATACACACATACACACATACATACATACATACATACACACACATACATACACACACACATACATACATACACACACATACATACATACATACACACATACATACATACATACATACACACATACACACACATACATACATACACACATACATACACACATACATACATACATACATACATACATAATGATTGTCACTTCTTGACAGAAGAAGACGATCTTTCATTTGCTTTATTGTTGATTATTTATCCATTTCCATGTACTTTTAAAAATATTTTTTGTTTTTGTTATCCTATTTAATATGTTTTATAATTTATTTTTAGTTGACTTTTTTTACATATATACATGTACGTACATACATGCATACATACGTACGTACGTACATACGCGCGTACATATAAATACATAATGATGGTTGCAACGTCTTGTCAGACGAGTGCCACTCCCTCAGACATTTTAAATTCATGAGCCCAAATGCCTGAGGGAGTATCTATACAAAGATGATGTTACAGAGTCTTAGCTTTGTACGACAGCTAAGTCTCTCTCGCGCGGTTCAAAATGTTGAGATTCAGCAACAAGCAAGAGCAAGATAGCCAGCAACAAATTAAACTGCAGACCAGCTTAATGCGAGTACTGGTCTCCCGCTTTATGGTTTTTTAAATCAGAGATTTGCTTCTCCTAGAAAGGTTGCCTTCACCACGGTTTACGGGAGCCCTCTCCACCCCAATACACATATACACAAACACAAATATATACGGTGCTAGTTGGCCGTTGACCCAGAAAAGAGTTCATTCGCCCTTTATAATACATAATACATACATACATGCATAATACATACATACATACGTACACACATACGTACATACGTACGTAGATACATACGTACGTACATACGTACATACAAAGTTCTTTATATATTATGATAGATAAAGATTCACCGAGTTCAGATAAACAGTAACAAGAATAATAAATTACTCGTACGATTGATCTCCCTTTGATATAATTTGATGAATAACTTAAGATTGTCGAGAGAAGTGACTGGAGCGACGCACGTGTTATCCTGCTCATAAATTTACAAATGTATTTTTCTATAGGTAAATCAAAAGTAATATAGTTTCCTTCTCTTTTGGAACTTTTCGCCGAGACCAAAGAAATATTCCAGCTGTGAGCAAAGGCCAGAATTTGGCAATACATTATTCTCCGTTTAATGATGACAGAGTTCCAATTATATCCTCGAATGGAGGCGAGCCCTTCGCTAACATCCATCATAGCGTAAAGTCGTAAATAAATGAAGAGTGACATATTTTGTCATAGGTCGTACTCTCCCTCACAAGTGTTATATATCACCAAGACTTATGTCAGCAAGTCTCTTGTTAATTTGGTTTGGGGTTTGGATGAATTTTTAAAGAAAATAATCGAAATTAAGAAGCACGTATTTCTCACTAAACCTATATTTGTTATGTACATGCAGTCGTCTTTTGTTTGTGGCAAAATGATTATTACTGTTTGGAAATGTTTAGATCAGTGGTTCCCAACCAGTTTGCTATGGCACACTAGTGTGCGGTTTGGCCTTTTTGGTGAAGATGAAAGTGTAGTATCTGTTCCGGCAGATGCTGCACTTAAGATAATTTGTACCAGTCAATGGAGGGGAAACCCTCTATACTGGGACAATTATTATTTTTGGTAACCAGAGTGCCCCCTTTTTGCCTACTTTTAGGGGAGCTGGTTTTTACCTCACATTAAAAACGGCTTTGTGCCTAATTTGCTCAGTGGGGGAGCAAATAAATACCATCTGTTCCGGCAGATACTGCAAGCTATGACTAGCTATGACTAGCAAAGACCAGATGTGGGGGCAACCCCACATGCCTGACCATTAACCAGCTCCCATTTCCCACCTCTCGGGAGCTGGTCCCCTTTTTCCCTTCCCCCTCCCTTCACTCCTCACATTAAAAATTGGCCTTGTGCCTAATTTGCTCGGTGGGGGAGCAAATAAATACCATCTGTTCCGGCAGATACTGCAAGCAAAGACCATATTTGGGGGAAACCCCACATATAAGACCTTGGTCAATGTAGGGGCAACCCTTCATACCAATTGTCACTATCCAGCTTCCCTGTTCCCCGGGGAGTTGGTCCCCATTTCCCCTTCACTCCTCACATTAAAAATCGGCCTTGTGCCTAATTTGCTCGGTGGGGGAGCAAATAAATACCATCTGTTCTTCAGATGCTGCAAGCTATGACTAGCTATGACTAGCAAAGACCAGATGTGGGGGCAACCCCACATGCCTGACCATTAACCAGCTCCCATTTCCCACCTCTCGGGAGCTGGTCCCCTTTTTCCCTTCCCCCTCCCTTCACTCCTCACATTAAAAATTGGCCTTGTGCCTAATTTGCTCGGTGGGGGAGCAAATAAATACCATCTGTTCTTCAGATGCAGCACTTCCATTTCTCGTTCTCTTTCAGTAGAGGAGAAATCCTTCACGACTGAGACAATTTTTATTCTTGTACCTTTCCTCCACGTTATAAAAACGACCCTGGTGTCTAACTCTGTCCCGTGATGAGGCATTGTAAATAGGTACTAGCTTCCAACGAGTCTCTACTATGCTATAAAAGGAACTGTGTGTGAGTGTGTGTGTGAGAGAGAGAGAGAGTACTTCCCTATGGATTCCTAAACAGTTGGACCCATCTTTTTTGAAAGGAACTTTGTCTGCGTGTGTGTCTGTGTGTCATATACAGACGTACATGCAGACAAAGTTCCTTTAAAAAAAAAAAGGTGTGGGAGTGCGTTTACCTACAGAAAAATAATTTTGTAAATTCATGATCAGAATAACATGTGCGTCACTCCAGTCCCCTCTCTTTGCAATGTTATTCATCAAATTATATCAAAGGAGATCACTCGTAAGAGTAAAGTTCCTTTCAAAAAAGGTGTGTGTGTGTGTGTGAGTTCGTTTCCTATGGACTTCTAAACGACTGATCCGATATTTTAAAAATTTCATACAAATGTACTTTATGTGCCTGGTAGTGTTCTTAGATATATTTTCTATCGGAATATCTTCACTAAGTATCAATAATCCAAATAATCCGATGAAAGAAGAATCAGGTAATTTGGACTAAAGTTAACGCCTTATACAGCCTAATATCATAAGTGTATTTGAGAAGTTTTATTACCACAAAAGCAGAAAAGCTTGGCATATAAAAATCAACAGTAGGGTCTTTCATATGAACTGAATTTTTAGAGCACAATTTTACCATGATACTTGATATTTGCATTTTAAATTTGAATTCAAGCCATTACATGAAAAATAATTCTATAACATCAACAGTGACTAAAACCTATTGTGGACTTAGTAATTGCCGGGATGATTGAAATTTTTTTATCGATTTCCATGACAATAAAATATGAGAGTGTGACACATTCGTTGATCACCATTCAATCCCGAGCAACGTCGAGTCTCCCTGCCAGTAGGTTATAAGTGGGAGTTACAAGCTGTTATAGGTTAAAACAGACTTTATATCGTTATAAACAATGGCCGACTACAGTATGGCAGCCTTCAAGTCCAAGGTAAACAAGTAGAACCGTCTCCTTAAATAATCAAATTCTACCCAACTTACACCTTTAACGATTACTACAGTGTCCCTTTGCATTCATGAACCGTTATCCTCGAATGGTCATTGGGCCTTGATAAGTGATGACTCCTTGTAAGAAAGAAAGATTTGTGAGCATTTAAGTTGTCGATTAGAATGCCATCTAAACTGACTTTAAAATTCTTAACAACTCATTAATTATTCAAAGATTGAAGTTTTTAACGCTGCTCAGATGAATAGAGGTTAAATCGTTAGCTTAAGAGCATTATGGTTTTAAAAAGGTTTTGTTTAGTTAATAGTTTAATGACTAAACATTTTCATAATAACATAATAACTAAATTCTCAAATTCGTATACTTTAAATAATTTGGTAACACAGTAAAAAAAAAGTAGAAACATAATTTAAAAAAATGGCGCATGTATGGAAGCGATACTCCCCTCTGGATTATTTTTTTATTTTCGTCTTCTTTTTCAACTTTTTCAGCGGATTATTATCGGATGGATACTAGTCTACCAGATTATCAATTTTTTTTTTAAAGTCAAGATGTAAATATTTGTAGAGGTACTCAGTTTCTAATGCAACGTCTAAATCGATCACCATTTTAGAACGACTCAACGTTTTTAGTCAAAGTTTCAGGAATTTAGCCTTTTTAAAACAGTTTAGCTTTTTATTTTCAAATTTCGCTTTTTAAAAAAATTTCACAAAAAAGGCTAAACTGCTTAAAAAGGCTAAATTTTGCAAAATTTGACCTCAAAACGTTGTAGTTTTATAATGTGTGATCCATTTTCCAGAACATTGCATTAGAAACCGAGCACACCTACAAATATTTAAATATTGATTTAAAAATATTTTTTTTATAATCTCGTAGACTAGTGTCCATTCAATAATAATCTGCTGAAAAATAAAAAAATGAAAAAACTCCGAAAATAAAAATATATATCGGGAGGGAGTGTACCGGTTTCATACGTCCGCCAAAAAATCCTAAAAAAAATGTGCAGACTCACAAAAAATGCATATTTCGACTGCAATCAAAATGTTATAGCTGTTCTGTCTTCAATCAATAATGGAGAAATCCTTCTGGATTGAGGCAATCTCTGTTTTGTCCCAATCCAGAATGTCGCCTCATTTTTTTAAGAGCTGAATTGTTCCACATTAAAAACCGACGTTGCCCTTGTAGGAAAGCATATAAATGGGAGTGTATGGACAATGCTGGGCACGGACAATGCTGGGCACGGACAATGCTGGGCACAGACAATGCTGGGCACAGACGCGATGCCTCTATTTAATCTCAAAAGACAATGGCCACCTCTGTAAGTGTAATTGTGAGGTTAGAGTTGCACAATAACCAACCACACTGCTCCTTAATCGGTACTGCTTGAGTCCAGTGCCATGAAGTAGCTAAAGATTGACTGGAAACAATGCCGAGATAAGCAGAGAGCACATACAGCACCTGGATTTCACAAATAGTCACCCATTCTAGTACTGACCAGGCTCAGCGTTGCTTATGTTGAGTACAGACAGCTAGCTTTTAATCAATTTTTTTTTTACTCCGAAAAATAATTTTTCAATATATTTTTTTAAAAGGATTGCTTTGATAGGTACAGAACTTTTTTTTTTTGTAATCTAGTCGCAGAAATAATCTTTTGTCATGTAAAAATCAAAACATAAGTAATAACTCAACATATATATATATATATATATATATATATATATATATATATATATATATATATATATATATATATATATATCAAAGTTACTTTCTGTATTTTGTGTGAATTGATTTGTTCAAACTTTCCAAATCTCTTTGTTTTTTCGTTGTTGTTGCTTTTTTTTTAATGTTTTTTTTTTGTTTTTCGTTGTTGTTGCGTTTTTTATGTTTTTATTTTTTTCGTTATTCACACTGAATACGGTGAGTGCTAGTCGTTGATTCACTTGCCATGTCAATCTCTGTAGATCCTTGTAAGCCAGCCACTTGTGCACAGAAAGAAAGCAAATATGCATCCTCTCCCATTTTTGGATTGTCTTTCTTCGCACAATCAATACAGGCTACAAGTCTACCTTAAGCAGACTGGCTTATAGTTTTTTTTTTTTGTTTCATCTTTTTTGCATTTATTGAAAGATGTGTGATTGCCACTGGTTCAGAATTTGATAAATTCGCCCTGGTTCATTCGCACTCTTGTCTTGCGGTTTTCAATTCACCAAAAGAAACAAGAATACATCAGTTGTGTTTCTGACAATTATTTTCTTTTACTAATAAATCAATGCTTATCAGTTCCTGAGAATCAGAATTAGACGGTATAATCACAACAACACACGGGTTCCCGTTAATTCACCGAAGTTAAACAACATTTATTCTCGTTTTCATAGTTGTTGTTGTTTCACCATGTTTTAGCCAACGCATCCTGTAGCGGGAAAAGAATGCTGAATCTCGTAACTGTATCTCCGGTAATTACTGCCTTCAATAGTTGTTGTCTCACCCCGTTTTTGGCCTGTTTGGGTAGGATTAAAAACACTATCTTCAGACAACGTCTCTATCCACTGCGCCACAAGCCCTGAACAATGAGTTGGCTGAAACATAGTGAAACAGCAACAACTATGAAGATGAGGATAACAGTCCGCAAAAAGAATGAATGCACAAATGATGAAACCTCATCTCAGAGGATTAAAAAATAAATAAATAAAAATAACGTATATATGTGTTTGACGACTTTTAGAAATTGACTTTCAAACTTATCAGGTTTTTTTTGGAAGTAATTTTCTTAATTGAGGCCACATTTTTAGAGGCTGGTTGCCGTTCTTGGTTTCAACCTAACAGAGTTATAGGGACTAGTGATTTATTGTTGTTTTTTTTTTTTCATGAAACCATCTCTAAGTGATTGCCCACCAAACTGAAAATGCTTTACCTTACAAAAAAAAAAAAAAAAAAATCAAGTTTGACTGTAAATAACGTAAATTATAATTCCTCACCACACAGATTTTAACAAAGACTGCCTAGGTTTTAGTAATTAAGCTCTACCCGCCCGAGGCTGCTAGGAATGCAGTCATTTTTGTTTTTAAATTTTACTAGCAAAAGTACTCGTCGTTGACTGGGTTCAAAAACAGCCCACAGAAAATGGACTCTGATTTATGAAAGTATGATAGGTTATGAAAAGGAAGCGTTGTAAAGAGATAGCTTCGAATTTCGGGGTATCAAAACCAAAGCAAAATATGATGAAAGTAAAAATAAAATAGATAAACCCCATAATTTATTATACCATACCTGTTCACACTAAAACACTTATTACAATGTTCTGTGGATCTATATTAAAAAACCTTGTTAAACTTTGTGACATATTTCCATTCTATGGAGGTCAGGCGCGAACGAACACCCCATAATTTTATTAGACAATATTTCTTCAAACTGAAACATAATAATCAAAGTATACTTACGCAGATAGATATGAAAAGTCTTTATTAAAGTTTGTGCCTATTTCCATTCTATAGAGGCCAGGCGCGAATGCAGACCCCACAATTTTATCATACCATCCCTATTTTAGTTAAAACATACTTATCAAAATATTATTATGTACATCTATGTCAAAAACACTTGTAAACGTTTTTTTTTTAATTTTGAAATATTTTATTTCCATACTTTGTGGACCAGGCACGTCTGCAGACCCCACAATTTTAATGAATCATCATTATGCCAGACCAAACAAACCCAATCTCTGTGTCTCGATACATCTTCTATCATTATATGTGATCAGTTTTATATAATAGTCAACCATATAGGAGCCTATTTGTGACCAGACACACACAGAGACGTTCAACTTTATATTATAAGAAGATTTGTTTGCATAGTTTTACACTTAGACAGAAAAGAATAAAATAAATATAATTTTAGTTGCAGGGGAAATAACTCTTTATACAGTTAAATTTTTGATATCAAATTATTTTCCCTGCTATTATTCATTTTCGATCATAATTGGAAAATGTTGCTATATTATTGTCTGGAGGATGTCAGTAACATTGTATGGCAATAACTATTGAAAATTCACTATTAAAAATAAACGTTTGATTTGTAAATGGTGAATGCTTGGGTGAGCTTCCATCTATGGTTGGTTGGTTGTTTTTGTTTTACGGCATATCAACCTTTTTCAGATAATTTAATACCGAATCTAGTTATTTTGAGGAACGATTTTTAATGGAGTATAATTGGTTTTTAAGTCGGATTCTATTTAACCCATAGTTGGGACCCTAACAGGTACTACCACTCCGGGTCAGAGTGGACCTGGGAGGAATGGCAATTAAAGGGTGGCTCCACACTCCCCAAGACCTGCAAGGTATGGCGTCACCATCGGATATAGTTTAAGGTCATATCCAGGACCTCCAATCTATGGTTCCTCTGCAAAACATTCACAATAAATACTTGTTTAGGAAATTATTGATAGCTATTGTAGCTGTCAATAATTTTTCTTATTCTCTATCAGTGCCTAAAACTAAACCAAAATTCCATGAGCAAAGTTTCTTTTCTAGAACTGTCTGTGGAACACAGTACCCCAAGGCTTCTTCATAGGATGGTCGTTTTAAAACTCAATCTAAATAAGTTCTTGTTGGGCCATCACCTTAAATAATCAAACCAGACCTATGTTCCGCCACTACAGATCATCAATGTGTTGTCTCACAGACGGAACCTGTCCCTCATTAACCCTTATTCTCGAGTGGCACTTGTGCTTTGATAAGCGGTTACCCCTAGTCTAAAAAGCTACTTATATCCAACTTCCAAAATCGCACAAGTTAACTTTACATGTGAGATAATTTTTTAAAAAATTGTTTAAGTATGTACTAATTTGTTAAAGGAAACTGGTCTGAATTATTCATGGCGTTTTTAATTCTGTGTTAGTCACGTGGGTGTCCCAAACATGGTTAGTCCCATGCAGTGTTTATACACCCCAATACAAAAATGTTTATAATATTATTTTGTAAAATATTTTTATCCTACTGGTTCAGGATATATCTACAATCCTGGTTGATAAAAATATAAAATAATACAATAAAATGAATTATAAAACTAAGGAAAAATTAAGATATTAGCTAAGCTCAGTTAAAAGGCTGTAATGAATTGTAAATAAAATAATAATCCCATCAAAACTTATGATAAAGAAAATACCAAAACATATTAATTCCATATTAAATATTACAGAGTAGCCTCATGATACATAATATGTGCTTATATCTACAAATTTTTATTCCCACTGGAAAAATGCAAAAATATATAAATCATAAAATCATATCGACGTTAGTCAGCTGGAGTGACTGAATATCACAGATGGAAAAAGCGACGTCTATCTTCAAGGAAAACTGAGATATAACTGTGCCATAAAACGTGTAACCTCACTGAGTCGGAAGAGTACTGTGAGGGAGAAAAATAAATAAGTTGCCAACTAGGAATTATGAGCACTTAAGCAAGATTGGGGTGACATAACACTCCATGGGACTAACACAGGGTTAAATAAGAAGAGAAACACAAAAGTTGAGACATTATCAATTTTATGAGTTATTCAATTTTTATAATAAAACTTCTATCTCATCATTATGCTGATGATGAGGATGACAAATGTCTGTAAGAAATTTTGTAGAGATGCATTATGGGAAATTCTTAGTGCTTGGCTTACTTGCTTATATGAACGACTTCCTGGTACTCACTTCACCTATCCCCAATTGGGTATTTAAATTTGGCAGTTGAGCTGGCTGTAAAAACTAGATTATCATTATATCCTATGAATCCGACGATTCTATTGTTGTAGTATTGGTTTCCCCGGTATTTTTCTTGTCAGAATTCTTGCCAACATCCCAAGTGAAAATGATTTTTTTATTTTATTATTAGTATCTTTTGAGATTAATAATTTGTATGCTTATTTATCTATTTATCCTTATCTTCATAGTTGCCGTTTCATGACCTTTCGGCCAACTATTCCTCTGGCCTTCGTCAGGTGGTTAACAGTGACGAGATAGGAATGCAGTATTCTTAGTAATTACTGCCTTCCATAGTTGTTGTCGTCTCACCACGTTTTAATCAACTAATCTTCTGGCTGGATTTGGGTTGGTTTGAAACCACTATCTTCAGACAATGCTCACCTGGAGCCATAGAGACTCACTGCCCTATCCACTATGCCACAGGCCCAAAGGATTTTTTTTGTATTATAAATCCAAGGCTTTTATTTCGTTCTTATCTTGTCTTCCATTGTCGGATTCGTACCGAACGGTATATTATTTTATTATTAGAATCCTTTGAGATGAGTAATTTGTATATTTCTTTCTTTATTTATTTGTGAACTGTTATCTTCCTCTCCGTAGTTGTTGAAGATGAGGATAATAGTCCACAAATAAATAACAACAGCACAGTGAATAGACACATTGAATATTTACAGTTCCAGGTGAGCATTGTCTGAAGATAGCGGTTTCAATCCTACTTAAAGTTGGCCAGAGGATTAGTTGGTCAAAACGTGGTGAGACGCCAACAATTATTAAAAGCACGAATTACTAATGATACAATTAAAAGCCTCAGAATTCCTATTCCGTCGCAGTTAATCACCTGAGGAAGGCCAGAGGAATAGTTGGCTGAAACATCGTGGAACAACAACTATGAAGATGAAGATAACCATCTGCAAATAAAAAAAAAAATAATTTTTGTGGAACAAACTGGATTCGAACTTGGAATACCAATGTCGTCAGCCGTGTCGTTAGCTACTTGAGCACCGTCAACTAAATGAACTGGTCATCACTTTCATACAGCAACAGCAATCTCTTGTGCTTGAAGGAACCTTTCTTCACATGTCTGTGATTCGATACCGCTTACACTGATTTGCTCATAACGTGATCGACACCTAATACACTTTTCGGATTTGTGATTCATTCTAAGGTAATGGCAGAAACCTTAGAGGAAAACCTTCAGTCTGTAGTGGAATGGGGTCAAAAATTGATGGTAACGTTCAACGCTGCCAAGACAAAGCTCATTTCCTTTAATAATTACATGAAACCTTACCAACCACCAATAGCTATGGCTAGAGATACATTACCTGAAATCACTTCGTTCAAACTCCTTGGCTTAACGTTCACAGGAAACATGAGTTGGAATAGATACATGTAGATCATTGCCAAGGCTACTGCTAAGAAGGTGGGCTCTCTCTATCATGCTAGAAAGTTACTTACACCTGAAAGTATGCTGTACCTCTACAAAGCCACCATTCGCCCATGTATGGAGTAGTGCTGTCACATTTGGGCTGGTGCATCTTCTACTAGTCTCTCGCTCCTGAAACAGGGTCCAAAAGAGAGTTGCGAACCTAATACGTCTCAAACTGTCATCTAAGCTTCAGCCCCTGTCCCATCGACGAAATGTTGCATCCCTCTTCCTGTTTTACAAGTATTTTAATGGTGGATGCTCTACTACAAGCCCTTGTACCCCTTCGACGAAACTACTCCCGACAAGCAGCGAAGTCCCACCCCTACACAGTAGAGTAGAGATCGCTAGATGTAAGAAAGCCTTTTACTCTAATAGCTTCTTCCTCAGAACTGCAGGACTTTGGAATTCTCTTCTGGTTTCCTGCTTCGCCAACTGTACTAACATGCAGAAGTTCAAGTGTAATGTGAACAGACATCTTGCTGCTAAACTCCCTACATAGTACTCCTGCAACTTAGGTTCCTGATAGTAGCTCCCTACATCAAGGTGGCAATGTGCCCTGTTTGGGGTGAAAATGTAACAAAAAAAAACTTTAGGCAAAATCCAAATATTTAATTTTTGACCCGTTAATGAGCTAACCACCAGGGAAAAGGAAATAAAAAAAAAGAAGGAAGAAAGGTACAAAGTAAGAACAGAAGAGGGAGAGAAAGAAAGATTGTATTTTAACAGTTGATATTTCGTCTCGACACGTTCACTATGTTGTATTGCCTTTTACCAAATGTTGTACCGTCGGGTTTATACATAACCACGTGCATAGCTAGATTATATAACGTATACGTGTGTCTGTAATCGATGCTCGTGTATCGTCTAATGGTTAGAATTATAATTACAGTTACTTTTCTTTGTATACGGGATGTCTATACGTGCTGATCTGTTACGTATATATTTAATATTCTTTTTATCTGCATGTAGGTGTTTTCTCATATTCGTGACAATCAGGAAAGAATAAACTCTTGTCTGCTTAACACATAGCTTATTCATTTTCTCAGGCACCTGAAAATAGAGGCATTTTCTACCGAATGAAACATCCAAAACGCCGAATTATCATTTCTAAATCTTTATTTCCGAAATGTTCCACGCCTTGGGGTCTGCAGCTCTTAACCCTCTCCCTACATTTTCCTTAGTGGGCCCATAGATGCTTTCATTGAACCACAGAGACAACTCCTGTCCGCTCCTAACCCAGTGGCTAGCTAACACATAACTCGTCTCCTCAACGTCCCGTTCCAGACTAATTCATAATTCTGATTCCCGGCAATCCGAGCCAAGATCAAAATGTAGCGCCTTGTGCCTAATTTTGTTGTTTAAAAATCTTTTGTTTTTTACTTAATTGTATTTCCAACATTTTTAAAAGCAATAAAATATATAAACAAGACCAAAGTGTAGTATCTGTTCCGGCAGATACTGCAAGCAAAGACCATATGTGGGGGAAACCCCACATATAAGACCTTGGCCAATGTAGGGGCAACCCTTCATACCAATTGTCACTATCAAGCTCCCCTACTCCCCGAGGAGTTGGTCCCCATTTCCCCTTCACTCGTCACTTTAAAAACCGGCCTTGTGCCTAATTTGCTCAGTAGGGAAGCAAATAAATACCTCAAAGTGTAGTGTCTGTTCCGGCAGATACTGCAATCAAAGACCCTATGTGGGGGCGACCCCACAGATAAGACCTTGGTCAATGTAGGGGAAACCCTTCATACCAATTGTCACCATCCAGCTCCCCTACTCCCCGGGGAGTTGGTCCCCATTTCCCCTTCACTCCTCACATTAAAAATCGGCCTTGTGCCTAATTTGCTCGGTGGAGGAGCAAATAAATATCTGCACTTCAATGTCTTGTTCTCTGTCAGTGGAGGAGAAATCCTTCACAACTGAGACAATTTTTATTTTTGTCTCTTTTCTCCATATTAAAAAACGACCCTGGTGTTTAACTCTGTCCCGTGGGGAGGCATTGTAAATAGGGACATACGTGTCTCTGACATCAGCCAGAATAGACAATCTTGTTTATCACGTACACCACATCGTTCTTTACGAAACCAAATGCCAAACTAACTTTGTTTATGCTTTTCCTCTATTCAGAACATTTTTCCTTGAGTCAAAATTCCCCAGTTAAGTATTTAACATAAAGATTTTAGCCAACATTATTTTCTTTTAAAGCATAACAAGTATAAACATGATTATACTTTTCGGTTCTTGTCCAGAATTCAACCTATTTGAAAAAAAATAATAACACAGAAAAATCCTTATGATGCATATGGCCATCATGAAACGAAAATGTCATATTCCAAAAATCACATAAATTGATCAAGTAGACTTTCTTTTACTAAGAAAATCAAATTTTATAAGGAAACGAGGACTTTGTCTTACTCTTTGAAGATTTACCAAAGGGAGACAACTCTGTTCGAACTACGGGGACAGAAAAAGAGATCAAAATAAAATTTTTAATGGCTACGGTTTACTATTAATGGTTAAAAATTGATTTTCTTGCAAGATTGTCTTTGCGCGATCGTTATTTTCATAACAAGCGTTCGGCTGAGCTCCAGTATCTGGTCCTCCCTTGCTAATCTTTAACAAAAACACTTATCTAGCCAAAACCGGTATGAGAAATCTATCCCACTCTCTATCGGTGCCTACACGGGGATTATATGAACAAAGCTTTTTCCTAGAACTGCCCGCCTGTGAAACTCTGTTCCGCTGGTCTGCTTTCCAGCTGACTCCAATATTGTCGTCTTCAAGTCCAACGTAAACAAGTTTTTATTGAACCGTCCTCTAAAATAATCTAATTATACCAAATATCTACTACTAACGATTACCAGGCTATTGTCCAATTGGCTACCGTACACAGATTAACCCTTATCCTCGAGTGGCCGCCGGGCCTTAATACGTGGTGACTCCTTTGTAAAAAAAAATAACTTTTTGATCAATTTATGTGATTTTGGAATATAACATTTTCGTTCTTTGACGATTACGTACATCATAAAGATTTTTTAAAAAATTAGGTTGAATTCTGTAGAACAACCTAATTTTCCTTTGTCAAATTCCATGTAAATACAGCACCTGTTCCATCAATCATAAACATTTGAATTCAAAACAGGAAATAAAAAAAAAATGATTTGCTGAGAAATGTTTTGAATTGAAACACAGCATCGGATACTTCCTTTTGGTTTTCCCAATCGATATACTCTTTTGTGCACCGAAGTTAGGCAGAACATTAGTTGTCGAGATGGATTGATGCGGCTTCTGATGTAAAGACAATTATCGTTTAAGTACTTCCGTTCTGACTATGCTGAAGAGAATCAATTAATGTTCCATGCAAAATTATTGGAAAACACGAGGATAGAATGCCGATAAATATAATGCTGATTGGTTTTGGGATATAAAATATATGTATTCAAAATAATTATGCATAACCAGTTATCAATTATATATTCATCTCCCTCTCTCTCCCCCCTCTCTCTCTCTCTCTCTCTCTCTCTCTTTCTATATATATATATATATATATATATATATATATATATATATATATATATATATATAGTGTTGGAATTTTTTTTCAACCTTCAAAACCATAAAAATATGTTCTTCGTTGGAACATTATTTTGTCCGTAAGTCAATTAATCTCTCGTATAGCAGAATAATTTTACTTACATGAACAAACAATAGTACCAATGCTCTTAAAGGGGTCATCAGTTGTTTACGATGAAACACTGTTGCGAGGATATATATAAATATTTATTTGAAAAGTACTAGGCTTGTATATAACAATCGTAATGGCTTAATCAATATTTCTCACAAGTAAAGTTTTTTATAATGAAAAAAATAAGATTTTTTATATATATTTTGAAAAAGAAGTCCAAGCATAATAAATGCGTTTTTATTAGGTTCCAGGGCACAAAATACGAAAATAATTAATATAAGTTAAAAATAAATTCACCATGACCATAATATACGGAACGAAAAGGAACGGCAGAGTGTGTCGGTTACATGAACCATGTAAGTTGTACAAAATGACGTTATTATAAGTACGTAAATAAATACGCAGCAATACCATAATTTGAAGATTGTAATGGGTACCTTTTGAAAAGTAATAAATGACCAACCGAGAAAACTTGATATTTGGAACTTGGAGAATTACACACACACTCACACATTCACTCACACACACGCATACACATACACACACATATACTTTTTATTTGTTTTACATCACAATTTATATGTCGCTATATATTCATGACATGCTTCGGTCAGTGAGTTACAAGTAACTAGAAAGCTCTTTAGGGGAAATTGCTTCTACAATATTGAAGTCAGTAATGATAATTTTACAGGAGTTTCCAGCACAAAATCAATCGGGATGTCATATCACGTGATATTAAAAAATATACTAAGCTAACTGCATTTAATATATGTGAAAAACAAAGACGACGAAAAAAAAGAGCCTAATAAAGATATATATCAAATTATTAGAGAGGAAAGAAGAAATATGTATGCACACAAGCACACAAACACACATCTATATATGTGTGTATATATACAGACATATGTAGGTATACATACATAAATATATATACACAGATATATACACATGTCAATATCTATCTTTATATATATATATATATATATATATATATATATATATATATATACATATCCATATATACACACATACGTAGGTATACATATATAAATATACACACACATATATGCATATGTATAGATAGATACACATTGATATATACACACACACGCACACATATATATACACATACATATACACACACAAATATATATACACATATAAACACACACACACACACACACACGCATATATATATATATATATATATATATATATATATATATATATATATATGACACGGATTATACTTATCAAAGATAATCTTTGAGTTGAGATTTTATGCTGAGTTTTTAGGCAAGCAATCCTTCGATAATTTTTTCCAATCTTCACTACTGCTGTTTATCAGAAGAAATAAGATTCAATTCTCGCACGTGGGAATGCAGTAAATATTCCGCAGATAGAAACTCTGAAACAGAAATATGGCAATGACAGGTTTTGGTGAGAAGGAAAACAATTTTAGAGCAATTTTACTGGGTGAGCAAAAATGGTATATAATACAACATAATTGTTCAAAGGAAGCTGTTAGGTTTGCGAAACCGTGCTTTGCAAGAACTGATCTTCACATCGTGTGAATTCGAAGTGTAAATTATTTCTAGAAAGACATCAGGGACTATAGGAAGAATCACGAGAAGGTAATTAACATCCGAAGTGAAAGTGATTTTTGTGGAACTTGGAACACCCAGATCGTCAGTCCGTGTCGTTAAACATTTGACCACCGTCACCACCATTTGCAAGAACTTATCTGCATGAAGAGTTTGAGTAACAAGTTGCATGTGTGCGTAGTTCAATTCTGATTTTTGCATATACTTTTATTGCAATGCAAGTGAGAATTTGGATATGGATGGTGCCTAATAACTAACTGTGGTCCATAGTTCTGTCGGGAATTAGTCAAACCTGTTCAAGACAGTAACGGTAAAGAATCAGTGTATGAGCTTTCAGGGACTGTAGCCGAGAGCTTCATTCACGAAGGTTCAGCCATTGTCTTGCTGGGTTAAGAAGGCAAGGGCGAAAAGAGACCGGAGCATAATGTGCCAGGATTTTTATAGACTCATGTGGCCCTTAAGAGTGTAGGGATTAAGATTCCTGTTAGCAAATCCATGGCGTCGTAAAGGGACTAATCAGTGAGGAAGACAAAAATAGATGCAAAAATATAGCAATATTTGATGCTGAAGCGTTTAGCCAATCAAAAGGCTTGAGAAGCAGATGACAACTTAACCTATATAACTTATACTTATATAACAACTTTGCTAATAAAGATCTTCAACATTCAATTCTTGAAGTCTGCAGTATACGGTGTCAAATAAAAATAGAATCACGTTTATTTAAGAACTAGCAGGGGGATCTGAGGTTGCCCGAGATTGAATAATGATCAACGAATGGTTTACACTCCCATATTTTAATTAATTTATTTTAATTGTCATGGATCGATGAAATCGACCATTTTTCGATTAAATTAATTGATTGCTTGCTCTGGTCCCCAAATAAAGCAGGAAATAAATCAATTTGATATAAAAATGAGCGATTCCAGTGATGTCGATGACAATAAAAATATGAGAGTGTGAAACATTCGTTGATCATCATTCAATTCCGTGCAACATCGGGTCTCCATGCTAGTATATATCAGTTTTTTGTGTGTGTTCATATTAATATTAAAAAAACACTTTTTTCTATTTATTTAAAAAGAAAACGCAATTTTTATATATACCTTGTGGAATAGCATTCACTAGCAAAAGATCTAGCTAATTTGCATATTTTTTAAACATTCATTTTTAATTAATTTCCTATTAGTTTTTTCGGATTTCTTATCGGATGATCATTTTTAGTTAACTATTACGTGTAATTATATTCATGCAGATATTCTATATGATTTATACTTGTATAATATTTGCGCAAAAAGGTTATAGTAAACACAAACCTCTTTCTATATATATATTTATGTGTACGTACATATTTTTGTTTAAAAAAATTGCCTACAAAACTCCTCCTAGACTTTTTGGTCTACAGACATGAAACTTCATTTATAAGTTGTTTTTTTTAGCCTATGCGAAACATTACATTTGGGTTTTAGCCGGGGAAAATCGGTACAAAAGTTTAAAAATAAAAAAAAAATAAAATTTACCAGGTGACGGTCAAACGTTGGCATTACGTATATGCATGCATAACGTAGTAGGTATTGCTTTATGTTTTAATTTTTAACCTTGTAGCAAACATTTCTTCACAGCTGAGTCATCAACAGCAGAGGCAAACATAAATATTAAGTTGCACGTTTTGGTTTCGATTCTCAGTGATGGCACACGAGCCATATTTTTTTTTACAAAACTTTTTAAATCATTACTATATATTCGGTCCAATATAATATAATAATAAATACGAAATCGGCATTAATCAAAATACGCGCGTTGTACAACAACCGGGCTATTCCGGGTGCCCTGCTAGTATATATATATATATATATATATATATATATATATATATATATATATATATATATATAGCAATGCAGGTCAATACAATTATATGATTATATAGTCTATAAATGAACATCCACGGACGGGCATAAGTTATTGTTCTCAGTGAAGAATAAAGCGGCAAAAAATTAGGAATATATATATATATATATATATATATATATATTTATATATATATATATGTGTGTGTGTGTGTAACCTCTGATATTCAGATATATTTATGTATTTCTGTCCGTTATAACTTACAAGTATATATATATATATATATATATATATATATATATATATATATATATATATATACACACATCTTGATTCATATTTGAAAATCTATAATCATTTATTATGATTTTTTTGGGTGAAGACAGAATCAGGAAATAATGGAATATATTGATTTTATTTCAGGATGTATTTTAAAGTGACATCTAATATTGTGATTTAGGCTGAATGCGCAAATGGAGAGTAAAAAGGGGAAGAGGAAATAATACCTACATAAACGTATTAAGAAATGTACGCGCAAAAACTGACAATAAAAAACAACGAAACAAAACGATTCAAATTCTTTAAGCTCTCGCAAATCTTCGCACTTTAAAAGATTTCTTTTTTTTTTTTGTTTTGTTTTGTTTTAGTTGTGAAAAAAAATTATGTTTAATGTGTTTCGAAAGAAAAATTAGATGGAATTAAAAACAAAAAGGAAGAATAGATTTGTTTAATGTGTAGTAATAAAAAGAAAAAAATCTTGTTTGAATCTTTTGCGAAATATTTATATATTTTCCTGTTTCAAGAAAATGGTTTATTTCCAATGAAGAGATTCGTTATTGTTTGATGTTCGTCTTGAATTGTTTCAAGCAGAAATTCGAAAGTGTTTTATCATCTTGTTTTAGAACTATTCCCCTTTACTTTAAAATCTTATCCTTCGAGTGGTGTCATTATAAAATATAAGTTTTCGGCTACGTCATTGCATCTTTATGAAAGGCTTTGTCTGTCAGTCTTCGATTTCAAATAGTATTTTAAAAAAAATACTGGCAGTTCAACCCGGCTTTGCTCGGGCCCTATGTACTGTTTATAACTCTATGTGCATATATATATATATATATATATATATATATATATATATATATATATATATATTCAAAAGTTTGACTTATGTCCAGGTAACCTATATCTAATACTTCAAGTCCAGGTAACCTATATCTAATACTTCAAGTCCAGGTAACCTATATCTAATACTTCAAGTCCAGGTAACCTATATCTAATACTCAAAATTGGCGGAGGAGTATGGTAGAGTCTGAAAAGGTCAACTCTTTCAACTTGGACCTCTTGGCAGACAAATTTTCACCCAAAATCTCATTAAAAAGCTTGCCGCATGCCTTAATACGCTTTATGTAAAATTTCAAATGTTTAGACCAAAAATTGGCTGAGTAATTTGGTAGAGACTGCAGAGGTAATTTTTTTTTAAACTTTGACCCGAATTTTAACCTCTTAACATTTATTGCTTTGGGCTCAAATCAAATTAAAAAGTTTGTCCAAGTAACCTCCATCTAAAATTGGCGGAGGAGTTTGGTAGAGTTTTCAAAGGTCAAATCCTTGAACTTTGACCCCTTTACAGCTAAATTTCTGACCGAAAAACCGATTAAAAAGATTTTCTTAAATCTCAATATTCCTACGTCAAATCTTGAGTCTGTAGACTGAAAATTGACTGAGTAGTTTGGCAGGGAAATGTACACACACAGATACATACATATACACAGACAGACAATTTCACTTATATATAGATAGTTAACTCTTTCTAACGACATGGCACTAATAAACCATTGACTTTACGAGATGTTTTTCATGAAGATAAATAATATAAGAATGATACAGCACTAGAAAATCATATATAACATAAGCTTTTCATGAACTACTTAGAGAGAGAGAGAGAGAGAGAGAGAGAGAGAGAGAGAGAGAGAGAGTGTGTGTGTGTGTGTGTGTGTTGATAGTGACTCTGGCTTCAAAAAAGAGGATAGCACAGTACCCCCCCCCCCATCAGGTCTCCTTCCTCAAGTGAGACATCTCATCATCGCCGCCATTCACTCTCGAAAGACAATGGATAGCACCTGTAAAAGGTAGCTACACGTGTAATTGTGAGGCAAGAGTTGTGCAATCTCCAACCACACCTCTCCCGAATCGATACTGCTTATGTCCAGTGGCAAGAAGTCCAGGACAATTGGAAACAATGCCGAGAGTCGATTACATTTTTGATTAGTTCTGTGGAAAATCCTTTTCTTACTTAAGTTTTTATTTTTCACAAAAGATTCTACGATGTGAAAGCCATTCAATAACGGTTATTTAGTGAAAAGCCATTCAATAACGGTTATTTAGTTTGGCAGATAGACGGTAAAAAGTCGAGGGTGTTAATAATAAGGATAAGGGTTAAAAGGATGATGGTTGCTGCGGGAGAGGGTTGGATAACGTGGGTGAAATTTTACAGAGTTACTTAAGAGAATTTGATTATTCAAGTATTTGTTTATATTAGTCTTGAAAACGACCATGTTGCAGTCGGCTGGGATACTGCCTTGCGATATTTTGTTCCACACATGGGTAGTTCTAGAAAAGAAACTGTTCGTGAAAGGTCTGTTCGAGTTTCCTTACAGGAAGAGAAAAAGGATAGTTCTTTGTTATCATTGTAGCTATAAGGCCACCATTCGCCTATGTATGGAGTATTGTTGTCAGTTCATGATGGAACAATAATATACATAAATACCTTTAAAGCACAAAGGATGGATAACATTTATATGAGGTTTCAACGTCTGGCCAATCGGGAACATATCTGATCTATTTTTGGTTCTTATGTTGATGGAAAAGCTGCAATGGGAATTCTGCTCAAGAACAACAGAGCCTTGAGGTTTATTTCCAGCAACTTTTTATTCCTGGGTGATTTTTTTTTTTTTTTTACCTTTTGGAAAGTTGCAACGCTAATCCTAGATTCCTGCATTTGATGGGTGTTAAATCTCTAACTCCTTCAAACTCTAAACACTAATTTCTACATATCTCCAAAAGACTATCTCCCCTCTCTAAATGACGTCATTAGCATACGTCATGAAAATAATCACTTGATGTTTTTACTTCAAAGTATTCAACTAAATTGTTAAGTTAACATTCCGCATAACGCTTAAGTGTAAATAAATACCTAAATATTTTGATTATTC
>NC_136506.1:15434166-15501666 GCF_053919585.1 Euprymna scolopes
CAGATAAAATATTGCATTGTGGTCTTATAATAATATTTCTCATTGAATATTGCATTGCTGTCTGGGCTCCAATGTCTAGACATAAACATTGGATGCAGTATCGAGATTGAATAGCATGCAAAGAATTGTTATAAAGCTAATAAAAAATAAAAGGTTAAATTTGCAGAAATTAGGTTTAACTACTTTGTTAACGGAAAAAATTAATATTAATGGAATTTAGAATGCTTGTGAAGATGTCTTTTAACTATTTCTTCTCAAGCTGAAAATTTAAGATGGAATTATACCAACTCACTAATAAGGAAAACAAGTAAATAAAATTTACTAAAATTAGAAAAGTGAAAAAAAAAAACCCTCACATACAAAGAACAGTAATATGATGTACATATCTATATACCGTTTGAATATTTTGTCCAATCCGTCTTTGATCCTGGGTATGATGGACATTTTTATAACCTAGAATCATAAACATGAACGTAGAATTCTACTTTTGTTCAAATGACAAAAAAAAGCAGCAATAGTGCATCTTTTTCTGGTTTCCGAGGAGATCCCGACTTAGCAATGGTATGTTTATATTCTAGTTGATGATATTTTTATGCCAGAAATACGTCACCTCATAATTGTTGTTGCTCAATGGAAGGGGAATTATGCAACGATCATTAGCCATGACGCAGCCTTGAATTCTTTCGTCTTCGTATTATTTATAATCATGGTTCAAGTGGTCTGTTTAATGACCCAGCATCCAAAATCGAAAAAGACGCCTTCAAACGATTTTCAATTCAAATTCTTTGACAAAAACTAAATAAATTGCGCTTCCATACAATATAGACAAAAGATAGTACAATATTACAGAAAAGAGGAAACAGTAGTCAAGCACCTGTCCAAATTTACCTTGTTGCATTGTAAGTGTATTTATTACTTCTAGTCTATTCCAAAAATCTATGGATTCTGATTGAGATTGCAGCCCTCTTTCGATTCAATCGAAATTGGCAGGGAAAAGTTTCATGTAGTGTCCGTGTAGACCTTTTGCTGGTGTAAGAGCGAATAAAAGGTTCTGCGGTAGATCATAATGACCATTGAAGAAATTGTAGGTCAACATCGGGGCACGGCAATTAATACAAACACAATAGTATAATTAATAGAAATTGTATTAACAGACGTATGTTTTATAGTGCATATCATGATTTTGGGTCCATAACTGTCACGAGTCGCACCACAACGTTTAACAATATTCATGCGACATAACAATTTTTATTCCTGAAATGACTACATCAGTAAATTACATGAAAAGGCTGTTATTTTGTCAAGGAAATATTTAAAAGAAGATTTTAATAGGTTCTCAAGTATATCATTTAGCCAAAATCGTTCGGAGTACAGCTTTTGAGTTTCCACAAAGCTCTCTCTGAAATTATGGTGGCATTCGTTGGAATTATGAAGTGAAATATTTTGGAAATTTTGGAGATGGGGATACTTTGCATTATTCAAACTAATGTTCTTGCAAAATTTTGTGGACTTAACATATTTAACCGAAATTTCAAATTGATACTCCGTTAATAGTGTATTGAGCTCTTGAGCTCAGATTGGATTGTGAAAAAAAAAGGAGTTTGCAAATTTAAAAAGTAAAAATCCAAATTATTCTTTCGTTCCTCTCTATCTTCCCACCTCCATTTCTTGGTTAAATATAATTACTGCTTGTAGTGACATTTCCTACTGATTCTTATAAACTATTCAAATCGTCTGTTTTATAATTAGTTTTATTAGCTTTGACTATTAATAAACAGAGTGAGAGAGAGAGAGAGAGAGAGAGAGAGAGAAAGAGACGGGAGTGAAAGTGAAAGGTAGTGTATAAAATAAAAACAGGGAGGACAAAAACCAGAGTGAAAGAGGGTAAGGGATTAGGCAGAAACTTGTAAATTACAAATTGCAGCTAAATAGAAGAATTAAAAATTTATTTAAAAAAATATAACTCAATCCTCAAACCAAGGAATATTTTATCTTATTAAGATGTATTTATACATATAGTAATTGCCACTTCCTACACTGATAATTGTGAAAGAATGTAATACTAGTGCCTGTGGGTATAAAAATATTATTTATAATTATTAGACTCCTTTAAAAAGTCTTATAGTTGAGCACTGACTGGGAAATAAAAATTAAAAAGCAGTCAACTAGAGTTTATGCAATGTTCACAATTTCACTTGTTTGAATCCTCTTGATTGTGCTCGCATTTGGCATTTGGAGATTGTTGAATTCATTTAATTCTTTTGGCAATTGTTAGTAGCTGGAAGTAATGGCTTAGTGGATGGAGCCAAAAGTGGCTTCATGTCTGAGTTTGAATCTCCTGACGAATAGGAAATGTAACTTCCATACACTGATGATTTCGAAAGCAAGAAACACTATTGTCTGTAAATATAAAACAATTATTATTTAGAATTATATATATACATATATATTTTTATTCACCTCACCCTAAACAAGGCATATCCCCACTTGGATGTAAGGGGCTAATAATCTGGGATCATACCTAAGAAGGATTAACATTTGAACTTCTGCGTATCAGTACAGTTAGGGAAGCAGGTAGCAGGAAGGAAATTCCAAAGCTGTTCGAGGGTAGAAAGCTTTCTGGCATTTACGTACCTTAACAGTGAAGGATATGATTTTGTTGCTAATGGGATTTGTAGGGGATATGAACGTCGAGAGGGCACAAGTACGTCGAGGGGGCTCAAGGGCAATGAATTCATCAGAACACATTCCATTAAAATATTTGTGAAACAAGCACAGATATACAACATTGCAGTGATGGGACAGGGGTTAGAGCCTAGTTGACAAAGTGGGACCTATTAGGTTTGAGAGTCTTTTTTGGACCCTATCCAAGATATATATATATATATATATATATATATATATATATATATATATATATATATATATATATATATATATATATATATATATTTATAATTTTTAACAAAAATTTAGGTATTAAATTTCGGTAATGTTCAAATACCAATTAAACCAAAGTCAATATTAATTAAATTAAACTCAACGATTATTAGCATTAATAATCGAGCCTATATATATATATATATATATATATATATATATATATATATATATATATATATATATATATATATATATTATAGTATAATTTGGCAATAACCAAGCAATGATATGTTATAACAGGTTTATTATAAGATGTATTTCTTCACTGTTACATCGTTTCTAAATCATCTGGACAAGCTTAAACATTATTTCGTTAAAAGATATTCCAAAATGGCTAATCATCAGACACAAAATACAATTCTAACTGTATAAACATATACACAATTTCTTATTTATTAATACAAGCAGCGAAAAAAGTGTTAACCTTACAAACGTTGATTAACTCCACTTTAGTTTAATAATTGATGAAGTGCGAAATTTAAAAAAATATATATTTTAAAAGAAAGATATTGAAAGGGGCTCAACAAATAAGTAACAATTCTTAAAATTAAAAAAAAAAGTCATTTATTTTCCTTTTTGTTTTTTTTCAGTTGCCAAGCAGCAGATTCCGTTACGATAACAATTTACATCGATGGAGAACCAACAGATTTGGATACAAAATGTGGCCGGAAATTGCCACCAATGTACATGTCAAATGAACAAAGAATGACTGTCGTCTTCAGGAGTCTTACATATTCTCATACTGTAACAGGATTCCAGGCGGATTATGCCTTTGTTCGAAGTAAGTACCGTGCTTTCATGTCATGAGTTTTCCTGCGCGATTATGAATAGAACCATTTTTTATTACACACAGTTCAAGACAAAAAAAAAAATAAGATGAATTTTCGTTTAATCTTTAGTTCACCCCAGACAATACATATTGCCTCTGACATGTAAGGAATTCCTTTAGATTTGGAACCAGAAATTAAAGGGGGCATCCTAAGTAAGCAATTATGCAGTAAGAAGTTTGTTTTTACTATATTTGAATATTGATATTATCTAGGAACAGGAAGGGAGTTCCAAATACTGGAAGCTTGAGGAAAAAAAATGCTAATTAGAATAAAAAGCTGTCGGGTGTCTGGGGAACTTAACAGTGTATGGATCGGATTTAACCAATTGTCGAGTTGGTGTGGTGTGTTTACATCAAGGATGCACCAGAGCATTAACTTCATCAAAACATATTCTACTGAATTATTTGTAAAACAAGCACAGAGATGCAAAACTGCAGTGATGGGACAGAGGCTGGTGGTTGCTGGATAATGAGAAATCTACTAGTGATTCATTTTTTTTTATTTTTGGACTCAGTTTCTATGATAGAGATTAGTGGTTGGTGCACCAACCCAGATGACGTCATTAAAACAGAGTCTAAATATGAACTTCGTATCCTTTTATTTAAAGTGAAACTAACCAATCAGATTTGGAATTCACAATCAAATAATGCTTTTGATAAAAAATTGGAATAAGTATATGTTATATACTGTGATGCATTATCTTCTACGATATAAATCTCACCTGTCTATTTAAATGTATGTATGTATGTATGTATGCCTAAAACTTTCGACAAAGCGACGGATTTTCATGAGATCAGTATTGTTTTGAAGCTCAACCCTTTAGACAACAAATATCGAAAAATTGGGTAAAAACATTATTTCTACAGGGTGGAGTCGCTTTTTTCGCTGATATTTTCGAAAGTCATCCCCTCTTTTCGATTGGCTATCCTTTATTTAAATATTCGTCATTTCCGATTTGGTTATGAGCGCAACAGCAAAGACGTCACGTTTTCTTTCACATTCTTTTCCTCCTTCATGGTATGGATTCGAGCCTGCCTGCCTACTACCACTTTTTTTTTTTTACTCAACATACACCATTAAACACCCGTGCAACGCCGGGCACCCAGGCTAGTCATTAATATAAGAAAACATCTCACCGCAGGTTGTCCAGCTTTCGTGTGTGTGTGTGTGTGTGTGTGTGTGTGTGTGTGTGTGTGTGTGTGTGTGTATAAAGGAAATAGCACATGGAAGATTAGAAACGATAAAGATAATTCCTCACGGTTGCTTGGTTATATACATTTATTCTGAAGAACACATCTGATGCCTCCGTTCAGTCTTAAAAGACAAAGGATGCCCACCTTAGGGGCAGCTGCGCCTGTAATTATGAGGCAACAGTTGCGCAGTAACCAACTGCACCTCTTCTGAATCGACACTGTTTGATCCCAGTGGCAAGGAGAAGTCCAGGACGACTGGAATCAATGCCGAGATAAGCAGAGAGTATATACAGCACCTGGAAGTCCTAAATGGTCACCCATTTAGTACTGACCAAGTTCAATGTTGCTTAACTTTGGTGATTCAGCATGAACTGGTGTGCCAACGTGATCATGCCGTATATAAAATACACATAAGGACAAATAAAACATAATCCATTAGAAGGTTAATGGCTCGAGTAAAACGGGCGGGAATGATATTTTTTCCTCCATTAGTCCTTAGCCCAACTCTATTTCGGTCGTTAATCTCATGAGAAGTTATGAGAATTTAAAGTCTCGGACTGAGACAAGGGAGGCAAATTTGCCCTAATACGTAAAGAGTTGTACTTTTTGTGTCGTCCTAGCAGTATCATTATTATATATTATTTTATTTTTATTCTTTGGGAAATCCTTTGAGATGAAGTTTCATAAATTGTGTAATCATTATTTTTTTTTTTCAGACTCTTATCTTCATCTTCATAGTTGTTGTTGTTGTTGTAATTACTGGGGATAGAGTTATAAAACTCATCATTCCTATCCAGTCGCGGTTAATCACCTGAAGAAGGCCAGAGGATGAGTTGGCCGACAGGTGATGAAACGACAAGTGAAAATGAGGATAACAGTCTGAAAAAAAAAATGATTACACAAGTATCATCAATTTTGATTTTTTTTTCAGTAAAGTAAAATAAATGTGCCACAAAACTGTTTTGTTCGGTGGAGTGTGTATGTGAATTCGTTTTACCCATCCTGAGACGGGTATTCCTCTCGTAAAACTATATATATAAAAAAACTGATTACGAGGTATGTTCAATCATAAGATCATTCTCACTCACTTTTTGGTTTCATTTGTAAAAATATCAATATCAAAGCTTCTGTGACATTGATCTATAATTGCAGAGCGATTCAAATCGTGGATCAAAATTCACTCTTCTCTTTATATCTGAGAATAAAAAGAGAAAAAAAAACACAAAGAAAACAGAGTTCAAAATGCATTTAAAATTGCAGCTATCGTATTCAGATCAACTCGATGGTAGAATAATGTCATAATTATACGTTTTGTTCTCGTTAAGTTAATATTAACAAGCAATGTACACTTGCAGAATTTCTGCTCAAAAGAATCACATGAACAAATTATAGGCAGAGATCAAATGTATGCAACTACGGATCAAGAAGATTTTTTTTTGTTGTTGAAATGTCAATGGAGTCATAAGGAATCTCGGAGAAAAAAAAAAGTCAGGCAAACAAAAGATTATAATTTCAAATATTCTCATCAATTTCTAAATTTGTTTTATATTTTTGATCCGTAATTTAATTCCATTGAAAAGAACATATGAGAGAAAAATGGGAGAAATTAAGGAATGCATATGTAATTCTTACGGTTCCAATTCCTCTCACACTGATCCTAACATCACACCGGATTTTATGCCCGTAAGAAACAATAATTAGATCTTGATTCAGTTGTGGTTTAATTTTTAGAATCATGAACCCAAGTAATGATGGAATGCGGGTAATATCAGCTTTTAAATTTCGAAGATTTGTGAACTTTTCTATTCAAAGTATGAACATTCAAGTAAATATATTTATATATGTTTATTCATTAGAGAATGTCATAAATGTCTGAAAGACAGTAAAGGTTGGTTGGTTGTTTTTATTTTACGGCATATCAACCGTTTTCGGGTTATTTAATGCCGAATCCAAAGATTTTGAAGAAACATTTTTTTAATAGAATATATTTGTTGTTTTCACGTCGGTTTCTATTTAACCCATAGTTGGGACCCTAACAGGTACTACCACTCCGGGTCAGAGTGGACCTGGGAGCAATGGTAATTAAAGGGTGGCTCCACACTCCCCAAAGCCCACAAGCTGGGGCCTCACCATCGGATATAGTTTAAGGTCATATCCAGGACCGACAGTAAAGGATAAAACAATTAAACACAGAAGTAATAAGAAAACGAGATATTTACCAGTTTCGTTCTAAATGCTTATGATCCGGTTGTCTTTTTTTACTATTTTCTTCCGTCTTTAACTGTTTTACCTTTATATTTTTCATATAGACGGTCTCCACGGCTTTTTATTTTGTAATATATCGTATATTTCTTTCTTTCTCTCCCTCTCTTTCTCTCTCTCTCTCATTATATATATATATATATATGTGTGTGTGTGTGTGTGTGTGTGTGTGTGTGCGTGCGTGCGTGCGTGTGTATACATACATACATACATATATATGTGTGTGTGTGTATAGAAATTTAAATCAAATAGAAAACTTTCGGTTAATCACAAAGATTAATCATCATTAGCAAACATCGGTAACTCAATATTCAGTGAAATAGAGTTGGCATGAAACAGCTTGAAAACAACATTAATACCTTTGCGTATACACTTTGTTCCATAATTATCACGAACGCTTTGGCTTCGACTGCGAAACATCTTCAAATGTTCAGGAGGTGAAATGCATAGGAGCAAAATATGGAAATTAAAAAAGTGAAAAGTAAAATATACAATAAATTGTATCGATTGATAGAAGTTTAAAAGCATATAAAAAGTCCATGAAAAGTCGATTAAACATCTGAGTTTTAAAATCAACGTGCCTGTGGACCAATATTGGCTAAGCTCGTCGTTTACGGCCAAAGCCAAACATTTTTACATGTTGTTGTTCTCCTCGAATGCGATGCTATTTATAGTAGGGTGATGGGTTCTAAAAAAAAACAAAAGCAAAAAAAAAAAAAAAAAAAAAAAAAAAAAGAAAGAAAACGATGCAACCACCTGAACACCTGAAGAGGATTCGCAGGGGAATCGAAAGCGTTCGTGATAACTGTGAAACGTTCATGAATATTTTCGATTTTGATATAAAAATGGTTATACGGAAAAAAAAAAGAATCATAAAGCAAAATATTTCAGTTGTATTTAATGTCTGCTTGAATGAAAAAAGGAGCCTAAATATACCCATTTTATATATATATATATATATATATATATATATATATATCATTGATTAGTTGCTTGATGAATTTCCGCTATTCGACGAAGTGCGTGTAAGGCGTACTACATTAATATATGAAAAAATACGAGGAGTATGTAATAAATACATTTTCTGGTTTTGGAATGGTTACTAACGATATATATATATATATATATATATATATATATATATATATATATATATATATATATATATATATATATATATACAAACATTACAGGCTACATATATTCATACATGTTTCGTCTGTGATTTCTCCAGAAATGCAGTGTCACCGTGCAAGATCATGACAACGAAACTAGATTTTAAATAGTAATTATTTCATACAAAACATTTGTTATTTCAAGAGGAATGAAAATGCTTTATTGATCATCAACAGCGTCCCAATAACCAAAATAGTCTTACGTCACATTTCAAGATGGCGATTTATGTCTTGCAAAAATAAAGCTTTACGTTCGAAATGTGCAACTCGGCATCGATAGGATGATTCGTTGTCACCATCAACATCATCCTCAGATGAAAACAATCTGATTATGTAATGTTTCAAGATGGCGATTCTGATTGACTTTATCTGGCACTTCAGATTCCCCAGACCACAAAATTCTTTCTGTTGATGAATAGAAGTGGGCTTCATCACAGAACCACCCACTTGAAAATTGATAAGTTTGCCACTCTTAATGATAATTCAATCTCCTTGAATGATTTTAAATGAAATCTCATTTATCAACCTTGAAATCTACAGAATATTATCAATTAATTAAATGACGTTTATACTGAGACATCCTCTATTAGCATCCTCATATTCTAACCGTATAAGAAATAAATATATAATTATATAGTAATGCACAGGCAGTTTCGCTGTATCACATCTCTTCAGTGCAGATAGATCAGCAGTAGTTCATTTATAGTATGCAAGGGAATGCTCACTTTCCTTATATTATCCTTTAGACCTCACATTCCATGAATGATGCTTATGGCGAAGAGGGAAGAATTTCTGTTTTCTGGATCGGAATCTGTCCATCTAATAATTATCATTTGATAGTTTTTGACCTTGAAGTAATATCTTTTTTTTAAATTTGTAACATCAAGTTGTTTCAGGTCTAGTCTAGAACAATTTCCATTAAAAAACACAAGAAAACAAATTAGTTTAACTTTTTTTAATAGATCCAGAGGGTCTAACTTCTATTTTCACATGTATGTACATTTGCAACATGGCAGTCCAATGCTAACAAATACTCGGTGAGGCGTCCTCCTGGATAACCAAATTCCACCCATGCAATCCACCGTTTCCAATCGTTTCATAGTGTTGTTGACTGCCCAACTGACAATCTCTTTTACACCCTTATCCTTGAGTCGACCACTGACCTTGATAAACGTTGACTCGTTAGTAAAATATAAATAAAATTACATGTAGATAAAAGAAAAATCCAAATAATATTATCTTCAATCATATCTAAAATTAAAAAATAATAAATACAACAGAAATATTAAAATTCAAAATAAAAACCTTTGTAAGTTTTGCTCTTTTGTTTACTTCAATCTGAATTTTTTGGAATCAAATGCCCTCCTCAGAAATGACCAAAATTGCTATAAGAGTAGTACTGCTGTCACCACAGGGTGGAACGATAAATTTGTCACTCTAAAGAAAACAACACTACAGCTTTATTTTAAAACTTTTATTGAAAAAAATCAATTCAGGAAACTTGATTATGTAGTGGACACTTTTGTAAGAGTAACTGTGTGTGTAATTATGAGGTAAGACTTCCGCAATCCCCAACCATACCTCTCCTGAATCGACACTGCTTGAAACCAGTGGCAAGGAGAGGCTCAAAACTGATTGGAAACAATAGCGAAATAAGCGGAGAGCACATACATACCTGGAATTCCCAAATGATCATCCGTTTTAGTACTGACCAGGCTCAAGGTTGCTTAACTTCAGTAATCTAACATAAACCGGTTTGTATGTGATTACTTTATTCAATCAGTTAAATTAATATTTTAAGATATAATTTTATGCGAATTTTTTCAATATTTATTCCAAAAGTGCTCAATACATAGGTAGAGCTAGGTAGTAAGTTATAGCATAAGCCTGACGAATTCTCACGAGAGTGAAATGGAATACTCTGTGTAGCTTAATTGCGATATATATATTTTCACAACTTTATATATATATATATATATATATATATATATATATATATATATAATCTTACACACAGAAATAGTAAGAATCGAACAACTCAAAAGAATTTCGTTTTTTCATCTTGCATAAGTTGATAACAGTTTGTAATAATGTATCTTTTAGTTCTGCTTAATTTAAATTAATGAACACTTTTTTTTAATCAAAATTATTGCATTATTCTCCTCAAGTTACTCATTTACAAACGGAAATTATACAGGCCCGTCTTGAGCAAATCATGCAGTTCCAAAACCTTGTGGATTTAAATGTATCTATTTCTGAGAATATTGATTATTTTTGTTTCCAAGGAAGAAAACAATTGATAAAAATGGAATCAAAACAAGTTCATTATCAGCCTGGCCGAGGAAGATGGAGTTTCAATTCTAAAAGCCATTGTCTTAAGAGCAAGAGAGATTCAGTTTGATATATTTTATCTCGCACGAACACATGTGCACACGCCTGGCTGGTATCCACACGCCACCCTCTCTAATAAACAAATATATCATTGGATGTTTGAATATGAAGCACAATTCAAAGAGACAGGATAATTAAAACTGAATCCATATTGTTTTCTTGGAAGTAATTAAGATTGAAGAAGAAACAAATTAATATTGATGGAATCCAGGATTCTTAATGAATTCTAAGGATAGAATTATGCATTAAATATTATGATCTTTCTTATTCTGATTTCTATAATCTGTGCACAGGGTCGAGTGTGATTCCAAAAGTCCTGGGAACTTCTGCCTTTACTAACCAGCAAATTGTTACCACTCGTCCAAGGAAAGGGCCTATGAAGCACTTGTACGCAGTATGGAAGTAAAACATGGCCAGTGAGGGTTGAAGACATGCGCTGCATGGAGAGGAATGATGTAGATGTGTAACATAAGTCTTCAAGCGAGGCTTAGTTCTAATGACCTCAGAGGAAGATGAAACCTGGGCAGTGTAAGCAAATGTGTATAAAACGGGAGACTTCAATGGTTTGGTCACGTTGAAGTAATGGATGAAAGTTGTTAGGGTTAGTAAATGTAGAGCAATCAAGGTATCACCTCTAGTTCAGAAGGGAAAGCCCAAAAAACCCACTGGACGTTATAAGAATAGACTTGAAAGAAATAGGATTAAATGTGATGTTAGCGAGTTGAACAAATATTAGTTTCTCATCAACCAAGAAAAAAGAACTCGCAACGACAAAATTGTTTGTTAGAAAAATATAAAATATTATTTTATTTCTCACTTTATGTTGCACGCTTCAGTCGGTAGACAGGAAGTGGGAGCAAGAGGTGAGAAGATTTCAGCAACGACTCGTAGCTACCATCGTTTTTTTTTTTTACTAACGCCTTCTCTTCTGCCTCGCTTGTTTATATCGACCTGTTTTCTCGCAAGTGTTTAATCCTGACAGCTGTAAAGTCAACTACTTGACCTTTTCACCTCGGACAGCATCGGTTTTGACAGGTATGCACTCATAATTCAGTACTTTAGCCTGAAGACCGCATGCGATGTCTGTTTAGTCTCAAGAGACAATGGACACTTTTGTAAAGCAGTAATTGTGAGGCAAGGGTTGTGCAATTCCAACCATACCTCTCTTGAATCGGCATTGCTTGGGCGTAGTGATTAGGAGAGGCTGAAAACTGACTGGAAACAATACCGACATAAATAAAAATCATTACATGTCGTTATTACTGTCGATCAAGAGAAGAGTCTACCACACATTTGTATACGGTATGACGAACTATGGAAACGAAACCTTATAGACGACGATTGAGAACATGCATTGTCTGGAGAGGAAAATATGTAATAATGATACAATGGATGTGTGTAATGGTTGGCTGGTTGTTTTTGTTTTACGGCATATCAAGCCTTTTTAGGGATTTTGAAGAACAATTTTTTAATAGAGTATATTTGTTTTTTTTTAAGTCAGTTTCTATTCAGCCCATAGTTGAGACCCTAACAGGTACTACCACTCCGGGTCAGAGTAGACCTGGGAGCAATGGCAATTAAAGGATGGCTCCACACTCCCCAAAGCTCGCAAGCTGAGGCCTCACCATCGGATATAGTTTAAGGTTATATCCAGGACCGTGGATATGTAATGAAAGGCTAGCTTGATTCTAATAACCTAAGGAAGACAATTTATTATTGTGTACTCTTTGAAGGACAGAATTAACGCATACAAAAACATATTTAAAAAAAATGAATGGGGTTTCTGTTTTTTACTTTTATTTTAAGAAATCAATATAAAAGGTTATTAATGCAAACATTCTTCACAATTCTTAGGTTTTATAACATTAACAGAGAGAAGAATGAGAGAGGTCACTTAATTTAAAAAGAAAGATAAAACTTTAATTGCAATTCTGCTTTTTAAACATTTATCCACACATCAATCTAAATGATTGTTAATAGTGCGGCAACACCGGTGAGGGTTGAGGAAATGCGTTGCATGGGGATAAATGATATGAGAATGATAGAACAGGTGTATAATTTGAGTCGTAAATACAGTCTTAGTTTTGATGACGTCAGAGGAAGATTAAATCTGTACAATATGAGGAATCGTGTACAGAACAGGAGACTTCAATGGTTTGGTCACATTGAAAGAGTGGATGAGAACTTGTAGGTTAGTACATGCAGAACATTTAAGCTAACAAATCTAGTTCACAGAAAGCCAATTGAATTCATTAATAAGAAAAAATTAAAATAATACGTACACCTGGGTTTAAACAGGAAATCATTTGATCTATAGTCGAATGCACTACCACTAAGCTATATCTCTAGATTATAATAAACCTTTTTTTTAAGAAGAAATGATTTGTGGAAATTTTATTATCACCCTTGACCGGTGTAACGTAATTTCTCTCTAAAAAGTATTCTTTTTTATGAATAAGAAGGAAAAGCTATTTTTACGATCGGATTTCTTCGATTTTCGATACTTCTGTGAATTTCCGTACAAAACATATCTAAGAACACTGCCAGACATATAAATTAGCTTTGTGTAAAATTTGCAAAAAGTAGGTTCAGCCGTTTTGAAACCTATGAGGACTGAACTTTCTCGCTCTCTCTCTCTCTCTCTCTCTCTCTCTCTCTCTCACACACACACACACACAAAGTGACTTTATATATATATATATATATATATATATATATATATATATATATATATATGTTGTTAAACAGCACAGCATTTTCTTGTTTGACAATTTTCCATTTTATTTTTTCCAGTTTTCGAATAATCCTTCTTGTGTTATATGTAAAATGGTGTAAAAGTGTTCCGTAGTCTGCGAGCGCTTTCGGCGTTTCCGCCATCGTCAGGCTGGTTATATAAAAAAAGTCGTTTTAAAATTACGTCGAATGATAAGGTCGTGTTTTAAAATTACATCGTACTATAAGATCGTTTTTGACTTATGTGGGCTATTTATATACAAATTTATTGGACAGTTTTTTTTGTTTTGTTTTTTTTAACGATCTTATAGTACGATGTAATTTTAAAACACGACCTTATCATTCGACGTAATTTTAAAACGACTTTTTTATATAACCAGCCTGACGATGGCGGAAACGCCGAAAGCGCTCGCAGACTACGGAACACTTTTACACCATTTTACATATAACACAAGAAGGATTATTCGAAAACTGGAAAAAATAAAATGGAAAATTATCAAACAAGAAAATGCTGTGCTGTTTAACAACATATGCTTAAAGGAGAATATGCTGCCTAAATATACACTATATATATATATATATATATATATATATATATATATATATATATATATATATATATATATACACACGCGTACGGTCTTGTAAATAGTGATTATTATCGGATGGCATTGATAGATTTGGGTAATAGTTATTTCCAAATCAAGATATAAAGAAGGGGAAATAATTGATAAGAATTAAGTAACTCCTAACAAGGTTACATAGCACAAAAAGAAACGTTATCGGCTGACGGATGTGAAAGTCACGTGCCACACGGTAAAATTTACCATGGCTTGATGAAATAAAAGTTCCGACACTTGATAGAATTCTTTTAGTAACTGCATCCCCCAAACTCCGCTGCACTTTTCCAGCTTAAGTGAGAATTCAATCTGGAATTTCCGAAGGTGTATTATTTCACTCATGTCGGAATGGGAAGCGGAGTGATTTCTAGGAGCAGAGTGGCAGCATCACTCCAGATGCAACCCAACCTCCTCATCCGCTATATTTTGCACTTTTTTCTGGGTTTTTAATTTTTTTTTTTTTATCATTTTATCTAATTAAGCAGAACCTACTCTCCAGATACTCAAATCTTTTCACTTCAATTTGGGTCAAGTTACAATATCGCTAGGTTTAATTTTATTTTTTTAAATACATAAAACAAAATAAATAAATAAAAATATAAAAATAAATTGAAGTAAGACTTACTTGACAAATATACAGAGTGAAATAGGTTAAAAATTAAAACAAAAAATAGCTAAAATTAAAACCCGTTAAACTTTAAAGTCTCAATCTTTATCAAAATCATTACACTGAACTACAAAATGAATACGTGTATATATGTAAGTATATATGTATGTGTGTGTGTATACGTATGTGACCAGGCGTGCACATTTCTAATATTGTGTTAAATAATCCTTACAATAAATTGTCCCCCTTAAACGATTTTACAAAGCTGTTTCCCCTTAACAGTTAAATTTTAACATTAGTCGTTTTAATAAACTCCCAGAAAATAAATTAAACCTTGAACAAATGAGAATTAAATATGAATACTCGAAAAATAAATAAATACAATATTAAAAATAAGTAATATTGCGTACCAATACAAACACTGTATTTAAAAGTTTAAATAATATAATAGGTTAAGAAAATAAAATTAATTTATACTTTCTGCAGAATTGATCACATTCACAATGCCTGTTTGAAAATCAAACACATGTCTCATGAAGGGAGGGTCTCTCGAAATATTACAATATGTATCCTCCATCTTATCATGTTGATGCAAGTAAGAACATAATGCATATAATATATATATATATATATATATATATATATATATATATATATATATATATTGACCCAATTCAGTTAACCCGTTTTCTTTTTTTTTTTCTCCATAGTCTAGACAGGTTTAATCTCTTGATTTATAAAATCGTTAATATTGTTCTCTGGCATCTTCGTTCATTACGTGTCAACTTTTCTCACTCCTTTCTCGATGTCTCTCTCTTAGTGAATTAATATCCCCCTCTATATATTTATGTTATACTTCCCCTCTTATCACTCTCTTTAATCTTTCCCCAAAAATATCTTTTTACCTCCCTTCTTCAAATAAAATTGATTTTTGTAATTAATTTTAAATCCATAAGATCTTTAACTTCGCTCCACGCCAGTCATGGATAAGTGTATCTCCTCTACTACTGAAAATGATCTGAAACCATTTTTTAATGTTTAATCTTTCTTGCCTAACGAGATCTATTAGTAGCAAGATATGACTGTATTTACATAAAGAATAATATATATATATATATATATATTGTATTAATAAATAGTATATCTTACTTTGCTTTAGTTTGTGTCTACGTATTCAACAGAGATTCCGGCGCCATTTTTAATTTTCCAATACATCGGTAAACACGGTACGTTTTTCGAGCTGAATAAACATGTTACATTAAATAAAAACACTAAAAGATTATTCAGTTAGGTAGAAAAGTAACTTATCTTGCCTTTGATAACATTTATTTGTTATATATTTTTTGAGAATTTTTTCGAATCTATGTGTATAGTAAATACAAACCCAAACTAGTAACAAAATACAGTGTAATATATAATACCCATGTATATAACCAAATAACATTATAAATAACACCGTAAGCCGGGGCAAATATTGTAACCAGGGGCAGGATAAGCATCATATGCCACATCGTAACCTAAAAAACCGTATCCTAGGCCCACCGCATCCTGGGATTCTACTGTATATTTTTTAGTATCTATTCATTTCTTTTCTCCATCATCACTCCAATCACGAATAAGCTTCCAATAAATTAGACGCAAAATATCGATTCCTTAAAACACATGGACATTTTATTGGGATTTTCTTTGTCTTATATTTGTCTTCGTTTATTCCTCGTTTTATTTTATCTTTCTTAGGCATAACCATGCGAAGTCTCAAAGTTTTCTCATTTGCAAAGTCTAGTATCGATTGATGGGCAAGGTAATGATTGGGTAAATTGAAATGCTTCTCTGCAAAGAAAACCAGTTTTATCGGATACTGCACCATGTGTTCAGATCACTGATGCTGATCTGAGATTTCAAACGATAATAGAGTGTCCATTGTTTACGGTTGCAAGCAACTTCCCATACAATGACAATGCAAATCACTTAAAATTTTCCTAACATATAGCACAATTATGTTGACACACCGGTGTCTCGCCAGATCACCGAAGTTAAGCAACGTTGAGCTTGGCTAGTACCAGATGGGTGACCATTTGGGAAGGTGCGGCGTTGCATGTACCGCAAGGTAAAATACCAGGTTGAGAAATTGGCGAAATCTATCCTTCTCTCGAGGGTAGATAGGAGTCTCTTAAGCTGGTGTAAGCACCCAATCTAGTGATGTCGTCATGATAAAAAAATACCCTTGATAGCCCTGGAGAAGCATCAAGTATTCAGCTACCGACAAGATTTGAATTACACTACAAACTCGTGTAGTGAGTTCAGTCTCGATTACGACTGCGCTGGATGGATGGGATAATGTCACTCTCTTGGAATTCAATGTTTAAAGTAGTTCCTGAACAAGGACATCTATCTATTGTTTTTGATTATTATTTTTTTTCTATTAAGTTCAATGATATTCCCAATAGTATGTATTAGCTATGTTTGTCTTGAGAAACAACTTACCTGTATTAAAATATGACCTTGGATCTCTAGTCTTAATATGTTATGTATTATTTGCAGTAATCCAACCATTAATAATTTTATGAATTCAAACATATTCAGTTGTGCGTTCTCCTTTACTACGTGCTTGAACTAGCATCACCTGCAACATTATTTGCGTATTCGTTCATTCTTCTTTAAGATCTTCGAGTGCACTTTGTTTTGTCTTTTTTTTTTGTAACTCTTAAAAAATCTAAGCAGTACAAGAATACGATTTTGTCTGCAACTGAAAAATTATTTCAGTGCAATAATAAAGGTTAAACACGTTCACTGAAGAGAAAGAAAAGAAAATATAAGATCATAAATACATTCTAATAAAGACTTAAAACTTTTTACTTTCAGGAACCATTACAGTATAGAGCTTATTATACAATATTAACTTCAAACATTGTATATCTGTGACAACCGCCTTTTTTTTTTTTATTTAATTGTATGTTAGTAGCATTAACTTTAGACAGGTTGAACTGACTTCCTCACAAAGAGAAAGTGTCAAGGCAATAGTAAATTCAAAAGCGGTCACCAATCGCGTATAATATCCCAGTCATAGGATGATAATGACATTAGGTTTTTTTCAGTTTTCGCGGGAAGGTGTTGATATTGTCATACATGCAGCGCTTGGTATTTCCAAAGAGTCACCAATCTGGTACTCACCAGACTCGACGGTGCTTAACTTCTATGAGAACCTGTGTGTCAATGAGATTATGTCGTATCCTGTAATTTATTTATAATGTTTTTATAACAAATACTTGGGTGATAATTTAATAGACTGATTTTTGATCAAGAAGTCACTTATACGAATCTCTAAGTGTTTCTTACAGAAATAAGTATCAGCTCGCATAGAATTTCCACGGGTCCTGCTAGCATAAAAATTAATTACTAGCTGTTGTCCGGAAGTCATTACATTTATTTAGTTTAGATTTTTTTTAATCATATACTAAATCTACTGTGATATTTGTAAAGATACAAAGATGATATATATGTATGTATATATATATATATATATATATATATATATATATATATATATATATATATATATATATATAATTTAAGATTAAATCAAACGAATCGTTTTATAAAGACAAAAAAAATAGAAAACGTTAAAGGAAAGATTTGCGTAGAAAAAGGAAACTGTTTTTGTTTTGTAGATGAATTGATTTTGGTCTTAAATGTCAATGATAGTCCTAGAAAGAACACGAATATATTTATACTGAAAGCAAAGAGTTTTTTTCTTTTCATTCATACAAATCAAGATTTAACTAATAAAAAATTGAATAAGAATGAAGAGAGCTGTTTTTCTTTCAACCTAAACACTCACACAGACACACACACACACACACACACGACTCATACGACATTGGAGTTTAGATATTGTTTCAGCAAAAACTAAATGCAAATTTTATTCAAGTTAAACAGCAATATTTTCCTTTGTTTGATTTTTTTTTTTTTAAATTTCCATAAGATGCGACGTTGAAAATATGAAAAAAAAAAAATTACGCAAAGGAACAAATTTCTTTTTTTATGGTACAAATACAAATGTAATATTGTTAACCATTTTTGTCTTCATCTCTCTTTATCTCACCCCTCCCATCTCTCTCTCTCTCTCTCTCTCTCTCTCCTTCTATATATCTCTCTCTCTCGGTTAAATTTTAGAAAACAACAAAAAAGAAAAACCAAAATGGTCAATAACGTTGTGGTATTCGACCTGAGAAAATCTACTTTTTTCTACTACCCAAAATATAAAGTACTTAAAAAAATTAATCTGCTTAGGATAAAGAATGAAGAAATGACCGCAGAACGAATGCAAAACATGACTAAAGCCAAATATGTAAATACGCCCACAGCTACAGATTCTTTCTAAGAAGCCATTTACCGCATTTATAACAAGCACATGGATTATTATTCAATAGACATTAACGGTGTTTTTTTTTTACTGTAAGAAGGTCGCATAGAATATGTAATCGATGAAATCGACTGAAATTTCTATTTTTTGAAGAAGGAAAACTGGAACTAAACATAAATGACTAACAGTAGAATCAAATATTTTTTTCATGTAGATTTAATTTTGAATCCAACTGAAAGTCCCGCACTCTCAACTAACCTCCAACCCGTGTCCCATCGCCAAAATGTTGCATCCGTGTGCCTGTTTTACAAATATTTTAATAAAATGTGCTCTGATGAATTCATCATACTTGTACCCCCTCGACATACATACATCGGCTTTATCAAAACATATCTTTTGATTAAACATATTTCTCATTCCGTAGAATTTCCACGGGTCCCGCTAGTATAAATTATTTAGAAAAAATGATTGTGTCATCAGGAGGCTCTGTATCGGATAAAACAATTATCTCCAAGGGAGCAAATTTTATTCTGATATGAAATTAAGAATGGATTCAAAACGGTGTCTTTATAAATTATTTTAGAAAATATGAATATAAAAAACATACAGTTTTATGCCAAATCATTTGACAGGTTCTTTATTTGCATTTTGCTTTCTCATCTAAAAAAATAATAAAAGTTTCGATCAGTTAAGGGAAAGAATTGTAATCTCATTCCTCACATCAAAGACTGACAATTCTGATGTGGATAATCGTCAGCAACATTCCGTTTCTGGAGATGATAGTGTAGCTCTGCTGTCTATCTGTACCACAGGGAATAGCTGTACAGCTCAACTCAGGAGTGACAGTTCCTATCTAATAGAGCTACATAACCTGGCAGGGTGAGATGGGAGGATATCTGTTGTCTGTACAGCAGCCCCCCTCTCTCCACAAAGCTAGAGGATGCAAGCGAAAGATAGAGTTACCGTTAATAATAATATAAAGTCAGGCCGTCTCCAGATTTTCTGTTGGGAGTCACCCCCTAAGTCTTTCCCTTGATAGGGCAGTCCTATAAATCAGGGGAGGTTTTAAATCAGAGCTACCTTCTCCTAGATGAGCCACCATCCAATGTTGTCGAGCCTTATTTGCCCGAAGTGACTGGTTTTAAGGCGCCAGTGAACCACTTTTGCCACGCGAGAAGGCCAGGAGCTGGACTGGGTTGTAGGATGCTATTTTAGATGCACACCATGAGGGCATATTTTGTAGAAAGGGAGGTTTCCCCACTACCACCCTCGGTTGTGACAACCTTTGGAACCTTTGTGGATAATAGTCAAAGCAAATTACTAAGTAGAAAAGAAAAGTTCTTAATTTTGTAGATGAGGGTTGATTGTTTATATTACTTGTATTAATCGGACTATTGTTCTCATCTTGAGTGTTATTTGTGCAACGTTTCACCATCTTCAGACATGTTGGTTTTTGCTTGGAAAAGAAAGGAGAAAATTTACTGGCCCCGTAGATATTTTCGCATTTTTGGAATTAGTCTCTGTTTTATGTCTGTGCTTTCGTATGTGTAAAAAGAATTGGTTGACAAAACTTTTCTCCTTTCTTTTCCAAGCAACAACCTACATGTCTGAAGACCGTCGAAGGACAACCCGACAGAAACGTTACACAAATAACACTCAAGATGAAAACAATAGTCCAATCAATACAAGTAATTTAGAAAAGAAAACTTTCTCATTGTACAAGATGCGTAATCACTTTTTGTATCAATTAGCAGAAAGATAAATAATAAACTGTATAACACCCATCCCGGATTTTCCTACAAAATATCTTGTAGCAGAAACAAATAGAACTTTTTTCTGTTGCAAATCAATGCTTCCCCCTCCCCCCTGTGTTATTTGGCCACATACTTACCGAGAGAGAAGCGAAGCAGATCGGACCTTTTTTTCTCTCTCTCTCTCTCTCTCTCTCTCTCTCTCTCTCCACCTCTGTGTGTTATTTCACCCGGTATCGACGATTCCCACTGGGAATAACTACTGTGACAGCAGCAGGTGGCCAGAGTCCAGTTTTTATCCAGGAATAATATCTCCCTGTGTGAACATTCGCCTGAATAAACCTTTTCTTTGTTACATTTATCGAAGTTGTTGTGTTCGTTGTATCAGAAGCTTATGTTGAATTATTTATTTTCTTAAATTGTGCCCCAAAAGCACGAACCCTAAAATCTCATAGTTTGATCGATTTTTCCAGACGATTCTTAGAAAAGACTGATGGTCTGAAACAGATTGATTACCTATGTTTCGCTTAAAGAGATGCCATGGGAATTCTAGTAGCAAAACGTGATGTGGATTTTTCTTTTGTCAGTTTCTCTTCCGATCTCTTACTTAAATTAGAAATTAATTTTCTGGTTAAACTACACATTTTTCCAAAAATAAAATCTACTTAGAAAAGGGTTAAATGTTTTCTTTTTTTCTTACCCTCCTTCCATTGCATATTGTCAAAAACATGGATTTTAAGTAGATAAAACATTCTATGATTTCTTATGGTAGTAGAAGGAGGGTACGAGGAAGTGTCTATTATAGATGTAGTATTTTGATGAGAGAAGAATGAACGTAAGAACTAGCTAGGTTAGCATGAGTTCGTTATGACTGCTCCTCACTTATTTTAGCCTCCCGCTAAATTTCTAAATAACAATTGTATTTTTTTATTCAAAATAAATATTTACTCTGCAGTTTTTCTTTAAGAGAAAGGGAGAGAGAGATAGACTAATAATTGGACAAGAACAAGGACTAGGTGATGAAAAAGCAAAAACTCCCTACTACCGCCACTGTTCTTTATGTGATTACAACGTCTACAACATATGTCAGCCATAAGTTTTTGTTTGCCTACATTTTTCTGCCATTGTGTTAAAACTATAAAACACTGTATTTTTCAGAACTATCAGTTACTTTTATACATTTACAAGCAAATGTACCCGGAAATGCCCGGTATTAAAAGTAATGTTAAATTCCTAAAAAAAGTAAGTAAAAATAACAGAAACTGTTACATGTGCTCGTGAGTTTTATGGGTTTTTTTATAAACAGGTCACTTCTTGTAAGTAAAAAAAAAATCAATTAACTTACTCGAGCTGAGATCGAAACTAAAGTATAAAAACAGTGAGTCAAGTAAGATAACCATGAGGCCAACTTGCTACGATCTTTAAAAAGTAGTTTCAAACCTGCTTATTCTTAACATAAGGAAACTGCCATGTGAATGATTTTCAGATGCACAGTCATGATATAGTTGACAAACAAATAAAAATTGGATGATTGCCAAGTATGAACTTTTCAATTTTGACCCCTTAGCAACCCTTTTTCCGAATGAAAACAGACTAAAAAGTTTTCCACGTGTCTGAATACCCTATATACCAAATTTCATATATGTAGATTCAATGCATATAGGTTAAGAGTTCTCCACACACACACACACACACACACACACACACACAAACGCATTCTCACTTTTATAGATATGTAGATTACTAGCAATGCCTGGGATAAATTTTGCAGTTACGTAATTTAACTGGTCCAATCTTTTTATATTTGCGGATGTGAAGTCATGATACAGTTGACAAACAGATAAAAATCCGATGACCACCCCCAAGTACCAATTTTTCAATTGTGACAACTTAGCAATCCCTTTTTCTGGATGAAAATCGATTAAAAGATATTCCATATGTCTAAATGCCCTATATACCAAATTTCATATCTGTAGATAAAAATCGTTGAGTATATAGGTTGAGAGTCCTCCTCACACAGGTATTCTCACTTTTATAGACATATATAAATTACTAGCAATGCCCGGGCCAAATTTTGCCGTTGCATCGTTTAACTGGCCTAATCTTTTTACATAAAGAGATTAAAAACAACAACAACAAAAGCAACAACAAAAACTTCTGAGCAGTGTAAAAATACAAATGCAATAATCTTAAAAAATATTCTCTCATATAAATTCTGGAAAGTTTCCCCTGTTCATTTTGTCGGGATTAAATCAGAAAATGACCCCGAGAAGATTTTTATTCAAATTTTGAAAAGCAAGATGAAAACCAAATTAATGATTAATTTCATGCTTGACAAAATATTCTCATGATTTCTCCTAAAAATGAGAAATTATAAAATAAGTTGAAAATAAATCTAAATATACATTTCGATTTAATCTCTTGATTAAACACCACTAAATAATCGATAATCAATAATTGAACATATATCACAGATATTTTTAGATCGCACTAAATTGGAAACAGGCAAAGAATAAAAATCAGTTTCTTTTAAATTATTTCTTGTTTAGGGTTGGTTTTAAGTTCACCATTTTTTTTTTACCTCAGGTCTAAGTGCTTTCATTGTCCCCTTCTAAATTATTTATACACCTCTGCTCTTAGAACTCGTTCATCCAAAGTGATATTTCAATTTTTTTTACAGGTAGGGTCACCGCTTATCAAGGCCCAGATGCCCATCGAGGATAAGAGTTAATGTGTAAATAGCATGCAGAAAGCTAATGCTGAAGAAATTGGGGACGGCTCAAAAAATTTGTTTACACTGACTTGAAAATGAACATATTATAGTCATCTGGGAAACAGCTCTTTGGTATTGTATTTCAATGACGGCCATCTTTTTTTTTTTAAAGTGGGCCCAGATAAGGGTTAATGTGGGTACGGTAGTCATTCAGACAATAGCTTTGTAATCATTAGTAGTGAAGACCTGGTATAATTTAATTATTTAAGAAGGCGGCACACAAGAACTTGTTTACATTGAACTTGAAGACGCTAATATTGTAGTCAGCTGGAAAGTTAACCACAGCACGGCAGTTCTAGGAAAGAAGCTTTGTTTATGGAATCCACGTTTAGCTTAAGGTACAGATAGAGAGCGGGGAAATTATTAATAGTGGTTTTACATCACCGAGTGTGTTTTCTGGTTTTCTGGCCTGCTTTTCGGCTGAACATAACTTGGTGGCTTTTAAGTCCAATGTAAACAAATTCTTTTTGAGCCGTCTCCATAAATAATCAAATTCTATCCAATCTACACAATTAACAATTACTATACTACCACCTTGCATTCATTAACTCTTATTCTCGAGTGGCCGTCGGGCCTTGATAAGTGGTGACTTCCAAGTAAAAAATTTAAAAAAGATATAAAAAAATCCAATTAAATTCTTATCTTCCTTTTTAAGAGTTAATCTCGAGCTATGTTAATGTCTGCAATAATAAATTTTGGGGATATTATGCAGAAGGACTACGCTATCTGTAGCTATTATTACCTTAGCAATTTTATTTTTAATATGCTAGTCTATCATAAAAAAATAAACTAATTTTATTGCTTATTTAAGTTTTAAAGGTTTCTAATGAATTTCCAGGGTAGAAAAGTCATATCACAAAAGTGTGTTCTGCATTAAAAGAAAAAGACTCCAGTAATTGTTTTATTCTCCATCTCTTATTTCCAGAGTAATTTCTTTTTTTTTTCTGTCTGATTTCGGATATTCATTTCATTTGAATCCATTTTTCTGTCATCTAATTTCTATCAAGATTTTGTATCGTGGTAAAAAAAAAAAGAAAATAGAAAAAAAAAATGAAAAAAAAAAAACAAACAAACACTTTTTTGTTGACTATAACCGAGTTCCACGTTTTGGAGAATTTCAATTTTAAATATGATTGTCTGGAAACAGTTTCTTCTTTTATGCCTCTCAGATACAAATTGAAATCCTCGGAGGCCTCGAAATTGTAGCGTATCCCTGATTACGTTCAGAAATAGCAGGCAGAAGAATGACAACTTTGATTCATGTGTCATTTCGTGATTATAGACTTCGAAAAGTTGGCAATTTATCGTGCATGGCCAGGAGAATTGAACAATTATATAAATGGAAAAGAATGCACTTCAATTCTTGGATGCTTCAATCATGGCATGACGATCCACCAGAGAAATGAAGCAGTTTCTGCTGTACTAGAGAGTTCATCTGTGTCATATATTTCTTAGAGAGTGTAAGTCGTTTGGTTTAATAAATATAATGGCAACATTTAAGCAGGAACTTCCTGTGTATGTATATATCTGCATATTTTTCATTGTCTGTCTATCCCTTCCTCCTTTACTCAGAAACTACTGTGTCGATCTAGCTGAAATATTATATGGACCTTTGTGATGATAAGGTGCAGCAAACTAAATATTATGCTATCCGTTCGACGTAGAGTAAAGGATTAATAGGAATAGTATTTAATGCAAAATAGCCCACACTACCTATTCTTACTCTTATCAGCTGTGTTCCAAAATTCACAATGAATTGTTAATCGATTTAAGAGAGAAACCTGTACATAAAAAAATATTAAACATATGAACATAGTTCATAAAGACAGCGATAACAGATATCTGTGACTTGAAAAGTTATTCTTTGCGAGACATCATCATCATCATCATCATGGCGGGCTCATTGTCCGGACCAATGTGACATTTCCTCTCCAGAGTTTCCTGTCTTCCATCAGCTGCCTCAGATCTTCAGGTTCACAGTTGGCATCGTATACTATTTCTTCTGGATGTACGTGGATCTAGGTCGTCCTTTGTTTGCGCATTCGTGTCGTGGAGTCCATAGCAATACATCACTCGACAATTAATTCTTGCTCCTCAGACAATGACCAGCAAATCTTAGGCGTGTCTCATTGATGGTATTAGATATGGCAGTTAAGTTGCCATAAAGTTGCTACTTTGTAGGATGATTTTGCCAAGATTGGCTTGGTTTGGTTTGTGACGATCATATATTTAACAGTGTTCGTAGCATATGGCTGTATGTGCCATCTAGTTTTCTTACAAATCTGTTGGTGAGTGTCCAGGCTGTAGCACTGTAAACAAGGAAAGACTCTACGACTGCACTGAAGAACTGCCTATTTACTTTGTCAATTAGCCTTGAAGTCCATACTGAATGCATCTCATCTAATGCAGCTCATCCTATGCAACCCATGCTTTTTAGATGTGAACTTCGATATCTCTTTCTGTGGAAACTATGTTGCTGCCAAGATACGTAAACTCATGGACTTCCTTCAGTGTTGTTCCAACCAGAGCCCTGATCTCTCCTTCCACATTGAAAGTCAAAACTTTTGTCTTATTCGCATTAATGTAAAGACCAATGTCATTTGCAAACTTTTCTAGCTTACATAAAAGTATTTGCGCATCAGCAATGTTATTCGTGAACAAAGCAATATCGTCTGCGTAATCTGCATCAGTTATGTGTGCTGATTGATGACGTCTGTTTCTGGATTCATTTAGGGTGAAGCCTAAGAGACAGTGTTCCTGTTTTTCGTGACAACGAATATATTTCATGTGTCCGCATAAAATGGCATGAAGAGATATATTTCATGTATCGATTTTTAGTATTTATTTCAATAGTGCTCAATGCGTGAGTAGAGACAGGTACAAAGTTATGAAAATTATAAGCTACACAGAGGCTTCGGTGATTCTTCCCTGCAGGGAATCATCAAGCTAAAATGCTTTTTGGCCTGATGCTTGCCTCTCTGTAGCTTAAAATATATTTTTATAACTTCCTATACATATATACATATATACATATATATATATATATATATATATATATATATATATATTCCTATACATATATATATATATATATATATATATATATATATATATATATATATATATATATAGTCATCCACATGCAGTACTGTTTCGCTGTCTCACAGTTCATCAGTGCGGCTAGACAGGCAACTGCCTCAAGCCAGGATGGAAACCCGACCGCCCAACACCATTGAGCTATACGGCTGCTGCTATGTGGGTAATGAATTAACGATGTTTTGACATCATATAAGAACTCATGAATGACGTTATAGCAGGTGACGTCATGTATGATGTCACCAAAAATGAAAGTAAATATTCCCCAAGCAACGCCGAACAACCTTCTAGTATATATATATATATATATATAGTCTTTGAAGTTTTTAACATTTGAAACTATACAAAAAATTATTTTTTATCATTCTTTAAAAAAAAAAAAAACATCTAGTCAGTAAGTCATTTAATCACCTGCAATCACTGCATCAACTCTCAAATTTACTATAATACCAATTTTTTTATTTTTCAAGGGATCATCAGTTGTTTACCATGAAACACTGTTTCGGGGATTTAAAAACAAAACAGTGTATTACATCATGGCTCCCCAGCAGTGTTGATCAAACACCACCACCCTTAATCTTAGGAAGAAGACAAGTTACAAAAATTTTGATCCAATTTCCTATTCTTAATTGCAATTACTAACCTTTTCATAGTATAAAAATGAATTTCTTACCTGTGCGATTCATCAATTTCCACATTTAAAATGGATACATTTTTTAATTTATCAGTCTTGTATTTATAAGATTTGGATTAATCCATTTAACTACTTATCACCCCCACTATAGTTAGTAGTTTGTATATTTACATTCTTATTTATTTAAAATTAGATATATAAAGGTTAAAAATATTTTATTTTTACATATATACATTTTTTTTTAAATATATATATAAATTTATTATATGTAATTATAAATACATTTATACATTGCTAATATAGTTTTGGATTTCCTTTATTAATATAGTCTGGTTTATCTTAAACGATTCAAAAGCATCAGGATAACGAACAAATGCTTTATTTAACTGTTTAAATATTTTATTTTTATCTCCACCTTGTTTTATCATCCTTATTACTAAGCTAGAAACTGGTGGTATAAAACCTGTTAATTTTAGAGTAACACGAGCTATTCTCAAAAACTCTGACATAATGGTTCCATAAAACACAAAAACAGGGCAGGTGCTATCCTTATGGGGCATACGTACTATTTTAAAGGGGAATACGTTTCTTTTATCAAATATTTTATAAAGAAAAATCCCATCCTCAATTTTTATATCTAAATCCAGAAATGTAGCCTGTTGTCCTCTAGGTTCACAATTCAATTTTAGTTCGTTTGGATATATAAGATGTTTATATATATGATGATGATTGCAACGTCTTGTCAGACGAGTGCCACTCCCTCAGACACTTAAAATCCATGAGCCCAAATGCCTGAGGGAGTATCTATACAAAGATGATGTTACAGAGTCTTAGCTTTGTACGACAGCTAAGTCTCTCTCTCGGTTCAAAATGCTGAGATCCAACAACAAGCAAGAGCAAGATAGCCAGCAACAAATTAAACTGCAGACCAGCTTAATGCGGGTACTGGTCTTCCGCTTTATGGTTTTTTTAAATCAGAGATTTGCTTCTCCTAGAAAGGTTGCCTTCACCACGGTTTGGGGGAGCCCTCTCCGCCCCAATACACATATACACACACACAAATATACATGGTGCTAGTTGGCCGTTGACCCAGAAAAAGAGTTCATTCGCCCTTTGGAAGGTCTTGTTTTTAATCCTTCAGGGAGACTAGCCGCCCTCCTCACCAAACAAGTCTGGTGCAGGAACCAGTTTAGTCGCCGGTAACCCGACCATGAGGCAGGTAGTACTGGGTTACATGGTACCAGTAGCATATGACATGACCTGTGTATATATATATATATATATATATATATATATATACACACAAACACATACATGACAGTTATTCCTTGAGAGATGCTGTATTATCTTCTATGACCTTATTACTTGTGAAGGTAGCTTATACACAACTGATTTCTTTATTGGAATAAATCAATAACTTTGTTGTGACATAAGAAATTCATTGGAAAAATTCTTAAAGAACTCATCCTTCTTTCGGCTGTTGATTACTTTTTATTATTATGCTCTTTTTTTCTGTGGAGTTATCTACCTTTGCCTTCTTTTTAACTATCTATTTAAAAAAAAAATACAACTTTGTTATATATGGATCATTGAATTGCATTCATCTGCAAAAGATCTAGCTAACTTGCATATTCTTTCAAACTCAAACATTAATCAATTCCCTAATATTTTCTTTCGGTTTTCTTATAGGACGATTATCTCTAGTTACCTATTACGTGTAATTATGTTCATCCAGATCTTTTACATAATTTATACTTGCATAATATTTACATAAAAAAGATTATAGTAAACACAAACCTCTTTCTATATATATTTATGTTTGCGTATATATATATATGTATTTGTTTTAAAAAATTTGGCCTAGCAAACTCCTCTGTGAGTTTTTGGTCTACAGAGAGAATACTCAATACATAAGGTATTCGAACCCATGCAAAACTTTATATTTGTGTTTTAGCTGGGGAAAGTTGGTGTTAAATTTAAAAAAATGGGATTTGCCAGTCGAACGATGGCATTACGAATATGCGTGCGTAACGTAATAGCTATTGGTTCATGTTTTAATTTTTAGCCTTACAGCAAACATGTATTAATAGCTCAGGCATTAAGGGCAAAGGAAAAAGTAAATCATAAGCTAAATGTTTTGGTTTCGATTCTTGGTGGTCTTGCATGGGTCATTTTTTTTGTTTTTAAACTTTTTATATCATTACTATATATTGAGTTCAACATAATAATAAACACTAAATCTGAATTAACTCAAATATATTTAAGCGTATTTTACGACTGTGCAATGCAGATAGGCTTGTTAGTATTTCTATAAAAGTGAGAATGTGTGTGCGGCTGAAAAGAACTCTCAACCTAAATACTAAACGAACTTTATATCTACAGATTTGAAATTTGGTATATAGCGTATATCGACATGTTTAAATATTTTTAATCAGTTTTATTTAAGCAAACAGGGCAGCTTAGAGGTAAAAATTGAAAATTGGTACATTGGGTCATCGGATTTTTATCGGTTTCTCAACTGTTTCACAATTATTTATGCATGAATCATTCCCATGATAGCTTCCTTATGTTAAGAATAAGTTATAAGTTATCTATATAAAAGCCAAGTACGTCCAAGGATAGAATACTGCTGCCATATCTGGGCAGGAGCTGCTAAAAACAGCTTACCCTGTGTTGACAGAGTACAAAATAGACTTCGTGGCTTAGTGGGGGATGCCCTTTTCTCTACCCTGCAACCTCTCTCCCACAAAAGAGACGTTGCGAGCCTATCCTTGTTTTATCGTTATTTCCATGGCAGGTGCTCGTCTGAACTCCAATCTCTGGTCCCCCCTCGCCAATCTTTCACGAAAAACACTCGTCTAGCTGAATCCACTGTGAAAAATTTCCCCCACTCTTTATCTGTGCCTAAATCAAAACGTGGATTCCATGAACAAAGCTTCTTTCTTAGAACTGCACGCCTGTGGAACTCTGTTCAGTCTGCCTGCTTCCCATCAGACTACAACTTGGATGTCTTAAAGTCCAACGTTAACAAATTCCTAATGAACCGCCTCCTTAAGTAAAGTATACTCCATCAAATCTCCACACTAACGTAATGTACTTGCAATAACACTTATCCCTGAGTGGCTTCCGGGCCTTAATAAGTGGTGATCACTGTGTAAAAAAAAAGTTAGTTTGCAAACACCTTTTAAAATTATGGAAAGCTGGCCTAATGGTTACCGTACTTGACTCACTCTCTTTATGTTTTAGTGTCGATCGTATTTCTTTTTTACTTACAAGAAGTAAGCATATCTCCGTTTCTTTCTGGGTTTTTTTTATTCATTTATTTAAAGGAATTTAACGTTACGTTTAATACAGGACAAAGCCGGGTATATATATATTTCTGTAGAAATATATTTTCTTATAATATATAACACTCCTTATTTAAGAAGCTCAATGTAATTACAGAGCAATATAGTGAATAAATAACAAAAAAATTTATTCCAAAATTCAGGATGTTGACCATCTTATTATTTATTCCTTTTAATCAGTTGACATTTAAAATTCTTTAAAATAGCGAAATGGAAACATATTAAAGGTATTTGTAGCTTCTCTTCCAATTTTCGGATTTTTATCATTTCAAATCACACTTTATTTTCTTTTGACAGATTGATTGTTGCTATTTCTTCTTATGGGTTAAGGGCATAATAGATTCACTGTTGATATAATAATTACGTGATTGATTTGCGCTATGAAACAGATACTCTTAAGAATTGTAAATGTCAACTGAATTAAAGGAATAAATAATAAGATGGTCAACATCATGAATTTCGGAATATAGTTTTTTGTAATTTATTCATTATATATATATATATATATATATATATATATATATATATATATATATATATATACCTATTATATACGTTTGAAGGCAAAACAGCGCATTATTACAAAATAAATAGACATTTATTTTGTTTGAAATAAAAACAACAAACGAACATCTATTATTCTCTGCTCTAACAACAACATGGCAAAAAAAGAAAGAAAGAAAGATATACTGAAGATGAAGTTTTGCTTCGAAATATATTTATGAATTTCAATATAAATTTCAAACAAAGTAAATATCTGTTTATTTTGTAATATTGCGTTGTTTTGGCTTCAAACGTATCTAATACGTATTTTATTTTATTCAAACTCAACCAGCGCTTCTAAGGAACAAAAATCCTAACATATATATATATATATATATATATATATATATATATATATATATATATATATATATATATATATAGTATTTGAAGTTTTTAACCTTTAAAACTATGCAAAAAATATTTTTCATCATTTGTTAGAAAACCATCTAGTCAGTAAGTTATTTAATCACCTGCAATCACTGCATCAACTCGCTCTCGAATTTACTATAGTACCAATAATTTATTTTTCAAGGGATCATCAGTTGTTTACCATGAAACACTGTTTCGGGGATTTAATATATTGTTTATAGAAAGTCATTGTCCCATCTAAAAAAATTCTGTAAACAAAATATAAATACGCTCTTATTTTAGGATTTTCCTTATAATTGACCGATTTGCTGGATTTCTTTTTCCAATATATATATATATATATATATATATATATATATATACATATATATATACATATATATACATATATATATACATATATATATACATATATATACATATATATATACATATATATATATACATATATATATACATATATATATACATATATATATATACATATATATACATATATATATACATATATATATACATATATATATATACATATATATACATATATATACATATATATATATATACATATATATATACATACATATATATATACATGGAGTTACTTCCCTTTATTGGCATTCAAAATGCTTTCTTAAGGAGTATTTCGTATATTAAATAATACAAGTCTTATCAATTCAGTTCACTGTTAAATGAAGATCTTGAAGCTAATTCGGTCTTGAAGCTATGTACGGCTGTAAATTGTTTCAGTAGAAAACAACTTTTTAAAAAGATGTTAACTTTTTCATCTCGACACACCGCCCTTGATTGCATAAACTGTCCTAATTTCCACTTGTTTTCTTACTTTCTAGATTTTGGCATTAATACAGGCGAACCTGATACCAGATATTGTAAGTATAAATTAAATCACTGATATTTTCTCACTACATGTACGACACTGCCCAGGAGGCAGTGAAATAATTTTAGTTCATAATTTTTACCTTTGCACAAGTTTTTAACTTATGAAAAAATATAGAGATGAATGTTAGTTGGGTAGGAACAACTATTCTTCAATTAAGAAATGAGTTATTTCCGTCATTGGCTAAATAAATGAAAAAATGTGTAAGTTGTATTGACAAAATGTTATGTGGAAGTCAATCAAAATCCTTATGTAAAAGAGAGAATTAGTAGTTAACTATTCTGTACTTTCAACTAACAATTTCCGGGGTAAAATTTGATTCACTGCTGTCAAAGCCCACTCATCTAAAAAGCCGATACACAGCAGCTAAAACCTGCTACGCCAAAATCCGAATCAGTTCAGTGTCTGAAAAACCAAGCTTTTTATTCACACCGACAGTGTCTCATTTGCATATAAGGTAACAAGAAATCTCGTTTCTTCCCGAAATCGCCAGCATATAAATAGAAGAAGTAGTCATTTAAAAAGAAAATTCTTTTTGTCTGCCACCGGACGCTATAAGCTGCAGAAAATAAGGTTTGTGCCATTTTCAACCTATTGACTGCCAAATCTTTTTTTATGCAAAAAATAAATTTTTTAATCATAAAATCCACTCGTGACAGAAGTTAGCATGCAACTGACCCACAGACATAAACAAATCTCCCATTAGCTTGTTGAACCATGCATAGACCTTTACTTTAAGACCAGTCGGGCTAACAAGCCATAAAAGTAAGAAATATATATTTTTTTTTCTGAAAAGCGACTTGAAAGTACAATTTTCAATAAAGGGTAAAGACATTTAATCACAGGCATAGTGTTGCTTTTTCTTATGGAGAGTAAAGACAACATTCTTGTCTCCATCTCCATTGGATCCTTCTATTCCACGAACTGTGCTTCTTTTAAGGGAGATTTATTTAAAACCTTTTCTTTCAAAACATCAGAGAAGTCATACATATTTTATCAAGAAGGAATACAATAATCCTTTCCTCTTCATGTTTCGTTGAAATATACAAAGTTGGATGATTATCCAGTTTCACTCAAATATTTAAAACTGCTTTTAAAAAGAGAATCAACAAAACAACACAAAAATCTTTACTACGTACTTACTGGTTAAGTTAAAAAAAAATACTACACTTAAATTCATCCAGTATTTTTGTTTGAAAATAAAATAAAATTTAGTGGTGAAATTCTTCGGCAGCCAGTTTCAAACTCGATTAAGGTTAATGGCTAAAGAAAATAACTTTAACCTTGATTCAAGCAAGAACGGCAATAAAGTCTCCCTCCTTGTTCTAAGAACGGTTTTTAAAATTTGTACGAGGATTTATGAAAAACCATAATTTCTCACAGAGGAGATGTTGCAAATCTGTCTCTACTTTATTGTTATTTTCATAGCAAGTGCTCGTCTGAGCTCCAATCTATGCCCCCATTGCCAAACCGTCACAAAAAACACTCAACTAGCTACTACCAATATCAACATTTTACCTACTCTCTATCTGTGCCTAATTCTAAATGAAGATTTTATGAACAATGCTTCTTTCCTAGAACTACCTGTATATGGAATGGAACTGTTCCATGAGCCTGCTTCCTGACTGATTACAATATGATAGCCTTCAAGTCCAATATAAACAAATTCTTGTTGAGCTGTCCCCTTAAATAATTCAAATTATACCCAATCTACACTATTAATGATTACTAAAGTACCACCTTATATTAATTACCCTCAAGTGGCCTTCAGGCCTTGATAAGTGGTGTCGCCTTAGTAAAAAACAAAAAACAAAAAGAAAATACTGGCTGAATTTGTGTAATTTTTGGTATACAGACTTTTTAAATCCAAACAGATGAGTATATAAATTTTTTATATAATTTAGAGAAGCAACCAAACATTTTTTATATAATTTAGAGAAGCAACCAAACATTTTTTATATAATTTAGAGAAGCAACCAAACATTTTTTATATAATTTAGAGAAGCAACCAAACATTTTTTATATAATTTAGAGAAGCAACCAAACATTTTTTATATAATTTAGAGAAGCAACCAAACATTTTTTATATAATTTAGAGAAGCAACCAAACATTTTTTATATAATTTAGAGAAGCAACCAAACATTTTTTATATAATTTAGAGAAGCAACCAAACATTTTTTATATAATTTAGAGAAGCAACCAAACATTTTTTATATAATTTAGAGAAGCAACCAAACATTTTTTTATATAATTTAGAGAAGCAACCAAACATTTTTTATATAATTTAGAGAAGCAACCAAACATTTTTTTATATAATTTAGAGAAGCAACCAAACATTTTTTATATAATTTAGAGAAACAACCAAACATTTTTTATATAATTTAGAGAAGCAACCAAACATTTTTTATATAATTTAGAGAAGCAACCAAACATTTTTTTATATAATTTAGAGAAGCAACCAAACATTTTTTATATAATTTAGAGAAACAACCAAACATTTAATAATACAGGATGGAACGATAAAACTGTCGCCCTAAAAAAAAAAAAAAAAAAAAAAAAAAAAAAAAAAAAAACACACTATAGATTTACTTTGAAACTTTTATTGAAAAATTAATTCAGATAACTTAATTGTGTAGTAGAGCTGACATCTATTCAATGTAGCCGCCTTCGGCCTCAATCACCGCCCTGATACAGGTTTGCAACTGGGAGCATGGCTTTTCTACAAGCACCAGCAGGAGCTCGGCGAATACTCGGCAGATGGTGGCGATCAAACTGGCTTTGGTGCTGTGGGAGGTCATGTTGGTGATGTTCTCAACGTATGACCAAACAAAGTAGTCCAGCAGGTTCAGGTCAAGGGGGGAGGGGTGCCAGTAAGAGAAGAGTACAAAGTTGTAGCACTTCTTCTGAAGTCAAGCCTGGGTCTCTTTGGACTTATGCAACAATACCAAGTCCAGCTGCCACACTTAGGATCTGTCACCTGATTGCACCGGGGAATCGCCACATCCAGGTACAGGTTGGTGTTGATTTTCAAGCTAACTTCAAGGATGTGAGGTGGCGTGATGTGGCTCTCACTTGAATCATGTTTTTTCTTGGGCAATAATTTTATCAGTCTACCCTGTAGTGTAACCGTTATTAGAAATTAAATAAATATAATTTCAGTTATGCACTTTACTATTTTCACAACGTTTCGGCCGTAGTAACCATCAAGCTTGTTGAACTTCGGTAATCTAATAAAAACAAGTGTGTCAACGTGATAATGCCGAATCAGAATGAATTACAATAATGCACAACGTACAAAGCTAATTTTAAACTGTTTTTAAGGATGAGTCAACAAATAGTGAATTTTAAAAATGGCGTCGTAAGATCGTTGTTCGTCATTTAGCTACAAAATTTTATTTTTTGTATTTTTAAATGAAAATATTTGGTAAATTTACTTGATTTTTGGTGTACAGTCTTTTCTTTCTGTTACGGGTACGTATATCATAAATATTTTCTTTTATTTGTGTTTTCTCTTGAAGTGGTACAATTCTAGATAAACACCAATTATTTTTTGCATGGTTTTATGGAGATCCTGTCCTCACAAAAAAGGTTGAACAATGATAACGTATGTACGAACACTAAATTGCCCTAACATTAAACATATTACGTGATATTTTCAAAGAAAATTTTTATATATTTAATTATTAGTGACTTTAGCATAACAGAAATGTACTATTCCACAACACAATGTTGTATAAGGGACGTTCCAAAAATAATGCCTCCTATTTTTTTTATTCCGGCCGAATAAAACAAATAATTGCAAATTGAATCGTTATTCATTCTTATGTATTCATGACCTGAACGTTTAATCTCTCTGTTACAGATATTGACAGTGCAAGACTAAAAAAAATACTCATCATGGACGTGCGTCAGAAGCAGACATGTGTCATTGAATCCCTGGTAAAACTTCATTGAGAATGGTGGTGACTATGTAGAAAAATAAATTCCAGCACACAAAAGGTTGCTCGTTTTAATGGTACCACTCCCATATTCGTAGCTCTTCAATATTTAGAATTAAAATAAAAAAATTAGAAGGCTTTATTTTTTAAACGACCCTCATATGACAAAACTGTGCGCCCATGCACAGCCATTGGAGCACTAAAGGTCGTTCGTTTTAATGGTACCACTCACGTCTTCGTAGCTCTTCAACTTTTTGGAATTAAAAAAAACAAACAAATCGGAAGCCTTACTTTTGGAACCGACTTTGTAATTCTTTATGATTTTGACAAGTATTATTAACCCATGATTATTTTGCATTTTTTTTTCATACAGTATGCGGGTTCAACTATAAAAGCAGTCTAGCAACATCTGGGGTGTTCACATCTCCAAATTATCCAGGGAAGTATCCTCGGAACACGGAATGCCATTACTTATTTTATGGTCTGAAAGGAGAAAAGGTGATAATTGACTTTCCAAAGTTTGAAGTTGATGGAATTCAACCCAAGTAAGTCACAATATCGTTTGCAAACTTTCATTCATGTTTTGGTATCTTTGACATTAAATTTAAGACAATGTTTGGCGAAATGTTTTGATGACAGTTGTAATATCTATTCATAGTCGAACTTTTTATTTATTCCTTCTCTTTCATCTTCATTATTGTTTTTGTATTGGATTATTATAAACTAAATGCCATTTCTCAAACAGTAAGTGTATAACATAGTCGAGCCAGCATTTTGGTTTGTGGTGTGAGTGTGGCGTCATAGACTTAAATACATATATAGGGATTAAGATCAGAAGGAAGGAGGAGGAGAAAAAATGTAAAAGATAGAAAGACGCATGGAAAGTTATGCTCAGCAAGCACGCAACTGCTCTTAGATAAAGAGCCAACTGGGTCTGGTGCCGTATATTGGCAGCCAGCTGGGTCTGGTGCCGGGTATTGACAGCCAGCTGTGCCTAGTGTCATATATTTGCAGACGTCATATGTGGTGGTTAGGAAGAAAAACATACTGATGTTAAATGCGTGTAAGCAACTGGCGTTGTAAAACGAAGAAAAGTTCATAATTTGCCTATGTATGGAGTATATTGCCAGTGCATCTACTAATAGTCTCTTCTTCTTAGTCAGGGTTCAAAAGAGAGTCCCCAAACTAATAGGTCTCACACTATCAGCTAAGCTTCAATTGCTGTTCCATCGACGAAAGAGCTGCATAAAAAAGCGAGAAACTATTGTTGGATATTTGGCCGGTGACTCTGGGAAAAGAGGCATTCAATACGTTGCTCATATGCAGATTGGTCCATTTGAGGAATGCGGAAGTTTCCACCATTGTCTATTGTAATGCATAATTTGACCAAAAATATGTGAGAGGATATCGGTCAAAGGAGTTGAAACGATAGACAATGTAAAATATTAAACATTCCAGGGGGAAAGAATGTTTATATAAATCGACACAAACAAAAAGCGGAGCAGTCGGTCACAGAGCGAGAACAAGTTGATACATTCTTAACTGCCAAACATTTATACTACCCTCACGTACTTTCACTTATGTCAAACACCCGTTATTAGCTGTCAATCCAAAACTGTTGTCTGTGTGAAATAAAACAAAATATTATTTTATCGATCAGCTGTGTTGTGTTTTCCTTACTGTCTGTGTATATGCATCGTAGACCAGTGATAAAAGTAGATTTAGCTATTATTATAATGACTGAAAATTAAATATAATGACCGGCCGCAGCAAATATATAATACTAAGGGTTACATATGGGTTTCCTTTTAGTAGTAATTCTTATCCGAGTAGCTCTATTCCACGTTAGAACATATTTTTATCAAATGAGATCCTTCACAGATAGAGAAGCATTTGCATTCCAACTTCTACATAAAAGCTCACGAAGATCATTGCTCAAGATTCTCTTGCCTACATGAAGTCCTCTTCATTGGTCACAGCTAGTGGTTAATCCACAAGATTGCAGGTTTCTATCCTCGACACAGAAGAGCAGCAAGACTCACCAGTTGCATACAAAGTCGGGGAAGGTTCAGACCTGAACAGATACAGGACGACCACTTTCTTTCCATTAATTTGCAGTTTTGTACCTGTCATGTATTTGCGTGGCATACTCGAAGGCACAGATGCCAACTCCTTTTGGATATTTTACCAGAACCCTGTTAGCTAGATACCTCTGACACTATCACATTAACATCTGTGCAACACATTGCCATGAGATTGCTTCCAAGCAGACTACAACATGCAAGTCTTGAAATCCCTTTCGCTACACCATGTCGAATGCAACTATAGAAGATATTAGAAAATATAATGTGACCCGTTGGGTCAGTCACTGAGATCGGCTAAAATTGTTTGACTCTGGAAAAATCGAGTTTGCCAAGCCAGTTAATCATCAAAAGATAAAATTCTAATCACATTTTAAATATTTTCCTTACATTTCTGAGATAAAGATAGAAGTATTGCTGGGTATCCTTATAGTTGTTTATTTATAAACGTTGGTCTACAGAGAAATTAGGCTGTGGGAGCGCGGGAATAAAAATTTAAATATTTGGCTGCAATTTATGAAACTGCTTGATAATTCTTATTGGATAATCTAATTATTCCGTTCATTTGCATCTTCATGTAAAAATATTCCGAATGAGTTTAGCCGAGGCTATTTAGAAAAGGGTGGGAGGTAGAAAAACCCGGGAAAGTCGCACTCACCATGATTGTTTGAGTTGTGGGAGTGTTTGCCAAATTATGCCATTATTGTTATGAGCATGATATTATAGCTTAGTAATCAACCATCAACACAGGCCAGAGAAATATTCAAAAATTTGGCACTAATCGCAAAAGAGATTGCCAACAAAATTTATAACCATAAAATAGACTGCCAACAAAATTCATTTCTCGAGTCCAAAACTTGACATTCTTACAATAAATGTTGCTTGACAGTATCTGTTTGTGTTTTGGCAATGCCCGAAATCAGGAGAACTAGATCTCAGGAAGATTCCAAGAGAGTTGTCAAAAATATTGATATTTTAATATTGTTTGATACTATGACTTGGATAACTATACATTATTTATACGTTCGATACTAAGTTTTCGAAAACTATGTGATAGTTATACGTTCGATACCCTGAAACCTATTTCTTATTTAAGCGTTCGATATTTATGCCTTAGAAAAAATGTACGTTATTTATACGTTTGCTACTACGCTCTTGATAACCATAAGATATTTATACGTTCGATACTACGCCCTATACGTTATTTATACGTTTGATACTACGTGCTTGAAAACTATACGTTATTTATACGTTTGATACTACGCGTTTGAAAAGTATTCGTTATTTATACGCTTGGTACTACGCGTTTGAAAACTATTCGTTATTTATACATTCGATACTACACGTTTGAAAACAATACTTTATTAAAACGTTTGAGAACTATTTGTTATTTATACAGTCGATACTACGCGTTTAAAAACTATACGTCATTTATGCGTTAGATATACGTTTGAAAACTATTAAGTATGCATTTGATACTTTGTCCCTAAAAACTATATGTTATACGTTCTATACTGATGTCATAAACTGATAATGTTACGAAATTAAAATCCATGACATTTCTTATAGGTTAATATTTTATTAATTAGATTTCCTTCCTGGTTTCTTGTCTTATTGCTTCATCTGTGTGTTTCGTTTGTCCTCTGCCTTGAAATCCAATATTTGATCTCCCCTTCATCTCTGCTTCCCGGACTTTAATCAAGCCGTTTCACTCTGTTCATTTCTCTTTCGATTGTCTTCTCCCTCTTTGCTATTTCGAACTGTTCTTCTCTTACACACAACAATGGTATCTCGCGGGGGCGTAAAGTATCGTAATGTTGTTTATCTGATCTCATTTTACTGTAACCAACAGAAAAAAAATAACACAGGCGATTACAATACTGACATCTTTTTCTTTCTTACTTATTTGTCTTTTTTTGTGATAATTCCATGAGAAGGCATATAGATCTATACCGCTATGCCTTTCGCACAGATCTCTTATAAATTCCAAAACGAGAACCAACACTGAGATATCTCCCAAGTTCTTCAAGCTGGATTTCATCCCAAATAAAAAAAGAGCATTTTTTATGGAAATCGCTACAGACAATGCATTAAGCCACTTGATGTAAGGAACTAAAAAATACTATTTCAAAGTCCAAAATTTTTCCAACGATAAGTGTTAGATGAAATAGATTCTGATCCAGAAAACGGCAATTCTTTCCGCTTTGTCAGAGACGTCACTGCTGGAATGTGGGAGTAAAGGACAAAGTAATGGAGGAGAGAACTACTTTTTTAAAACTTTTTTTAAAATTACATTTTTACCCCAAACGAGGCATATTTCCACTTTGTTGTAGGGGGCTACTATCAGGGACATAGGCATCAGGCGTACTGTGTAGGAAGTTGGGCAGCAAGATGTCGGTTCACGTTACACTTGAACTTCTGCACGTCAGTACAGTTGGGGAAGCAGGGACCCGGCAGGGAATTCCAAAGTCTAGCTGTCCTGGGGAAGAAACTACTGGAGTAGAAGGCTCTCTTACATCTAGGGATCTCTACTGTGAAGGGGTGGGACTTAGCTGCTTGTCGGGTTTGTCGGGGGTATTTATGTTGAGGAGGCACAAGTGCTTGTAGTTCGTTAGAGCATTCACCGTTAAAGTACTTGAAGAAAACGCAGAGGGATGCAACATTTCGTCGATGGGCCAAGGGCTGAAGTTTAGTTTACTTGCGCCATTTTAAACATTTAAATAAAAAGAACATACAAATTTCTTTCTATTCATTTTTGGTAATTTCTTACATAACTGATGCTCTCGACCCTCGGATGGTATAAGAAAGTCAAATATCGCATTCACATTATTATTCTGTTTGTATGCTATAGTTATAAAAATCTAAAACTATTAAGTTCTAACCCATATTCGATAGCATAAACAAGAAAAGTCCCATGACATTAGAAATATAATGAATAATAATAAGACTACCGGAATGGACTGTAAAAGTTGCTTGTTACAGGTCCCAAATGTGTTATTCAATACCAATAAGGGTTTTATCACTCAATGAGGAACCTCTCTCTGGACCTTAGTCATCTAACTCTGTCCCAAGCTATCCGCTGTCATGTGGGACCTATGTGTTGTATCAGGTCATTCCTCCATCTCGTTCTTGCTCTTCCCTTTGGCATCTTATGTTCACAATGTGTCCATTCTGTTGTTCTGATGTTTGCTGTCAGATCATTAATGGGAATACTACTTGTAACATGTAAATGAGTATCACCTGTCTATGGTCAGATTGTCAGCGACTAAACTGGCAGCCCTCATCAAGATTGCTTTATGAGGAGGGTAGCTAGACACCCAACAGGACTAAAAACGAAACCTTCTTAAGGGCGGATGAGCACCAAGCGCCAACGGCCATCTAGCAAACTCTTTCAGATATGGGTTAAATAGACTCGCCAACCCACAGGCCAAGCGTGGCGAGTATGGCAAAACCTCAGGAATATGATGTCCTAGAATAAATTTGTTATTACTTAATATATGAAAAAAAAATTGTAAATACATTATTATTTGATTCTAAATTACTTTCAAAGATTCGCTTGACTTTATAGGATATTTGCACACATTAATGCATTCGCTTGACTTTATAGGATATTTGCACACATTCATGCATTCGCTTGACTTTATAGGATATTTGCACACATTCATGTATTCGCTTGAATTAAAAGGACATTTGCACACATTCATGTATTCGCTTGAATTAAAAGGACATTTGCACACATTCATGTATTCGCTTGACTTTATAGGATATTTTCACACATTCATGTATTCGCTTGGCTTTATAGGATATTTGCACACATTCATGTATTCGCTTGAATTTATAGGATATTTGCACACATTCATGCATTCGCTTGACTTTATAGGATATTTGCACACATTCATGTATTCGCTTGAATTAAAAGGACATTTGCACACATTCATGTATTCGCTTGAATTAAAAGGACATTTGCACACATTCATGTATTCGCTTGACTTTATAGGATATTTGCACACATTCATGTATTCGCTTGAATTTATAGGATATTTGCACACATTCATGTATTCGCTTGAATTTATAGGATATTTGCACACATTCATGTATTCGCTTGAATTTATAGGATATTTGCACACATTCATATATTCGCTTGACTTTATAGGATATTTTCACACATTCATGTATTCACTTGAATTTATAGGATATTTGCACACATTCATGCATTCGCTTGACTTTATAGGATATTTGCACACATTCATGTATTCGCTTGACTTTATAGGAAATTTTCACACATTCATGTATTCACTTGAATTTATAGGATATTTGCACACATTCATGCATTCGCTTGAATTTATAGGATATTTGCACACATTAATGTATTCGCTTGATTTATAGGATATTTTCACACATTCATGTATTCGCTTGACTTTATAGGATATTTTCACACATTCATGTATTCGCTTGACTTTATAGGATATTTGCACACATTCATGCATTCGCTTGACTTTATGGGATATTTGCACACATTCATGCATTCGCTTGACTTTAAAGGATATTTGCACACATTCATGCATTCGCTTGACTTTATAGGATATTTGCACACATTCATGTATTCACTTGAATTTAAAGGATATTTTCACACATTCATGTATTCGCTTGACTTTAAAGGATATTTGCACACATTCATGCATTCGCTTGACTTTATAGGATATTTGCACACATTCATGTATTCGCTTGACTTTATAGGATATTTTCACACATTCATGTATTCGCTTGAATTTAAAGGATATTTGCACACATTCATGCATTCGCTTGACTTTATGGGATATTTGCACACATTCATGTATTCGCTTGACTTTATAGGATATTTGCACACATTCATGCATTCGCTTGACTTTATAGGATATTTTCACACATTCATGTATTCGCTTGACTTTATAGGATATTTGCACACATTCATGTATTCGCTTGACTTTATAGGATATTTGCACACATTCATGTATTCGCTTGACTTTATAGGATATTTTCACACATTCATGTATTCGCTTGACTTTATAGGATATTTGCACACATTCATGTATTCGCTTGACTTTATAGGATATTTGCACACATTCATGCATTCGCTTGAATTTAAAGGATATTTGCACACATTCATGTATTCACTTGACTTTATAGGATATTTGCACACATTCATGTATTCGCTTGAATTTAAAGGATATTTGCACACATTCATATATTCGCTTGACTTTATAGGATATTTGCACATATTCATGCATTCGCTTGAATTTAAAGGATATTTGCACACATTCATGTATTCACTTGACTTCATATGATATTTTCACACATTCATGCATTCACTTGACTTTATAGGATATTTGCACACATTCATGTATTCGCTTGAATTTTAAGGATATTTGCACACATTCATGTATTCGCTTGAATTTATAGGATATTTGCACACATTCATGTATTCGCTTGAATTTAAAGGATATTTGCACACATTCATGTATTCGCTTGACTTTATGGGATATTTGCACACATTCATGTATTCGCTTGAATTTAAAGGATAGTTGCACACATTCATGTATTCACTTGACTTCATAGGATATTTGCACACATTCATGTATTCGCTTGACTTTATAGGATATTTGCACACATTCATATATTCGCTTGACTTTATTGGATATTTGCACACATTCATGCATTCGCTTGAATTTAAAGGATATTTGCACACATTCATGTATTCGCTTGACTTTATAGGATATTTGCACACATTCATGTATTCACTTGACTTTATAGGATATTTGCACACATTCATGTATTCGCTTGACTTTATAGGATATTTGCACACATTCATGCATTCGCTTGAATTTAAAGGATATTTGCACACATTCATATATTCGCTTGACTTCATAGGATATTTGCACACATTTATGTATTCACTTGACTTTATAGGATATTTGCACACATTCATGCATTCACTTGACTTTATAGGATATTTGCACACATTCATGTATTTGCTTGAATTCATGTATACTAAATATGAACATGAGTGCTTATTTATTGATGAATAGATGAAACAGATTTTATCATTCCACTCTAGATTGTCTAAAATATACTAAATATCAAGGTATCAATATTACCAATATACATCAGACAGTACATAATCATAATATTTTTACAATATCATTTGATCATAAAATTTTTACGATATCATTTAATCAGAAAATTTTCACAATAATATTTAATCAGAAATTTTTAACAATATCATTTAATCAGAAAATTTTTACAATAATATTTAATCAGAAATTTTTTACAATATCATTTAATCATAAAATTTTTAGAATATCATTTAATCATGAAATTTTTACAATATCATTTAATCATAGAATTTTTACGATATTATTTGATCAGAAAATTTTTACAATATTATTTGATCATAGATTTTGTCTTAAAGAGTTACAATATTGTTTGATCGTAAAATATTAATTGGCTTCAAGTTTGATCCAAGGAGACAAGAGAAAGAAAGTGTAATTTGCTGAATTTGATTTATGCGGAATTATAGTATTACCAAGCGGAAGTGAGAAACCTATGTATGTCATTGAGAAACTTTGGAGATGCTGCAGTTTCCGTTTTGGAAATGATTAGAGAAAATCTATTTGAAAGACAGCGATATATATCATAAGTTTTGATATTGTAGTATTTTTTAATTTATTCTTCTCTGACGAGACAGAACAGATACTCATCCTAGCCAGATGGCTTAATTGTGCAACCATTCCAATCTCATAAAATGAACATTTTGTTTTGCAAGTAATGATTTATGTCAATATACTGATTGCAGTTGATTTTTAGGTATATTTTAATGTCCACAGTCCTTCGAAAAAGTGGTAAGAAATCAAATATATAATAAATGAATGTTACCAAAGGCAAGATCAGTTACGATTCTACCAAATGTAAAAGGTTTATTCGTACTCTTTGAATTTGCTTGTTTTTTTTTTTTTTGTTTTTTTTGGAGCCGAATAAAAGTTTTACATTAAGTAAAACCACTAAAAATCTACCAAGTTTGGTTGAAGAGTAAATTATCTTGCCTTTGCTAACATTTATTTGTTATATATTTGCTTTTTTTTCACTAAAGTTCAATGCTGTTTCACTGTTTATGCATATTAATTTTTTTTTCTAATTTTATCATTATTTTTTTTTGCAGGTGCGAGGAAGAGACTAAAAGTGATTATGTAGCTTTCTCCAACTTCTTTACTACACGGGATAGAAAGATGGACCGATACTGCGGCCTGCGTACAGGCAAGAATAATACCGTCAAATCAGATGGAGAATTTTTTAAAGTCACATTCAAATCCAATGGCATTTATGATGCTCATGGGTTTCAGGCTCAATACAGATTTGAACAAACAAATGTGAAGTCAAAATGTAAGTATACTTCAACGAAATTATCGACTTAAAACGATTAATCAAATAATAATTAAATTTATTTATTACTAGCTGGGGGGGGGGGGTCCGGCTTTGCCCGGGCATAAAATACACTTAAATATTACAATTTAATTAATCCAGATTTCGTATATATTATTATAGAGTCGTAATTGCGAAAATAAAAATAAAATTTAGTGATGGGACGATTCCAATATTTTTCTCAATTCCGATACAATTACCGATTCCGAGCTAAATTCCCGAATTCGATACAAGTATCGATGCTGATTCTTTATAAATCTCTAATTATTTAACTATAAGATAGTTATTTCCCCTGATTTTCGTAAAAACACATGTTTAATATGCAGAAATATTCCTAAACGTTAAAATACACCTATCGATTTTAGCTTTACTGATATTTCAAAATCAATAAATATTTGTTATTTTATCATTATTACCAGCAATGGAAGATTTTGATTTAAATAAAATGAAATAAAAAAAAAACAATTAAAAGAATCGTTTTGGCATCATTTTTTCCGATTTCGATACCCAAAAATCTTCCGATTCCTGATTCCGATTAATCGTCCCAACACTAATAAAATTATTTGGGTGCAATCAGCTAGAATTGACACCAAAACTGTATCATTCAAGACTGGTGACGTTACCACTGTACCAACGTGACCTGCATATGTACTGATTAAAAATAAAAAATAAACTAAGATGAATGTACAAAATGTATAACAATTTTTTCAATTTCGACCCATTTTTGACCTTTTAAAAACTATTTTAATCGGCTACAGACCCATAAAAGAACGGTCTGTAAAAATTCCAATCATTTGAGACCCCTAGCGCCACTCTGCGATTTTTACTTTCGGAAGTGATAGAGCTTGAAAATATGGAGACAGACAAATATATAGCATTTTATATATTAGATTTAACAATCAATGCATTTAATAAGTAATTGCTCTGAGACACTTCTTATAGCAGTAAAGCAACGAAACTTGGCACTGTTATTAATTATTCTTTATCTAGGAACCACCCAGAGTCATGCATTTCTCCAATTGTTTAATGCAGCCCTGGAGACTGTCTTTTAGAACACCCAAGGTTGGTCCTCCAAAAATATATTATTTAGCGATTATTACTGATATAGCTATATAATTTTTAACTAAATTTTTTTGAAGTGCAATAAAAATTTATATAACATAAAATAACATCCAAGATTATTTTTTAGATTAAATTTAAATTAAGTTTTTATATTTTACTTTGTATAGTTTATAAAAGTGCACTTTGAAAATGAATGAATTTTAAATTAAACCATGCACCTCTTTTTTTAAAGTTTATAAAAAATAACATTTTGCTCAAGCATTTTTATGCCTTAAAAGAAATGCTTTTCGCTTGAAAACGATAGAAATTGTGTAAAAAATTTGCTATGTGAATACGATTTGTATGTTTATTATTAAGCTTACATGGTGCATGATTGAAAGACAACAAGTTGGAAAGATATAAAAATATTTATTCATGTCTACATCTTTGCGAGGCAGCTCAAAAACAGACAAATAAAAATGAGTGGGGAATGCTAAGCAATGTTTATTACAGGCTGACTCGCCTAAGATGACAGCCATGTTAATAAAAATTAAAACTTTTCTGCAATTCAATCTTTATTTGTCTCTCAACAAAAGAGAGATTGGACCTAGTAATTCATTCCCGTTCGTTTATAGGTGTAAAATTGCCCCCAAATCATTCATCCCTTCATTTGTTCGGACTTTTTGCCTTAGTTTTTAAAAATTTTGCACAAACATCAGTCATGGCGAAAGTAAATTTTTGCCAGAATGCATTTTCCGCAATAACTCTGGTTGCTCCCTCCCTATGGGGCATTACAGGGGCTAAATTGCCCCTAAATCGTTCATCCCTTTATCTGTTCACAGTTTTCTCAATAACTATGCTTTGGTTTTTTAAAATTTTGCATAAACATTAGTCATGGTGAAACTAAATTTTTTGCTAAAATGCATTTTCTGGGATAACTCTGATTGCCCCCCTAAGGGGCATTATAGGGGCTAAATTGTCCCCAAATCGTTCATCCCTTTATATGTTTGTACTTTTCTCAATAACCACGCCTTGGATTCTTTAAAAATTATGCACAAATGTTAGTCATGGTGAAAATAAATTTTTCACTCGAGAAGGCAGACCTCGCATGCTCGGCTTGTTTTATCACATCTGGATCTACCTTTCACTATCTTCAGTTACACCAGATTGCGTGCTAACATGGGAATTCCTATGATAGTTTTCTAAGCCCCACTGCTATCATGGTGGCTCATAGCGAGTTTTTTTGTGTGTGAACATCACTAGAAGATTGCTGTACAATGTCAAAAGATCCTCTTGATCCGTTTTTTCAACTGAGTCCTCTTTTCCTAGATGTTCCGCCTTCACCACGACTGAGAAACTCCATGTAGACCCTGTAATGACAAGCCTTTACAATATGAGAGAGAGACTAACAGGTGCTGCACCTTGCTCCAGAGTGACCTAAAACTGCATAAGGCATAATAACAGTCATCTCCTTAAAGTATTATACATTCCATGGTGGCTCATTGTAATGTTATCCAACACGTTATATGCAGTCTACATCACAAAAGAGATGGTTGGTTGGTTGTTTTTGTTTTACGGCATATCAACCCTTTTCAGATTATTTAATGCCGAATCCAAAGATTTTGAAGGAACATTTTTAATAGAATATATTTGTTGTTTTCAAGTCGGTTCCTATTTAATCCATAGTTGGGACCCTAACAGGTACTACCAGTTCGGGTCAGAGTGGACCTGGGAGCAATGGCAATTAAAGGGTGACTCCACACTCCCCAAAGCCGGCAAGCTGGGGCCTCACCACTGGATATAGTTTAAGGTCATATCCAGGACTGGCACAAAAGAGAGCAATACGGACACAATAACATTCATCAAATGTGAGCCACGTTATTCACTAACAGTAAGATTAGAAAAACATTGGAGAGATTAAAAAATCAGTTAGAATGGAATATATATGGATGTAAAAGGGAACCCCTCTACTCTTTTGGGATGAAATAAAAATTATAAATGGAGAAGGACAATAAAGAGTAATCTGGCTTAAGGAAACCATATATATTCTGGGTGATGATCAATTACTAAGCCTAGTATATTTAACACGATTTGGGAACAATTAATCATAATTATAAATAATATAGTAATAAGTAGTAAAAAAAATTTATACATCCGTACATATGGTGGCATTTATTTCCTCTTCAATACACTATGAGGTTCTCCAGGTCTCTCACGAGATTCGTCTTTCTCTTTTTTATAGTCCTTCCCTCCCTTCACTGGTGACGTTACTTCTCATACACATGTTACATCATGATGGATGTTTTTGTTCGTAATATTTTCCCTGCTGCTATTATTATTATTATTATTATTATTACAACAACAGCAATAATAATAATAATAATAATAATAACAACAACAACAACAACAACAACAGCAACATTTTTTAAACCGCAGTCAAAACCAAGTAAAAAAAAAAAAGAAAACCCAATAAAAAAATGAAGGCGAAATTGATAGGTTATCATCACACGGACCCCCTTGATTCATTTTTTCAACAGAGTCCTTCCTTATCGATTGAAAAAAATAAATTAAATAATAATGATAAAATTTACAGCACAGGCTCAGCGGACCCCCTTGATTTGTTTTTTTCAACAGAGTCCTCCTTCCTTATCGATTGAAAAAGATTAATTAAATGATAATAAAATCTATTTATTCTTTAGCAATTATAGATATATGATTTTTAACTATTTTTTAAAGCATAAAAAAATGTACATACCATAAAATAACATCCAAGGTAGAAATTACATTCAATTTTTATATTTTGCTTTGTCAAGTTTATAAAAGTACACTTTGAAAATTGATACGTTTCAAATTAAATATTGTACAGTAGAACCCCGGGATATGGCATTAAAAATTAGTAACAAAATACGGTATAGTATCATCATCATCATCATGCAGTCCGTCAATCTTGATGATAAGTAGTCGGGGTCTCAGTGCTTTATCCCTCAGTGTTGGCGTAGTCTCACTCCATCGCTACAGAACTTTCCACCTTGGCTCCAAACTTGCTTGCGCAGTTTAGGTGCAGTATCTGTTGTGCATCAGATAGACACCCTCTGAACCTCCAATGCTCATGTCCAGTGGAGAGAACCCGCGACGACTGGCAGCAGAGGAGGCTACGCCTTTTCTTTTGGATGAGGTTCCATAGCCTTTTAAGGAAAACTGCAAAGCAGCAGTAAGATGTCTCAGTCAGTTCCCATCTCTTAGCCTTTTGCTGTGATAAGGCCCATAAGGCAGTGGTGTTTGATTTTGGGGTTGGTTCCCCCTAGTCTTCGTCCAACCAAGGGCACCCACAAGACATTGGCTTAGGGTTGGTGGTGTGTCAGGCCATGTCCACACATCGCTGGGCCATAACGCACTACCTCTGGGGTCCCCTACTACTCCAAGATCTCCTACAAGTTTAGTCAGTTACCGTGTGTGGCCAACGTGGAGGAACTGTAGAAGTCTTGCTGATGGAGAAGCCATGTACTGGCAGAGAAGACTTATGCATGCTTGCTCCCTTTTCATCGTGAGGTTAGCCAGCGGTGTTAGCTGAAAGCAAGAAGGCATGCAAGCATGAACTTAACACTAACTTATACCTAACACCCTAGACGCATCACATCCTCCTGCCGGATTAAGAATTCCAACGCACACACTCAGTGCAGTATATAATACACATGTATATAATCAAATAATATTATAGCACCGTAAGGCGGGGCAAATACTGTAATCAAGTACCAAAAAAAAAAATAAGAACATCGTATTACATATTGTAACTGGAAAAAATCGTATCCCGGGGTTCTACTGTAGTTTTATTTTTAAATTTGCTAATTGATACATTGTTTAACCATTTTTATGCCTTAAAAGAAATACTTTTCTAACTTGTATATATTATGTATGTATGTAAGAAATGCGAGTTGTTAATACATTACTACATTTATTTATTTTTTGTTTCTTTTGCAGACGAAGATAATTCTAAGACAGAGATATATATAACTGGCAATAGCCGTTCTTTACATGAATATAGACAACAATGGACGAGTGTTTTGTGTTTACTGGTTTTTTTCATGTTGTGACAATATTAATTCCATTTGGACATTTTTAAAAATGAAGTCAGAAAAAAGAAAAAAAAGGAAAAAAAAAAAGATCAATAAAAAATGAGTGACAACAAAAAAAAAATATATAATCATTACTGAGTAAAAACCAGACACATGCTTCAGCCAAACTCACCTGCCTCGGATCTGATACCCACGACTCTCAGATGGTTTGAATGATATAATCATGATTGTGATTGACTACAGTGGCATGTTATTATTGTGTAAACAAACAAAAAAAAAATTAAAAGAATTTAAAAAAAAAAAGCTTGCCACTTTTCCTCAAACAGATTTCCCCTTCCCTCCGTTTCCATGAAGGAAAAAACAAATGAAAGAAAGACATGGGTAGCTCTGTATTTGCTATCCATCTGTTTTTTTTTTTTTTTAATTCAAGCATTTTGGATATAAGTTTTTTCCTTCCTTTCCTTTATACATAAAAAAATGAAATAACTTTGAAAAATTATCATAATTATTATTACTATTATTACTATTATCATTATTATTATTATTACTATCATTATTATTATTACTATTATTATATCATCATCACGAATTATAATCCCTTTGTGAAGCAACAGACATTTTAAAACAACGGATTGGCTTAACTTTTCTCTGCTTTTTTATATACCCCTTCCTAATAAAAAGTAAAAAAAAAATAATTTAAAACGTATATATCGAGTTTCGGTTTAAGCCATGTTATTATTATTATTATTATTATTATTATTATTATTATTATTATTATTATTATTATTATTATTATTATTATTATATAATAAAACTAGAAGATCATTTATTATAAATTGATATTTAACATTGTAGTATTTTAATTTTTGTTTTTGTTTTTTTGGTAAGCGTTGATTTCCTGACATAGGATATTAAGTTGATATTAGTTAAATTATTTTAAGTCAATCTTGTGTTTTCACACACACACACACACGCACACACACACACACACACATCTAAATAAATATATACATACATGCATACATGCATACATACATACATACATACATACATACATAATGGATGAGATATACACACATTTACGTGTGATACGACAACCCTCCCAATATTTTTTTTTTCCTAAAGAAATATATTTATGAAAAGTTAAATTTATCCCATTAATAAACAAAAGGAAACTTGATATCTGTATGTGAAATTCTGATTTAGTTGTGTGGTAAAAAAAGAAGAAGAAGATATTTTCACATGGGGGAGGGGCATTGAGTTATTAAAGCAGGAGATGTGGACTTTATCCTGAATGTTACAAATAAAGATATCAGTCATGGAAGAGAAATAAAAATGTATAACTATAATAATAGTAATGATAATAATAATAATGATAATAATTATAATAATAATAATAATGATAATAATAATAATAATGGAAATTGTTTCCAAAATTCTGTGTCTGAAAATCTCGTTCCTGGATTTGTAGCATATTACTACTACTACTACTACTACTACTACTACTTCTTCATGTGGTTGGCAGGAAGGCAGGCCAGTCAACCAACATTAGTAAAGGAAAAATAAGGGAATGAAAGAAATGGCTGGCATTGTCGAGTCTTTAAACTATCATGTATTGAACTGAGATTATTATAATAATAATGCTGCAGGAAGAGAAGTTTTCTTATTTAATAATTGAGCTCCATAAAAGCAGGGATTTCTGGTCAGAATATACAGGTGAATAATATAATTACATGCATGCATGTATACTTATATATAAGGTGGTTCTATATAATATGCTTATACACAACACACATATATATATATATTATAATGCATGTTATGTTTATTATGTAAACCACAAACAAATTATATAAGTAAACAGAAATATTTTCCCTGGTGCTCAAATAATAATTTAAAATATATATTATATATATAGAGATATATATATATATATATATATACAAATATACCATTTTTTTAACCGCAGCCAAAACTGAGTGAAAAACTCAACAAAAAAAAAAAAAAAAAAGGAAAGAAAATCCAATACAAAAATGAAGGCGAAATTGATAGGTTATCAGAAATGGTTTATGGCGAAGAGCAAAAAGAAAGGGAAAAAAAAAACTCAACAGACAGAATGATTTGGATAGCATAAAAATCTTATGGGGCTAGCTAGCCCACAAATGAACACATATCACTGCTGGTGACAATTTGATATTATAAAAACAACAACATTATAAGGGGGAGATAAGACCTTAAACATATACCAACAAACAAACAAAAAAAAAAAAGGACTTTTTTTTTCTTCCCCTCTTATATGTCCATCGTTCTCATTTGTGGATTTATTTCTAAAGACAAAAAAAAAAAAAAAGTGTATTTCTTTCTCTTTTTAAAATTTTTTTACAATCAAGAAAAAGAAAAAAAAAATCAGGTGTAACTGCATTTTTTAATAATAATTAAAAAAAAAAAAGAAGAGATCTATCACCTGCCGAACCATAAGCTCATCACACTTTGATAACACAATTTGAAAGACCAGTTAAAAACAAAACAAAAAAATAATAAACGTCAAGTAACATTTTGAACAAGTTGGAACTGATATAGTTAAAAAAAAAATTACGAAAAGAAAAAAAAAAAACAAAGAAATAAATAACTCCTTTACCTTTAAATTTTTAAAAATGATTTCAAAAGAAAAAACACAGAAAAACGTTGAAGAAAGGAAAAAAACGAAAGAAAATCCCCTTTTCCTGATTGAATTCCTTTTTAAACAAAGTGGTTTGTTTGCCTGGTATATATATATATATATATATATATATATATATATATATATATATATATATATATATATATATATATATATATATATATATATATATATTAAAACACACACACACATACACACACAAATATTTACCCACACAGAAAATTCAAGAAATAAAGATGAACAAAAATTTAATGTTGGTGTTAAGATCAAATAAAGAAAAAAAGTTATTTAAAAAAAAATGACCATCAATTATGTATGTAAATATGTGATACATATATATATATATATATATATATATATATATTAGAACTAAAGAATGTATGCCCAAATTATACATACACACACACACACACATATATATATATATATATATATGTATGTGTGTGTGGATGAATTCTTTTCTTTTACTGTTTATTTATACATCTACCACGATCAACGAGATAAAAATGACAGTTTTGTTGTAATTCTCGGGCCTGTTTTTTACATTAAGTTTACCAAGAAAACAAATGAGTAATTTGATTAAAAATTTTCCTGACAATCTTGCTTGAATTTATTAAATTGTAAAAAAAAAAAAAATAAATAAATAAAATGCTTTAACTTTTATCACAACGCACCCCATGTCATGACGGTGTGAACGTTTGCACAAAGCTATGCACATATAAAAGTGCATGTGGTGCGTATTAATCCACATAAGTTTAGGAGCTGTTTCGATAAGGAACAATGTATTTCGTTTAATATTAATTGATCAAATAAGAAAGAAAACCTGTAGCTATAGCAACAGTCCTTACCTGTAATTCGGTAAAAATCACTTATAAACGCGGATGAGAAAAGAGCTATTTTATATAATGCATATGTAAAAATTTAGGTTTAAAATTTGAAAAAAAAAAAAAAAGAAAATGTATTTTAAAAGCCATAATAATTAACTAATTTCTCACGTCTTTAAAAAAAAAAAAAAAAACAAGCCATAATTGATATTTTTGTTCATCCTTCTTTCAAAGATGGCTCGATGATTAAGAGCTATCACTTGTGCAGAAATAAAACTCAGACAAACAACATAATGTTTAAAAAAAAATGACTAGAGAAATGAAGGAGAAAGGAAGGAAGGAAAGAAATAAAAAGGAAAGAAGAAAAAAATGACAGAAAAAAATAATAATCAAATTGCAGCTATATCGTCCCTCTCTCCATCCCAGGTATGTTCAAATCTGGACTTTAGCTTCTTGATCCTCAAGATAAAGGCTTTAATTCGTTTTTTTTTTTTTAAGAAACCAATATATTTCCCAACCCGTAACAAAAATGTGTTTTCTTTATTTTATTCATTTTATCTAGGGCCCATAGATGCTTCCTTGAACCTATGTGCTTACCAGTGTTATATAAAATGTGAATAACTTACCTGTTTTCTTTAAACAAAAAATAAATAAAAAAACTCCAGCTAACTTATGTTCTATAATGAATAAGAACTAGTTTGAAAAACAAACACACAATTATTAAATTTTTTCTTTAAATTGTTAAATATTTGTTAAATAAGCTGTTGTTTAATTAGATGTTATTTCTAAAATGGGAAACATGTTATTTAAGGAATAACCATTGTTTTGTTTTCTATAACTTTCTTTCTAATATTTTGTTTGAGTTAATAATGTTTGAATATAATAGGCATTCAATTATGATTAGACATAGACAACTTTTATTAATAATCTTTTATATAGATATAAGTCATTTCAACATGTGACAATTATAAGTAACAAAACATTAAAAGCTTGTCGGTCTGCTTTGCTTTCCTGTGTATCTTCACTAATAAGAGAGAGAGAGAGAGAGAGAGAGAGAGAGAGAGAGAGAGAGAGAGAGAGAGAGAGAGAGAGAGAAATGACACAAAGCAACGAAAAGAATGTTAAAAAAAAAAAAAAAAATCCCAAACTGTGAAATGATGGGATATTTTATAATTTGGGGAAAATTAAATTCGAAACAAAACAAAAAGTTATGAAATAACTTGGAACAATTTAAAGTTTGGTTTTTATTTATTTGGTCTGTAATTTCCAGTTATGATTGAGAACATCTAGTAAGTGAATAATTTTATACACTCTGACATTGAATCAGCTGTATGCAGTTAAGCGGATATGACGTAGCCTTGACTGGTCATTTATTCCTGGATAGGAGATATTTGTTAAAGAGCTTTTAACAAAATATTACTGACCGAACTACCTTGTCTGTTTGTGAAATCCTTTACTCATTGTTTGAAAATTAGCACATAAAATGATTATAAAAGTATGGTTGCCGTTTCCACTATTTGATCCTGGCTTCCATTCAGATTATATAATAAAAATGTCTATGTGTGCGAGTGTTTTTATGTGATATAGATCACAGGTATAAATAAAGCAAAGCAGACTCTTCTACGCCTATTTAAATCTGGTCTCATTAATACACTATTATAAATCAGAAGTACTAATACATCTCTCAATACAATACTCCAGATCTAACAGCTATAATTGGCTCAAGGTCAAAACTCGCATTATTATCAGTTTTTAGTTATTTTACTTCTATTATAACAGTAGTCTAAGATTATCTATCGTCGCATTGGACACGAGTTAAGTTAAGAAATACATACTACACATAAAAAGGCAATAGTAATTAGTAGAAAGTTTGTGAGTTTTATTAACAAATTTGGAGACCATTGTCCAGGGTGATCATCTCTGATTATCATGGTGTATCACTCTAGAATTATGGGATGATGGTGGGGAGGTGGACTGTAATCACTCACCAGTGTGCCATTTTGCTGGAACTGATTATCATTAAGCATAACTCCAAGAATATTGGATGATGATTGGGGGTGAGGGTGAACTGTGATCACTCATAAATGTGCCATTTTGCTGGAACTGATATTCAGTTTTTTTTATGATGGTGGCGGACCTAATCAGTATCAAAGGGACTTAACTGGTGTGGATGAAGACATTTTTGTTCTTCCTCTCCTACTACCCCTCAATTCACTGATTTTTTTTTTTTTTTTTGGTTTGGTTTAGGTTAGACATGAGGACAAAATGTTTAAGGCAAATGCTGTAAACGGAGCAAGGGGAAAGACTATTTAAAAAAAAAGGTGATATGGAGAGATTCAGTTTTTATAAGTTTTCTATGTGTTAAAAAACAAGATGAAAGACAGTCTGTGATCAGTGAAAGAAATGTACAACAAATTTAGATTTAAACAGTTTGAACCAGAATATAAAAAAAACACATAGATATACGAGTGTGAATGTATGTATTAATCTGAATCACATTTGTATTTCAACATAAACACGTTTCAATGCAGATTACAATCTTTGTGTAAAATATACACTTTTTGGCAATTGCAATCGATATAAAACATATCTATGATATTACATTTGTATTTTATTAATAACATCCATTCATACTAAATGATATATATATATGATATATATATCATATATATCATATATATATATATATATATATATGTAGATAACGTTATAAGCATATGGATATATCACATGTTACTTTCTTAACATACATGTGTGCTAGTGTTTACTACATTCTGTCCATATATATGATATACCTAAATCCACACCTACATACACGGTTAAATACAGGTTTTCATTTTATATCATTCTAGGAATATTTATTGTCTGGGGCATTGCAATCAACACATACACACATGTTACCTACTTAACATACATATATAGTTTTCATCAGTCAAGGTTCATAAGATATGCATATATAAATCCACTACTTATATATATATATATATATATATATATATATATATATATATATATATATATATATACTAGCATTTCGGCCCGGCGTTGCCCGGGTGTTTGGAGGTGCATGCTGAGCAAAAAAAAAAAAAAAAAGTCAATTTTTTTAGCTTTGACCCTATTATGACCCCTTAACATTTATTGTTTTGGGCTCAAATCAAGTTATTAAGTTAGACCCATGTCCAAGGAACCCGTATCTAAAATTTCAAGTGTCTAGACCCAAAATTGTCGGAGGAGTTTGGTAGAGTTCTCAAAGGTCAAATCGTTGAAGTTTGACCCCTTAACAGCCAAATTTCTGGCTAAACACGGATCACATCAAATTTTCCAAACTTCAGTACCCTGTATATAAAATTTCGAGTCTGTAGACTAAAAATTGACAGAGTTACTGCGTAGGGAAATGTACACAGACACACAGACACGTTCACTTATATATATATATATATATATATATATATGTATATATATATATATATATATATATATATATATATATATATATATATATATAATACGTGTTATGTTTTATTGCTTGGATAGAAATTTCCTAGATATTTCCTGTTGGAAGTTAAAGTAATCAATAGTTTATGTAAAACACACAAAAGTATGTCTGTTCAGGTTTCTAAAATACTACCTTTCAGCAATTTAAATATAAGCAGAGATAATACTTATGAAATATACAGGGTATCTAAAAAAATGCAAAAAAAATAATCTACTCACACTTCGAATGACGATAAAACATTTATTCATGAACATAAAGTACAGAAGACAAATATAATTGAAGAATCATGTTCGCAAATTGATGATCTTTATTGTCCAGACAACACTGATAACAGTCAAAGTGTGAGTACATTTTTACGGCACCCTGTAATATATATATATAAATATATATGTGTGTACATATATATCTATATATATATGTGTGTGTGTGTGTTTGTATGTATATATATATATATATATGTCTGTATGTACATCGATGTGTACATATATATGTGCATATGAATAAATATATGTATGTACATAGATGTGTGTATATATGTATGTGTGTGCATAAACATATGTATGTATGTATCTATGTATGTATGTACATAGATGTATGTGTATGTGTACATATATATATATATATATATATATATATATATATATATATATATATATATATATATATACTGCTGAGGTTCAAATATTTCTCATAACTCACCATAAATCTATTTGTATAACTCTAGATTTATTTTTATTAACCAAACCATAGAAATTCAAAAACGAATGAAATAATTTAATCTCTTCTAAGACTCATAGTACTGCACCGCACGGTTGAACCAGCCTTCTCCAAAGGAGGAAGTTTCATGGGAGTAAGAAATTAACAAGCGGACCCTAGTCATTAGCAGAGATGACGGCCTTATGTTTTTGCAGCTCTAGCAGGGAGGTGTCGACGTCCTCCTACATACAGCGCCTGATATTCCCTAATCGTTACTTATTTTATACTGACCAGGCTCAACGTTGCTTATGTTCGGTGATTTAACGAGAAGCAATGTGTCAACGTGATAATATCGTATCTAAGACTCGTACGTATTTAGATGAAAGAGTTTCCGGTCATCAAAATGCATTGGTGTACTTTTGCTGACTGCCGAGTGAATGGTGAATAATCTGAAAAGTGTCAATTATTTCAAGATAATAAAACGGTCTCTTAAAAGTAATGTTTAGTTTGGGACTCCCCGTTAGTTTCCTACAAACTAAGCTTATTTATAGCTTGACGGGCGATATTGTCTGGTGGCAGAATGATAGAAGAAATTAAATTTGATATTTACTTACAGAGAACACTAATTTAATGAAAACTCATTTTGAATCAACGCCGTTAATAAAGAACAAATGAAATCATGATCATCAGAAACGTGGACGGAACTGTTGCTCTGTTCTATTGCTGGATTGCGTTTAGCCTGTCCTATGTTGAAGCTCTCATCCGTGAAGGAGTGCCTGCTCGACCGGATAACAAGGAGAATTTCGATAAAAAACGACTTATTGTTTCCTCACATTGTTAATTGACTTTTAACGATACCGTTAAGCCAAATAATCTAAGAAGTTGAAAAAGCAATGTCTCTTTCATCTGCAACAACAATATTTTGCAGCTTGTTGGGTTACATTTGTATTTTATTAATAACATCCATTCATACTAAATGATATATATATATATATATATATATATATATATATACTAGCATGGGTGCCCGGCGTTGCCCGGGTGTTTAGAGGTGTATGCTGAGCAAAAAAAAAAAGGGGGTAATTTTTTTAACTTTGACCCCTATTATGACCCCTGAAAATTTGTTGTTTTGGCCTCAAATCAAGTTATTACGTTAGATCTATGTCCACGGAACCTATATCTAAAAGTTCAAGGGTGTAGACCCAAAATTGTCGGAGGAGTTTGGTAGAGTTCTTAAAGGTCAAATCGTTGAAATTTGACCCCTTAACAGCTTAACAGCCAAATTTCTGGCTGACACCCGTCACATCGATTTTCCCAAATCTCAGTACCCGGTATTTCAAATTTCGAGTCTATAGACTAAAAATTGACAGAGTTATTGCGTAGGGAAATGTACGCAGACAGACAGACGCACAGACACACAGACAGACAGATACGTTCACTTTTATAGATATATAGATATATATATAGACTTATATGTAATATACTGGGTTCGTGTAATTCAGTAAATTTTCATATACCAATGAGTTTTAAGCCAAAAAGAATAGACTTAAGGAGTAAGCTACAAGATTATCATATTTCATAATTGAGCATTTATATACTGTGAAAGCAAAAATCAAGACTTCAAAAAAGGGTGTTGATGGCAACAAAAAGTGTATTTCATTTTACGTTACAATTGTTTCCATGTCCAGTCGAACAAATTCAAACATTATACCGTTTGAAAAATTTCCAAAACCAGCATTTCTTCAGACTTTATGAATGAACACACTTTTGACAATAGAGCATTTTTTGAAAAGGAAGATAAAAAGAAACTTTCCCTTAACGGGAAAAGCATGTGAGAAACATTTACCTTTGTTATAGATATGGAAAAGCTCATGAGCGTTTCCATATCTATAACAAAAAGTGCGTTTATTCATAAAGTCTGAAGAAATGCTGGTTTTGGAAAATTTTCAAACGATATAATGTTTGAAATTGTTCGACTGGACATGGAAACAATTGTAACGTAAAATGAAATACACTTTTTGTTGCCATCAACACCCTTTTTGAAGTCTTGATTTTGCTTTCACAGTATATATATACATATATATACATACATATATATATATATACATATATATATATATATATATATATACAGAGAGACAAAAAGAGTGCGATATGTGTATATATATGTGGGTATCTATCTATATATATATATACATACATACATACATATTATATATACATATACATACATACATACATATTATATATACATATACATAGAAAGAGAGAGAGAGAGAGTGAGAAATCTTGTAGTTAATCAAAATAAAACTATTTTGACGAGCTGTATATATAAGATCTGTTTTAAAACTGTTTTTGTTAGTTAATATCGAGCTTGTCATTTGTGGATTTAAACCATATTATTGGTTAATAAAAGACTCCTGAAAGTTTAGTAAGAAAAAATTTTTTTAAAAGTAATTTTAAATATAAATAAAATATTAAGTTTTTATAATTATATATATCATTCATTTTCTATTTGCAAGATAAGCCTATATATATATATATATATATATATATATATATATATATATATATATATATATATATATATATATAGGTTACATTTTAGGGTTGGTTTTTGCCTAACCATTTTAATCTTAGAATCTAAGAAAATGTCAGAAACATATTTACACCTTATATTTCTAAGCCTATATATATATATATATATATATATATATATATATATATATATATATATATATATATATAGGTTACATTTTAGGGTTGGTTTTTGCCTAACCATTTTAATCTTAGAATCTAAGAAAATGTCAGAAACATATTTACACCTTATATTTCTAAGCCTATATATATATATATATATATATATATATATATATATATATATATATATATATATATATATATATATATATATATATATAGGTTACATTTTAGGGTTGGTTTTTGCCTAACCATTTTAATCTTAGAATCTAAGAAAATGTCAGAAACATATTTACACCTTATATTTCTAAGTTTCCTATTCCAAATTAAAATAGTGTTCCATCAAAAAGCAAACTAATATTTTATGTGCTTGTAATCCTAATTCGTAATGATGCAATAGACTTCATAGCTTCTTAAAGCCACCCCTCTTCTTCCGTTCCAAATTTCCTTAATTCAAACATAGCTGTTCATTCATTACCGCAACAATACAAAAGCAAGTAAAATAAGATCGCTCCCCGCACTGCCGCTAGTAAAACCTGTTGCTACTTCAAGATATAAAAGGAGACACACAAATAATACATATACACATACAGACAGACAGACGAACCAATGTTCACTAACACGAATGCTCTAAGAAAGGTGCTTTGATATCAACTTTCCCATCATTAACTTTTCTTTTTATTATTTACGAGCAGGCAACAAATGAGTCAAGGATAATTGTAATTCGTAATTGATAATTCTAATTAATAATTGGTAATTGTAATTCTCTGAGAGTCACTTTGGAAAGAGAGATGTAAAATGACCATCCTGTTGGCCTAACCCTTCAATGGCTACCACAACCACCACCACCACCACCACCACCACCACACAGAAAAATAATCATGACCCTTCTCTTCCTAATGTTATAGTTACCGTTGTTTCTTAATTATGGCAATGTTGGTTAAAAATCTGATGTCAATTCCATCGGCTTCTTTACTTGAAAGAATAACAATGGTAATCCGCCTCACTTTGTTGATTTACGTTGACTTATTTACTTTGGAAAGATTGACAAAATGAACATTATTTATATATATATATATACATATATATACGCACACGTATGCATATATGTGTGTGCGTGTGCACGTGTACAGAATTTAATTTAAAAAAAATAAAACAGATCCTGTTCACAAAAAATAAACAATATCTCCTGCTTCGTTCCATTGAAAAGAAAGAAAAACGAAGAGACCATGCAAAATGTACAGTTTTGTGCTATTTTTTAGTCCACTGACATATAATGACCTATACTAGTGAAGAAGAAGAAGCGGAAAAAAAAGAACCTAATAAAGATGTTCCAGGTTCGAATATGCACTTGCGGACTTTATGTTCTCTCCTCTTATTATTATTTTTTTTTTTCGTTTGCATTTTTGTTCAAAGAACCTGCGCCAAACGACTTGCTCAAAAAAAAAAAAGAAAAGAAAATTATTTGTTAATTTTTAATTTTGACATTGAATGCAGATTTTTTTTTTTGTCTTGTGTGCAGATGTACAAATGGGGTTGATTGAATTGCATGCGAGTGGTTTTAGTCTGTGTGCACGCCAGTTAGCACCATTCTTTTGATGTAATGACCAATGCTGAAAAGATGGGGTTTAGTAAGGGGAAGAACGAGCGAGAGAGAGAGAGAGAGAAAAAAAAAAGAAAAAAAACCTATGACAACACAATTCCTCTTTATCCTACGGAACAGAAAATGTCTCTTGCAAAAAAAAAAAAACAAAAAAAACAAAACAAAAAAAACACGATTTAATAAAGAAATACAAAAAGGCAGAAAGAGATATTTTTTGTTGTTGTTGTCGTTGTCGTCGTGTTTGTTGTTGTTGTTGTCGTCAATGAGTCCTGATGACACCGTACTGAGAAAAATGTCCAATGAAATAAAGAAAACATTTGATTGAATTACAATTTTTTTTTTAAATTTGGGTCACAGAAATTCTGAGTCTGAAAAAAATAAAAAGATAAATAAAATAAAATATATAAAAATATTTACACAGACAAAATCCCAACTGATAACATACCAGCATTTTTACATCAGAAACAAATTGCAGCTTACTGGACGATAATGCTATGTGTTGCGTGTGTATCTCTATAAGAAATTTTTTTTTTTTTTTTTTTGCAGCAATTTTTATTTTTCCATTTTTAAAATACAGTTTTACACATTGGGCAAGAAACATGCCAACTTTAAAAGCCATAGTTAAAGAAAAACGGTAATATCATCTAAACGATTATATGCCATTGTAAAATTTAAAAAGGTTTACCGGATTTTGAGGGATATCGCTCTCAGAGAAGAAATAGTCGAGCCAAAAAAGAATGTCATTAAATTGATACAGGTTTTTTTTTTCTGAAGAGATTTATATTTTTGTAAATGCAGTTGTATTTATCATGCCTATTGTGTTAATGTTTTGAATTATCGACAAAAACAGAATTTCTACAAATGTTTGAGGAAGCCTGCTCTACGTACAACATTTTTTTTCACAAAGAAAATTTGCTATTAATCTTTGATAATTCTAGTAAAGTTTTCAGCGAGTACTATTCAAACAAAACTATCAATACAAATATACCATTATTTATTAAAAAAGAAAATTAAAGGATGAAGTAGTAACCAAAACATTTTTACTTTTAAACATTTTTATAGAATCTAGTCAAAACCAAGTTATAAATATACATTTTTATAGAATCTAGTCAAAACCAAATTATAAAATAAAACAATTATAGAGTACTTGATTCTGTAATCAATATATTTTTTATTATCGATAATCAATTTTGCAAATACTTTTGTATGACAAAAACTATAAGGAATTATGAATATTTATTGAATATATCTAAATCTTAATAATTATAAAACTCTGCAGACCTTCTGAGCGTCCTAGCTTGCTTGAATCTTGTCTTCAACGATTGAGCGACTTCATCTTTTTAAAAAGTGACGACCGGTGTGTGTATATATATATATATATATATATATATATATATATATATATATATATACGTTGAGGCTAAGGAATAAGGGTGGAGAGTTGTAGGTTTTGGTTCCGATTCTAGCTGATTGCAAAGTTATATATATATATATATATATATATATATATATATATATATATATGTATGTGTGTGTGTGTGCGTTTTGATCCCACTATTATATATTAGGTTCAATTTAATAATCATTAGAGAATTGTCTATAATAATCGAATACATAATCTGCCTGAATTAATATATGTAAGCGTATCCTACGACCGAGCAACACGAAAAAAAAACACGAAAAAATACTTATATGTCCTCGCTGCAAATGGTTAAACTAATGTCATTAAACATTAAGGCAAAGCAATTTCAACTCTTACTATTTCGATGCAATTTATAAATGTAATACTCATACTGATATAACAAGAAAAGGATGTTTATCTGAAAATGTATGAGACCCAGTGTTAAATATCAAAATAGTAAGATTTATAATTGCCATTGATGTACGGGGAAACAAATCCAATTCTAACAAGAGAAAATTACAGAATATAAATTCATTATTTGAAACTGATGAGTACAGCAAAATGTGATTTCACTTTTTAGAAAAATTTAATTTTATATCATTCATTCATTCATTCATTCAGAAAGATAGGTTTGATTTAAGAATTAAATTAAATAATTAATGACTACATTTTTCCAAAGTCAGACAGATTATACCTACAATTTTACAAATAAGTCAAATTACACTTACATTTTCCAAAGTCAGACAGATTATACCTACAATTTTACAAATAAGTCAAATTACGCTTACATTTTTTTAAGTCAGACAGATTATACCTACAATTTTACAAATAAGTCAAATTACACTTACATTTTTTTAAGTCATACAGATTATACCTACAATTTTACAAATAAGTCAAATTACACTTACATTTTTTCAAGTCAGACAGATTATACCTACAATTTTACAAATAAGTCAAATTACACTTACATTTTTTTAAGTCAGACAGATTACGCCAACGTTTTCCAAAGTCAGACAGATTACGCCAACGTTTTCCAAAGTCAGACAGATAACGCCAACATTTTCCAAAGTCAGACAGATAACGCCAACGTTTTCCGAAGTCAGACAGATAACGCCAACGTTTTCCGAAGTCAGATTACACCTACAATTTTACAAATGAGTTAAATTACACCTACATTTTCCCAAAGTCAGACAGATTACGTCTACATTTTCCAAAGTCAGACAGATTACGCCTTCATTATCCTGAAGTCAGACAGATTACGCCTACAATTATACCGTCAAATTATACCTGCCTTTTTTCAAGTCAGACAAATTCTCTTACATTTCTTCAAATTCAGATAAAGTATCCCTATATAAACAGTTTAACATCTGATGGATTAATATATATAAAATACATTTTCATTATCATTATTCTAACAAATAATAACACTTCCATTACAGATTTGTCCTATTGAAATTACAGAAACAGAATTTATGTCATGATGTAACATCATATTAGCTTGTCTTCTCAATTGATCCATCAGTAATTTGCAATGAATTGATTTGTTAAAATTTTAGAAAATGTATATGGCGAATCACAGTTTTGAAACACAAGAACCATGAGTGGAACCGGTGAAAAGATTGAACACATACAAAAATAAATGGACCTGAAATCTAAAGGTAAGACAGACGTTAAAAATCCATATAAATTAAGGTAACTCTCAAATAGAGAATGTCCTGAAAAAAGTATACCACTTACCAGAGTTATGAAGATGTCAAAAGTAAACACAAAATTCACTTTATACTCTCCTGAATCTTATGAACCTACCCAATATAGTTTTTGCTTTTATGAAAAGTTCTTTGTTTTTGTTAATTTTACTGTCAGTAATTTAAAGTGTATATTCATAGTCTTTTATCAATCTTGTTTGCTGGCACGAATCAATAAATTGAACAATTTATAATAATTCAAAGAGCGTATACCGTATTTTGGGACACTTTCTAGATTCTCCCGGAGCATCTGTTAAATGGTTAAACTTCATAAAGCTTAAAACTTCATTAGTATCCTAGTATTCAAGTAATACACAACACTGTCAAGGTGCTCGGTTTAAATTAGGTAAAACGATGAAACCAGATTACAAACATAAAATTACTTTAAACATTGATGACAATTTATAAAAATATGGCCAAAACTTGTGGAATTTACAGAGACTCCAAACGTTTCAGTATTTTAATTTGTATTTAACATTGCGAATGAAAAGTTAAGGATATTTTTTAATGGTTGCAATTATATAACTTTTTAAGAGATCTTGAGATTTCGGATCTTAAAAAAAAACAAGCTGTAATAATTACTATGAGAATTAAATAAGAAGCAAGCAAGTACAATTTTTTGGCTTATGAATCCTATGAAATGTTTTAGTTTAGTGAACAAAAATGTCCATTTCTTTGAATAGTAGTGCTATAAAATGACTTGTGTTCACTGCGTTACTTGAAATATTTCATAGGATTAATGACTCAACCGAAGATTGAACTCTGGTTTAAGACAATCATTGAATATATGCATTATACATTTGTGACTATTAGTGAATGCATGCATTATACAAAATAGGTTCATACCTTCCCCAAGAGTTAATAAGTGAATGTACGAGTATATATGAGAGGTTTTAGTGCACTCAAACTCGAAAGGACCCATGGTCTTGTCTATGAGAAATCAAATTTGAACGGCTGTTGCTATAACGCAGATAATTTGCAATGAAATTTGACAGAGGTAGAGAGTTCTGAAAATGTGTGAACAATCACTGATAATGACCAGTCGGCGGTGGAGGTAACCCCAATGAGAGGTAGTTTACTGCTAATCACCCAGGGGCAATACCAGAGAATATCGACGGGGTTCACCAGGCATATTTTAGAGGCCAGGGTGTTTTTTTTTTGTATAAGGGAGTCACCACTTATCAAAGACCGAAGGCCACTCGAGGATAAATGTTAATGAATGTAAGGTGGTCGT
>NC_136506.1:15504166-15519166 GCF_053919585.1 Euprymna scolopes
TTAAAGTTGGCATGTTTTAAACCTGATTGGCCTGTGTTTCCTTTTAGTTGGCGATGTTTTATATGAAACGACATCCTGTTTATTTTATTGTTTTGTTTTGGATTTGTTTTGTTTTGGATCTGTAAATAAAGTTTTAAATAATAAGAAAATACAAAACGAAAAACGCTTCATTGCAGTCAACAAGGTGAATGAGAGCATAATACGTTCATTTAATTTACATTTTTAATATTTCAAATTAAAGAAAAATCTTAATTAAATTGACACCATTTAATTAACTCTTTCGCTGGTGGCGCTAGGCGTTTATATTATTTTTATGTCGTGGCTGTGTTCTTTTGACCACTTTTGTTATCGGAATCGGAAATTGTACGAAATATATTATACAATGTGGAATTATCTCTTTTTGCTCAGGCCTTCCCACCATATATATATATATATATATATATATATATATATATATATATATATATATATATATATATATATATATATATATATTAGCAAAATATTTTACCAATTTAAATAGTTTTATTTATAAGCTAATAAGTTTGGTCTTTATTTTCTCCTGGACAAATTATTGAATACTATTTAAATGGTCCAATTATTATTCAGAATTGTCAAATGGTCCATTTCTTGTTCAATACTGTTTATTTATTATTCAATACTATATATATATATATATATATATATATATATATATATATATATATATATATATATATACATCCATGGACAAATATATGCATATAAATATACATGCATATACATACATTGATATATATATATATATATATATATATATATATATTACTAGTGTGAACATCCTAATATTTTTCCAGATTCCGATTAAATTAAGATTTTGTTGACACTAATGTAATGAAAAAAACGAAGAAAATATATCAATTTAAAAATTGAGTTTTTAGATTATATATAATCCATTGTATTATAAAGAATTATATTAGATAAAGTTAAAACAAGAACTGAAGTAACACCATATACCAGTGGAGATGGAGTCTGAGCTGGAGAAAATTCGTTGTTTTAGGAGTCGGCATCGGTGAAAATTAGCCGGCTCCAATTAAAAAATAAATAAATAAAACAGATTTACATGATAAAACGTAGTCCAAACTAAAAAAATTAAAAATTTTTGCATCATTGTTAACTGGTGGTAGCAGAGTTTCCTATGAATCAGAACGGTCATTACATTTTTTGACCTTGAAGATTCTGTTCTTGGCTACTCACAAATGAGACCACGTGAAGGTTGCAAACATCCACAAATGAAAGTGGTGCTATGGAACCGCCTGGATTCGAACTTGGCACACTCAGGTTGGCAGTTTACGTTCTTCTGCACTACAGCACTGCCACCTCTCTCTAAAGTCGTGGTAATTACCAAAAACAAACAATCACTGCTTAAATAATCACAGAAATATTTTGTCATATATTATGTTTGGGAATTCTTTTTGTATCATGCATCTCTTTATTTTTTTTATTTTACAAAAATTGAGTTCTTTAAATTTTTGTTTATCAAAACAAATAATGAAATGTTAAATCCACAGAGCCTTGGAAAAGAAAAAAAACAGTCTCTTTCAAATTATAACGCTAATAAATAATATATAAATTATTGATAAGGAAGATTTCTTAAGTCTGATTCGGACCTTTTAAATTTTTAGGATTCGGAGTCGGTCGTTTGGTCTACCGACTCCACAGCCCTGCCAAGACCTTCACAAGAAAACGACATATATGTATGAAGTTATAAACGCTCACACATTCGAGTGAAAGTATTTCCTCTCACAACTGTTATTGGCTTGTTCACATGAAAAATGAATAAAATAACCAAACTTAAAGTTTGTTTATTCTCAAATTCCATAATCACTTGCATCTCTCTTCGGTAATAATAATTATCATACTCTAGTGACCGTCCTGTTCTTTGTTAATAAAATCCTACAATGAGGTAATGATATTTATACAGAGAGAAAACGAAACAAAAATGTTGGGTATATTCTTCCTATTATTATTATTATATGTCTAAAGAATAAATCAAACTTGATATCAAAACGAAAATACTGACTATCTATTAAAATAATATTTAATAACCTAAGCATTATAAGACATGAAATAACTTCATCTTTCAAGTAAATTCTTAAAAATATTTTAGCAACATATATTAACAAATTGAATAGCCAGTAAGTTTGATCTTAATTTTCTCCTGGACCGATTAGCATGCATTATTCAATATTATTTAAATGGTCCAGTTATTATTCAGAACTGTCAAATGGTCCAATTATTAGTCAGTATTGTCAAATGGTCCAATTATTATTCAGTACTATCAAGTGGTCCATTTCTTGTTCAATACTGCTTAAATATTCCAATTATTATTCAGTACTATTTAAATGGTCCATTTATTATTCAGTACTATTTAAGTGGTCCATTTATTATTCAGTACTATTTAAGTGGTCCATTTATTATTCAATAATGTTTAAATGATCCATTTAATATTCAGTACTGTTTAAGTGGTCCATTTTATATTCAGTACTGTTTAAGTGGTCCATTTATTGTTCTATGCTGTTTAAATGGTCTAATTATCATTCAGTACTATTTAATAGTCCAGATAAAGGAAAATGTCATTTTATTTACATAAATATTCAGGTTTGTTGAATATTTCAGCTTCAAATATTTAAAATGAACAATATTTTATGAACTAGCAGACATTTAATGTAAAACCAGCCAAAAAATAGAACAATTAAAATTAAATTTCTCAAATCAAAATTTATGTTGTTCGTCTGGGATAAATATCATGTGGAAAACATGATAAAAACTAAGTAATCATTTTTTTTATGATAATTAATAATAGTTATGTATATAATTGTTCAGTATATTTCTGTTATAAATAAGATATCTATTTTTATTATATGCTAAATATTCATGTCTCAACATTATGCTGAAAGTTAGTTGAATATAAACTGTTGGGTGATTTTGTTTTATACATAAACTACAACATTAAAAAAAACAATCAAATAAAGCAGTTTGCAATTGTCATGGACTCAGAATAGTTACAAACACATACATACAAACATTTTTTTAAAAAAGTGATCATTTTCCTATCTCAGTGTACAGGAGTCCAATGCAAAACCTCCTACAGACAGGTGTGTCCCCCCCCTTCTTCATTGTTTTTTTTTTTGCGTGAAAATTGGAAAAAAATTATATATATATATAAAACTGGAGTGTTATTTAACACGTCCCGTTTCTGTTATGTACGTTTCTCAGATGAGTTTGAATTTTTTTGTCTAAGTCCTATCTATTGTGGTACTGTGGCACAATTGCAGCGAAAAAGAACTTCCTGATTGACTGTCATTGATCTGTTGTCCAACAATGGTTCAGAACCCCTCCCCCATTAACAATACTGAGACTCATAGAAAAAAATCAATTTTGTGACCACACGACACATTTTTGAGGACAAGAACACGTTCAGTGTGTTTGCATAACTGAGGAGAGAAATAAAAAGGTTATACACTATAAACACGTCTTTCTTTTTGGCTTGACTATTTCTTTGTTTCATGTTTCGCAATTATCGAGACGAAGATTCGCAATTTGGATTAAACAGACGACTATTCGCATCTTGGTAATGCAAAAAAAAAAAAAAAAAAAAAGAAAAAAATACCATAGATTTAATCTCCAAACTTCATCACGAAATCTGGAACCTTCCAGAAAAATTCAAAACTTTATTTAATCTGTTGAGGAAGATTATTCTCGTTCAATCGACACAGAGCACGGAATGAAAACAATCTACTTTTCATGAATTAAGTAAAGGTATGGGCAAGTTGATACACAACGACGGATTTCAGCCAGAAATTTGGCTGTCACCGGGTCAAAGTTCAACGATTTAACCTTTGAAAACTCTACCAAACTCCTCCGCCAATTTTCGGTTTAAACACTTGAAATTTTAGATGGAGGTTACTTGGACATGGATCAAACTTTTTAATTTGATTTGAGGCCAAAACAATAAATGTCAAAATTGGGGTTAAAGTTTTAAAAAATTTTACCTCTGCAGTTTCTACCAAATTACTCAGAAAAAAGTAAAAATATGTCGGCAAGTTGAAATTCAACTTGCCGACATATTTTTACTTTTTTCTGCACATGCCTAAATTCAATCTACTCTTATGAATTAAGTAAATTCCGGCCAAATTCTAAAATTGCTAAATTACAAAAGATACATCGATTACATTGGCTGAATTCCAAGATAAAGATAGTAGTCTGAATAATCCAAATATTAAAAATTTCTTTGAATATATGTTTTTGACATTATGTTTTTTTGTTTTTTTTTTCAACAGTTCATCTGATGGGAAAGCAATGAGTTTGACATGATTTATCTGAAGACTTAAAAGGTTAAAACTTAGTAAATAATAAGTTCGACACTCTCATAGACGTATCAGTGATATCGATGATATTGAATTACCTTGCTCACGCACACATAATCTGAATTCTTGGGCAGTGAACAGCCTTCCTGCACCAAACAGTCATAATTAAAACAAAATGTGGCAAGAAATATTTGCAGGGAAAAATTGTATAATAAAGATTTATTAAACTGTACTCTGATGAACTCATTGCACTTGTGCCCCCCTTGACATACATATCCCCGACAAACCTGCTTAGCAACAAAATCACACCCCTTCACTGTTGAGGTCCCTAAATGTCAGAAAGATTTCTACTCTAATAGTTTCTTCCCTGAAACAGCTAGACTTTGGAATTCCCTTCCTGTTACCTGGTTCCCAGATTGTACTGATATGCAGAAATTTAAATGTAATGTAAACCAACATCTTGTTAATCTTACTTGGGAATGGTCCTAAATATTAGCCACTTATGTCCAAGTTGTAATATGTCTTGCTTGGAGTTAATATGAGTAGTAAAAAAAAAATAAAAAATTTTGGAGTAATTTTTTAATTGAAAATCAAAAATCAAGTAAAATTGGACATTTTTTTTTTTTTATTGATTATTGTAAATTACAAAATAATTCAAATTAAAAAATAATTTTTTATTCAATTGACGTTGAATCTCTACGGTTTCAGGTGAGAACTGTCTGAAGATATATGTTTCAATCCTATCCAAAGCCGGCCAGAAGCTTACTTGACCAAAAACGTGGTCAAATAAGCCTCTGGACGACAACAACTATGGAAGGCAGTAATTGCAATAGATGCAGTCAGGAGATTCAGAGTTCCTATCCCGTCATGGTTACCACCTGACAAAGGCCAGAGGAATAGTTGGCCAAAACGTCGTGAAACAACGAAGAAAACGCCAGCAATAATTGAAATTAATAAATAATACTCATCTCAATAATGAATTCCAATTAAAATAATATGAACTAATTTTTTATTTTAATTTATTTATTTTAAGTGTGCAATAATTTATATCTGATTTAAACATTGTGTATATGCCATAATCACATTTGACACATCGGTTCCCGTCAGATCACCGAAGTTAAGCAACAATGAACCTGACCAATACCAGATGAGTGACCATTTGCGACTACCAAGTGCTGTATGTGCTCTCCGCTCATCTAGGGATTGTTTCCAGTCGTCTCTGACTTCTTGCCTTCCTACTCAAGCATTGCCGATTCAGGAGAGGTGTGGTTGGAGATTGCACAACCCTTGCCTCACAATTATATGCGCAGGTACGGGTATACTTTGTCTTCTAAGACTGAACGGAGGCATCATGACCGTTTAGTACAAGAGAAAAATGATGGCGACCAACAGCCACGAATCCGAAATAGGGGTGTGTGAGTTACAAAATTCAATATCACTGGTTTGTCTTATATGTGCCAGTTGTCATAGCACACACTAATCCCGAACCAACCTTTCAGTATTCTTTCAATGCATTTTGTTGAAAAATAATATAATATACAAAAGGTCAATCATTTTTGGAAATATATTTCTTCCTTCATATGGAAGATGTAGTATTAACCCATTACTACCCTGTGATCTCCTTATAAGATTTTTCTAGGTTGGCAGTATTTTGCGCGAACAGTTGGCAGAGTTGGTGGAAATTTTCTGTTTCTATGTCTATCCTTGTAGCCATGTGACTAGTAAGGGTGCTGGAGGTAAACGTTTTGTCTGGGCTGACGTTATCCGCCTGATAGTCAGGGACCCGAACCTTGGATACACCACTAAGGAGGCTGTCCTATCAGCAGGCGCAAAGTACTGGGGCTGCTGTATTGCCATTTGGTAAATGGAATCTGGACCATGCAATAGTTTCTGGTGGGACCTCTCGATGCCATACTAGTGGGTAATTGTTACGGCTTTACCTTATCATTAGCTAAAAAAAAAAAAAAAAAAAAATTCTTCGTTTCTTTTTCTCTCTTAGTTTCCCCTCTCTGTCCTGCTCTAAGTAAATCTGACGACCTAGTCCACAAATTCCAAAATTTCATCATGACAAGTTTCAAGAAAAAATACACGATTAAACCCGGTTCTCCAACTTCCAATGTAGACCCCTACTACCATGTCTCCTTCTCCAACATCAGGGGTCTACGTTCTAACCTTCCAGAGGTTGAAACCCAATTACAGGAGACTAAACCAGACCTTTTATTTTTAAGTGAAACTGGCATTGGACAGGCTATTTCCCTAGAAGAGTTTGCAATTACAGGATACTCTAACTTAACTTCTAAATCTGACCCCCAAGATCGCCATGGGCATGGAATATGTGCCTATATTAAAGATAGCTTTCCATGTGGGAGGGACATCTCCAGGGAAGATCCTAACTTACCCTATATGTGCTTCCGGGTTGCTTTAGCTCACACTACTGCATTTATATTTACTCTCTATCGCCCCCACAACAGCGGAGTTACTATCTTTCAAAGCATATCTGAGAAAATTGACCAAGTCCTATCTGCTTATCCTTCAGCTAACATTCACGTATGTGGTGACTTCAATGTTCACAACGTCGAATGGTTGACCCACTCAAACAAGACCGATGATGAGGGGAGGTTCTGTCATGATTTCTCCATTGCCTATGACCTCACTTAGATTGTTCAGGAACCCACCCGTGTGCCCGACAATGACGGCCAGTATGTGAGCCTACTAGACCTTTTTCTCACAACTTGCCCTGAACTATGTTCAGTTTCTGTTCTGTCGCCTCTTGGATCTTCCGACCACTCAGTTGTATCAATTAAGATAAAAATGAAATGTAATAAGTCCCCAGACGTACCTCTCCATCGTACAGTATATCGATACACTAAGGCTGACTGGGATAGCTTCCGTACATTTATATCTGATCTACCTCTGCATTCCATATTTAAAAAGGATGTGTCCTCTATAGTATTAGACCTGACTGAATGGTTAATTGTAGGTATTGACCATTTCATATCCTCTAAAAAGTTTCAGCAAAAACCTAACAGCCAGCCATGGTTCTCTCCAGAATGTGCTGCTGCCATTGCGCACAGAAATCACTTTTTCCACTGCTTCAAACGTAATAGATGTATGGAAACTAAAGCCGTTTTCAGGACTGCCAGCAACCATTGTAAGAAAGTAATAAGGAACGCAAGAGAGTTGTATGCTCAATCTGTTAAGTCCAAAGTAGCTGAGCAGCGGCTTGGTTCCCACCAGTTTTGGCAAATAGCAAACAGAATCCTGAACAGAAGTGTGCGCTCCATCCCAACTATTATCAATGGACCAGAGGTAATCTCGTCAGCATCAGACAAAGCCAAACTCTTTGTCAAGAACTTTGCAGCTAATTCTACCCTTTGCGACCAAGGCCGCCAACCCCCAATATTTCCTCCTGTATCAGAAAACACACTATGTGATATACGTATATCTGTACGTGATGTTGCCAAGCTAATCAAAAACCTTGATTCCAGTAAAGCAACTGGCCCTGACGGTATTCCAATTATAGTACTCAAAAAACTTCAACCTGAATTAGCGCCCATACTTACAAAACTGTTTAAACGTTGTCTTAAGGAGAATAGTTTCCCATCTCCCTGGAAAATCTCATCAGTATGCCCTGTATTTAAGAATTCAGGTGATCGCTCATCCCCCTCTCAGTACAGGCCAATAAGTCTCCTGTGCGTCATGAGTAAGTTGCTAGAATCTGTGTTAAATACAGCAGTAATCAACCATCTCAACAAAAATAACCTTCTTAGTGACACTCAATATGGTTTCCGTTCTGCTAGATCTACAGCAGATGTGCTTACAGTTATATCGCATAGGATTAGCAATTCTCTCGACGGTGGCAATCTTTCTAGGGCAATTGCTCTTGACATATCTAAAGCCTTTGATAGGGTATGGCATAAAGGTTTACTTCATAAGATCGCTAGTTATGGTATAGCTGGAAATGTCTTCTCAATTATTAAATCATTTCTTTCTGATAGGTTCATAAGAGTAGTAGTTGAGGGGCAAAAATCAGAAGCTCACAGTATTAATGCCGGTGTCTCTCAGGGGTCCATCCTGGGCCAAACTCTTTTCCTGATCTACATTAATGATCTTCCAAATCACATCCTTACATCATTTGTAGACATTTATGCTGACGACACTACCATTTATGGTTGCACATCTAAGACAGTAAACGATCAAGTTTACTCCAATTCTCTCTCCTCTGATCTTGAGCACGTAGTACAATGGGGAAAGGAGTGGCTGGTTACTTTTAATGCATCTAAAACCAAGCTTCTCTCTTTACATCATCAACATTCTAATCCACATTTGGCATCAATTGAAATGAATGGCTCTCGTCTTCAGGAGGCCTCAAGTTTTGACAAGCTTCTGGGCTTGATTTTTACTCCTGATCTTAAATGGAACACGTACATCAAATCTGTTGCCAAGGCCGCTAGAAAAATGGTGGGATCTTTATATCGATCCGATAAATATCTCACTGCTGATGCTATTCTCTATCTATATAAGAGCCAGGTACGTCCAAAGATGGAATACTGTTGCCACATCTGGGCAGGAGCTGCTAGAAAGGACTTGTCTTGCCTTGATAGAGTTCAAAATAGACTTAGTAGCCTCGTAGGAGATGTCCTTTTCTCTTCGCTGCAACCTCTATCTCACAGAAGACATGTTGCGAGTTTGTCTCTGATGTATCGTTATTTTCATGGAAAATGTTCGACTGAGCTTCAATCTATGGTCCCCCCTCGCCAAACTTTCACAAGAAACACTCGTCTAGCTGTAAACACTATCAATAATTCCCCCCACTCTTTATCTGTGCCTAAACCTAAACGTAGATTCCATGAACAAAGCTTCTTTCTTAGAACTGCACGCCTGTGGAATTGTCTTCCGTTTTCCTGCTTTCCGGCTTACTACAATATGGTTGTGTTCAAGTCTAAAGTAAATAAGTTCTTGATGAGCCGTTCCATATAAGTTATCAAATTTACCAAATTTTCATTACTAATGATTACTATATTGTCCAATTTCTACTGTACACTCTTTAACCCTTATCCTTGAGCGGCCTCTTGGCCTTGATAATGTGGTGATGCCTATGTAAAAAAAAAAAACTTACAAATTAACATATATTACAGTCTTTGCAAGTGTATCCTCTCAGTTATCACCTATGAGATCACCTAATATCTCGCTTATTTTTATTTAATATGTAATTCTGACTAATTTATGTTTCTCACGCGTTTTCACCATAAGTATCCAAGTTTCATAAAAAAAATTAAAGTGGTTAAAATTATGAGTTAAAGTATATTTCTAAAGATTTGATCTCTTAATCAATTGATGTTAATTAATATGCGATAATTTTGAATCAAGTTACCAGAAGAGATTAAGAATAGCAACAACATATGAGTTGCCTTCAATAAGTTTCCAGACTTTTCCTATTGGAACGTTTATTGTTAGTACATACATGAAACTCTAATCCCCTTCAAAGTAATCTCCTTCGGTTGCAACGCACTTATTGAACCGTTCCAACAACTTTTTGAAGGCCCCATGGAAGTCCTCTTGTGTAAACATCTCAATGACCCTTTCCTCTCTTCAACTGTCTCATACCAACAACCTCTAAGGTTTTGTTAAGCTAAGGGAATAACTAAAAGTCACAGGGAGTAAGGTTTGGACTATAAGGAGGGTTCCTAACCCTCCTTATTTTTATTTATTTTTTTTTTTTTACACAGTGATCACCACTTATTAAGGCCCGGAAGCCACTCAGGGATAAGGGTTATTGCAAGTACATTACGTTAGTGTGGAGATTTGATGAAGTGTTTACTTAAGGGGGCGGTTCATTAGGAATTTGTTAACATTGGACTTGAAGACATCCAAGTTGTAGTCCGGTGGGAAGCAGGCAGACGGAACAGAGTTCCACAGGCGTGCAGTTCTAAGAAAGAAGCTTTGTTCATGGAATCCGCGTTTTGATTTAGGCACAGATATAGAGTGGGGGAAATTTTTCACAGTGGATTCAGCTAGACTGGTGTTTTTTGTGAAAGATTGGCAATGGGGGACCAGAGATTGGAGTTCAGACGAGCACCTGCCATAGAAATAACGATAAAACAAGGATAGGCTCGCAACGTCTCTTCTGTGGGAGAGAGGTTGCAGGGTAGAGAAAAGGGCATCCCCCACTAAGACACGAAGTCTATTTTGTACTCTGTCAAGGCAGGATAGGCTGTTTTTAGCAGCTCCTGCCCAGATATTGCAACAGTATTCCATCCTTGGACGTACTTGGCTTTTATATAGATAGAGAATTGCATCAGTAGTGAGATATCTTCTGGAGCGGTAGAAGGATCCCACCATCTTTCCAGCGACCTTGGCAACAGACTTATAGTCCAAACCTTGGTGTCTTGATGCCTATTTTGGTCTTTTTGATCTTCTTTGGGACAAACTTCACGCAAATTTGTCTCATCTTCAGTTCTTTACAAGTAATTATATGTACAGTTCCTAGACTTACATCAAACTGTGACCTTATTGTCTATATAGATACACGGCGGTCCTTTTCCATGAAATTCTTTATTTGGCCAATCAACTCTGGTGTTCTGACCTCCTTACTCCTCCCATACTTCTCATAATCCTTCACAGACTTCTTGCCTCCCTTGAATCTCTTATACTACTCAAGAACTGATGCTCGATTCATGCAAGATGGTCAAAATATAGTCAGAGAGATTCCATATGTTTCTGTGGCATTTTTTTTTTCAATTTCCGAACAGTTTTGAAATTATCATTTGACAATCATGCTTTAGTAGAGTGTATTCCGATTCCTGATGTAGCTGTTCATTTGAACCTGAAATCCTGAGCTTGATCAGTCATCTCATAAGATGTATAGCAATAACATACCGAATTTTCAAGAGTTTATGATAATTTTAAAGGTCTAGACAAAAAAAGTATTGAAACTTATTGAAGACACTTTGTAGAACGTTGGCAGATAAAATTGAATTTTTTTTTCTATGCTAATGAGTAACCACTTAATAAGGCCACACGCCAGTCGAGTATAAGGTTAATGAGATTATCAATTGGATGATGAACAAAGATGTGATGAATGAAATGTACAGAATAAAGATGAGGATAATAGACTAGAATATGTAAACACAAATTATGAAGCCTCTTCTCAAACGATTCCAAAAAATAAACAAAAAAATAAAAATATATAATACCATTAGTACAGACCTGACAACTGAAGACCAGATAAGAATACAAAATTAGATTTTTAAAACCATAAAATCCAACCTTGATCGCCTTTCGGTGCCCGTGGCACAGTGGATAGAGTCTCTACAATTGAGAATGTGCATTGTCTCTAGATAGCCGTTTCAATCCTACTCAAAGCAGGCCAGAGGATTAGTTGGTCAAAACTTGGTGAGACAACAACAACTATGGAAGGCAGTAATTACTGAGTATCCAGTTACAAGACTCAGAATTCCTATCCTGTCAGAGTTAACCACCTGAAAGGATGAGTTGGCCGAAACGTGGTGAAGCAACAACAATGAAAATGAGGATAACAGTCCACAAAAATATGAATACACAAATAATGAAGATAAAAAATATAAATAAAACGAGTGAAGCATGCATGGTCCCCCGTGAATGCGCAGTGAACGAGGTATAAAAAAATTACTTGTATAATGGACTCTTCCAAAGGTTGACTGTAACCCCCTCTCGATAATCCCACCTGTTTACATGACGTCCATTACACATCTCCAGTGTCTATCGCTTCTATTATAAATATGGATCCCCGCAACGCAACATTACTATAAGCAAATAGCTTGAGTCCTCGTAACTATTTTCTTTTTTCTTTTTAATAAAATCATCTCTTATAGAGGCCAAAAAAACTCTTCAAGAGTTAATAAAATAGCTAGATTGTGATTTGAATGTTGAAGAATATGATGAAAGGATTGAAAATGGTTGATGCAATGAACAAAGTTCAATTACCTATGCGGAGGGTTTATGACAAGTAGGCGTTGAGAATGGATTTGAAAACGGGTTTGATTTAATTTGCTGTGAAGTAGTATTTCAAAACAGTAGTTCTTGGAAAGAAACCATTCCCAGAAATTTTCCACCTGATGCTAGTCAAAGAGCGAATGAAAAGAAAGTTCTTTCCAGTTGTGGCTACAAAACGAGTTTTTGCTGTGAATGCCTTACTGTGGATAATTGTAATATAATGAAAGTTTGTTCTGTAGAAGAGAGAAGATATCATCCCTTACCAATTTGTCAACTCGATCTCGTATGCTGTCATGGCAGGAAAAAATGCTTTAAGGAGCACCTACCCACATGTGGCAACAATACTTCATCTTGTGATGTAGCTGACTCTATCATAGGTAAAATATTACAACGTGAGTTTAGTATTTTTTTAAGTCGTAGCCAGCAAACTTGGCAACAGATAAGATATAAGAATTATTCAAAACAAAACACAAAACATCTGGTATTCTTCTCAGCTGACTACAATGTGATCATTTTCAAGTCCAATGTAAATAAATTCTTGTTGATCCACCCTGTTAAATAATCTAATTATGGCCAAACAACATCATCATTACCAATCATCATAGTGTTATCTCAGCGTTCACCATACACTCAGTTAATCTTTATCCTCGAGTTGCTGTTTCTTCTGTAAAAAAAATGCTTCCTATCGAGTTGATAATGACTAATGCATGAGTAACGGATCGATCAACAGACACTTGACACATTCTCTGACGACGGTTTTCACAGTCTCACACCATTTTGTTCATGTTTCTCTTAATTGCATCATTCCGCTTCTGAGGTACTCAATTGAAATGAATAGCTCTAATCTTGTGGGGGGGGGGCTCCATGTTTCGACAAGCTTCTGGATCTGCCCTTTACTCTTGATCTGAGATGGAACATGTACATCAAATCTGTTGCCAAGGCTGCTGGAAAAATGGTCGGATCATTCTATCGATCCAGTAGATGTCTCACTGCTGATGCAATTCTCTACCTGTATAAGAGCCAAATACGTCCAAGAATGGAGTACTGTTGCCACATCTGGGCAGGATAAGCAGCTTATCCTGCCTTGACAGAGTTCAAAATAGACTTCGTAGCCTAGTAGGGGATGCCGTTTTCTCTTGCCAGAAAAGAGGGGTCTGTCTCTGCTTTATCGTTCTTTTTATAGCAAGTGCTCGTCTGAGCTCCAATCTATTGCCCCCCCTGTCCAGGGTTTCACAAAAAATACTCGTCTAGTTGAAACCACTATCAATAATTTCCTCCACTCTTTATCTGTGCCTAAACTTAAATGTAGATTTTATGAACAATGCTTCTTTCTCAGAACTGCACGCCTGTGGAACTGTTCCATTTTACTGCTTTCCAACTGAATACAATATGGTTGTCTTCAAGTCCAACATAAACAAGTTCTTGATGAGCCATCCCCTTAAGTAATCCAATTTACCAAATTTCCACTACTAGCGATTACTACAAAATTTTCCCATTGACTACTGTACACTTATCCTCGAGTGGTCTCCAGGCTTTAATAAATGGTGACTCCTTTGTAAAAAATTAAAAAACTCTCAAGTCGATCCGCCATGTTTTAGCTAGATTTGATTAAGGATATATCCATTGACAGCACATATTCCTTCACCAATTTTATTATCAAGCTGTCGTCGAATGAGCATCTCGCTCATAACTTTGGTTCATACCCTGGCCCTGCTGGTAAAAACATCTGAGATCCATTCATCAGTGATCAAGTGCAGGACGGTCATCCTCCAAATCGAGTTCCACAAGGTTATTATGCTGTAGTTCTTTTCTGGACGTCACCAGCTAGCATCCTCTACTCCAGCCCCATCATATAGCAATGACACGCCGGTAGCGAGAGAGCTTGCAACCCATACGATAAGATCTTGGTCGTCAGCACACCATTTAAGCTCACTTATTATTGTGATCGTGGAAACGGTTTTTATACATATTTGTCCGAATAGTTGAAATAGTAGGTTTGCGTCAACGCCATTATGATTAAAAACGACATTCGTTTGATTTACTCACAGGCTGATTAAAACGAACTGAGAATCATTTAATTGTTAGACATTATAAGACTCTTGCAACACAATAATCGAGCAGATGCCTTCATCTACATGTAAACCAAACAGAAACTGCAGACACGAACAAATGGTGTAATTAAATAATTGTAACTATTCTGTATTTTCATCTGACAATTCTAGTTGTTAAAGTCGTCAAACTGCTGGCCAAAATCACGAATTCAAATACACACCTCACTCTAAAAAAAGAAAAAAAACGAAAAAAAAAAAGAAAACAAACGAAAAAAACACACAAAAAACCCCGGATGTTTTATTGAAGCCGACAGCATCTTCTTTACGTATGAGTTAACGAGAAATCTCAGTACTTAACGAGACCTACCAACGGCCATTATTATTATTATTATTATTTATTTTTTTTATTTTTTGCTCGTGACCGGTTCCTACATGATGCACAAAATCAGAGGTTTGTATAATATTTTAAAATAATTATTTGCTTACGAACGTTGACGCCAAATGGGGGTTTATTTATCTTCTTCCGACGGCTGGAGGATGTAACACAAGATACTTCTAGTTTATAGAGAGGTCACATACAGGAGTTTACAAGTAGAGAGGGAAACATGAAGTAAGAGAAATTTTGA
>NC_136506.1:15521666-15641666 GCF_053919585.1 Euprymna scolopes
TAAGTCATGTGCACGTGAGCACAGACAAATGCTAAGATAAAAATAAAGAGGACAATAAAATTCAGTTTCAACTGGGCCACTGGAAACATGACTATAGATCTCATGTAGAGGAAACTGGAGAGCCATGATCATTGATCTTTGCAATCAAAGACTTGATAATTAAAGAAGAAGAATGAAAACTCACTAAGGCATTTGCAAACATTCTTTCTTGGTTTCTTATTTGTTACAAACACTTCAGTCTTGTTTCGAAGGCTCTTTTCCTCATCTTTGTTATCTGTTTATCTACCCTGGATACTTACAAATACAGGGTAGTCCAAAAGTCTTGGTTACATTTCTAGTCCTCATATCTGCTTGAGTGAGAAAGAGTCTAATAAATTCATTTTCCAACAGGATGGAGCGCCACCATGCAAGATCCCCATGATTTGATAGTTTCTAAACATAACAAGATCCCCATGATTTGATAGTTTCTAAACATAACAAAGTATGGCATAAGGGTCTACTTCACAAGATTTCCAGCTACGGTATAACTGGAAATGTTTTCTCAATCATTAAATCATTTCTCTCCGATAGGCTCATAAGAGTAGTGGTAGATGGACAAAAATCGGAGGCCTGCAATATAAATGCTGGAGTCCCTCAGGGGTCAATCCTCGGCCCAACTCTCTTCCTGATCTACATCAATGACCTCCCTAAACACATACTTAAATCATTCGTTGACATCTATGCTGATGACACGACCATCTACGGCAACACATCAAAGGCTGTAAATGACGAAGTTCTCTCGGATTCTCTCTCCTCTGATCTCGAGCGCGTGGTTCAGTGGGGGAAGATGTGGCTAGTTACCTTTAATGCATCTAAAACCAAACTCCTATCCTTACATCATCAACGCTCTGATCCCCAGCTGGCATCAATTGTGATGGATGGCTCTCGTCTGGGTGAGGCCCCGTGTTTTGACAAGCTTCTGGGTTTGACCTTTACTCCTGATCTGAAATGGAACACGTACATCAAGTCTGTTGCCAAGGTCGCAGGAAAGATGGTGGGATCCTTCTACCGCTCCAGAAGATATCTCACTACTGATGCAATTCTCTATCTATATAAAAGCCAAGTACGGCCAAGGATGGAATACTGTTGCCATATCTGGGCAGGAGCTGCCAAAAACAGCCTATCATGCCTTGACAGAGTACAAAATAGACTTCGTGGTTTAGTGGGGGATGCCCTTTTCTCTACCCTGCAACCCCTCTCCCACAGAAGAGACGTTGCGAGCCTATCCTTGTTTTATCGTTATTTTCATGGCAGGTGCTCGTCTGAACTCCAATCCCTGGTCCCCCCTCGCCAAACTTTCACGAAAAACACCCGTCTAGCTGAATCCACTGTGAAAAATTTCCCCCACTCTATATCTGTGCCTAAATCAAAACGCGGATTTCATGAGCAAAGCTTCTTTCTTAGAACTGCACGCCTGTGGAACTCTGTTCCGTCTGCCTGCTTCCCTCCGGACTACAACTTGGATGTCTTCAAGTCTAATGTTAACAAATTCCTAATGAACCGCCCCCCTAATTAAACACTTCATAAAATCTCCTCACTAACGTGATGTACTTGCAATAACCCTTATCCCTGAGTGGCTTCCGGGCCTTGATAAGTGGTGATCTCTGTGTAAAAAAAAAAAAAAAAAAAAAAAAAAAAAAACACCGCAAGACAGATGGATTGGACGATGTGGGAAAGATGATCACGATCTCACGCCCTGACCTCCTACATTTCAAGATCTCACATCTTGCGATTTCTTTTGTAGAGATTTGAGAAACTGAATAACAGAAGCTCTTGCAGTACAGACCAATCAGTCTCCTGTGCATCATGAGTAAGTTGCGGGAAACTGTGATAAACAGAAGTGGTTAACCGCTTCAACAAAAATAACCTCCTCAGTGACATGCAGTATGGTTTCCGTTCTGCAAGATCTACAGCTTATGTTCTAAGTGTTATATTACACAGAGCAATAGCTTTCAATATATAAAAGGCTTTTGATAGAGTGTTGCATAAAGGTCTACTTTACAAGATTTCCAGCCATGAAATAACTGGGAATGTCCTCTCAGTTATAAAATCCTTTCTCTCTGATAGGCTTATATGAGTAGTCATTGACGGGCAGAAATCATAAACTCATTGTATTAACGCTGGCGTTCATCAGGCTTCCATCTTTGGGCTAACCTTGTTTCTGACCTTCATCAATGATCTCCCAAATCACATTCTTATGTCATTTGTAGACATTTATGCAGATGACACGACAATCTATGGCGACACTTCAAAGGTCAACAATGACAAAAATCTTTCTGATTCCCTCACTCTTGATCTTGGGAACGTGCTGCAATGGGGAAAAAGGTGGTTTATGACACTATCGCTTCCCCGGGAGGGTTACTTGGTTGAAGAACGTCTTGGGAACGCAACCAGCAGCCCGGAGAATAAAGGATATCCAACGATAGGCACATGTTGGAAACATCAACAAAAACGGGTCGATATGTCATCGGCTATAACTGGTTGGCATGGGTTGCTTCTTGTGTGTTCATTGCGTTGTTACAGGCAGCTTTCTGTCGTTGCATTAATGGGAGGAACTGCAGGCTGAAATCGAACACTTGTACAAAAATAGCGAACAAATGCATTTTTATAAAATATATATAATTTATTTAACAGTTAATTACTAGGAAGCATATTTAGTCGACCCATTACGTGCACACCAAACTACTATATCCTGCGCATATGGGGTGCAAGCTTCAACTGTTTTTACACTACAATCATATTTCAATTCTCTATTTCTTCATTGAAAGAGATAGAAAAAGGGAGAGAAAGGGAGAAATAGAGAAAGAAAGAGAGAACGAGAGAGAGAAATATGCGTTTTACGCATTTTTTTGTTTTTCAAATTATAATGTCAACATAGTGTAACATTTATTGTGCATTGGAATCAAACACCTGCCAATCTTCGTGTGCCGACAGTTTTAACCGTAAAAAAATATGTCCGCACTAAAATGTGTGTGTGTGTGTTTGCTTCCACATAAGTGCTGGCCAAGAAATGTGTGTGTGTGTTTGCTTTCAGCATAAGTGCTGGCCAAGTTAGGCACAAGGTTTATTAGTGTAGAAGCCCCCAGCTCCCTCAAAAAGGGGCTACACCATTGTGCCACAGGTTGGTTAATTCTAATGCATCGAAAACCAAACTTCTCTCCTTTGATCATAATTGTTTGTATCTCCACTATGCCCCAATTGAAATGAATACCTCTCCTGTTGACAAGTTTCTAAGACTGACCTTCACTTCTGATCTGAAATGAAACACATACATCGAATCTGTTGTCAAGCTCGCTAGTAAAATGGTTCGATCACTCTACCGCTCCAGTAACTATCTCACTGTTGATGCAATCCTCTATCTATATGAGCCAAGTGATGCTCTAGTGATGTACTGCAATCTCTTTCCCACAAAAGGGACATTGCTAGCTTGTCTCTGTTCTATCACGATTTTCATGGCAAGTGCTCGACTGAACTCCAATCTATAGTACACCCTTGCCAAACTTTCACAAAAATACTCGACTAACTACAACTACTATATACGATTTCCCCCACTCTTTATCTTAGAAACCCTGTTCTGCTGACATGCTTCCCAATGGAATACAAACGCTACAAAAAAGTTCCCGTTAAGCCGTCCTCATAAATAATGAAATCCTACATAATTTACACCATAAGTTATTACTACACTACCATTTTACATTCATTAACCCTTATCTTCGAGTGGCCTTCGGGTCTTGATAAGTAAAAAAAAAAAACGTTAATACAATGCTGAGACGAGTTTGGCAAGGATTTGACTATCGGCTTGTGTGTCGTGTGATCAATGGTGCTCACACTGAAAATCTTTGAACATTGCATAAAAAACTTGAGATTAGTTCTCGAAATATTCAATGTAAAAACGTTCCAAAACTTTTGGAACACATTGTATAAAATAGACAAAGAGGTGCAGCAGAAGTACTCACTAATTTCTGTGCAAGAAGTTTAAGATAATAGAGGCATGTGAGGACTCGGGTGGAGGGAATATATGTTGGATGTGGAATTATTGAAGTTTTTAATTTGATGATACCATGCAAACAAAGTGAGGATCAGATACTAGCGTATTTGCAAGAATTAGGAATGGATGAAGTAGGTTCAGGGAAATTGTGCTACTGTGGTTACTGGAAATAAAGATCTCCATAAATCCAGTAATTATAAGAGCAACCGGACTTATGGAAAGAAATTTCAAGAACTACTTTGCAAATATACCAGCAAGAGAAATTCAGCTAATTACACTACATTTACTAGCACAAGAACTTTTTATCCATTCTTTCAATGTGGCCATATAATCTAGTCTAGTGCCTTCATGCAGCTTCCTATATTGTAAGATCCAAACTTCTCTTTAAGACTCAAATTATGATTGTATCACATTATATATTCATCATGTCATCCTCATGTGATTTCTCCATGCAACGCATGTCCTCAACCCTCACTGGCTAGTTTTCAATTCCATACATCAAACTGCATACGCATGATCGGTGAACTCTTCCTTTTGTTAACTGGAATTATGGAGATCTTCCTAAGATTCCAGTTTCTTTTCTTGTCCTACGTAACACATCCGTATTCGTTATCTTTTCCCTCTCAACTCTGTTTAACCAAACATCATTGGGCACACTAAATTTTATTAAGGTTGCTTCTTTCTTTCTGTCAGGTTTTAAAGCTTTGTTTCCGAAGTACATAGCTACAGTCGTAAGAGATGGTGTTCGACTTGTTTCCAACTGTTCTTTCTAGTATATGTTCCCAAGACTTGCTGCTGCATTTGGTGTTCAGCTTTTATAGATGGTCTAGTGAAGATATTTACACACTCCATTGTGTCGCATTGTGTAATAGCTGTCCCCCAGCAGAACTTTACGATTAGATGGCAGATGGCTCACAATACCATATGTTAAAAAATGTACTTTGCAAAAATGTTTACAAGTCTCAAAACGGTATGTGTGTAGATGTAATATTGTTTTCTCTAACGGACAAACACGTTGCAGTCAGAAAGGAAATTAGAATTTCGACACAAACTTTCTAGATGCAAGAAAAAGTTATTTATTTTATTTGTTTACCACGGTAGTCGTTAACACATTTAAAAACAGTATTTTCTTTCTGACCGGCACCAGATGCGGCTGGCCGTCAATACACGGCACCAGACACTGTTGGCCGTCAACACACGTAACCAGAAACGGCTGGATGTCAACACACGGCACCAAACACGGCTAGCCCTCAAGACACGGCACCAAACACGGCTGGCCCTCAAGACACGGCACTAGACACAGCTGGCCCTCAACACACAGAACCAGACATGGCTAGCTCTCAAGCGTAATACCTCACGTTTTCTTCTCTTTTCCCTTCTGATCTCAATCCCTATATATGCATTTGAGTCAGTCACGTTCACGCCACGCCCCCAAATTTTTACACCATTTTACACAGAAAAGTTATCTCACATACCTTGAATCCTTGATTATGCACACATCTTCTCACGTGAAGCAAAGCGGAAAGAAGAGCGAGAATATCTGCTGTGGGACTCTTATATATCGACCTATTTAAGCAGTTACGTAGAGTATCGTGAACAGTAAGATAATTAGCCGTGAAACGCCCTCTGGTGGATTCTTTGGAAAATTCATGCAGAAAAAGTTAGGTAATGCGACAAGTTTTATGAGGTAAAAAGAATGCATTAGGAAAAGCCAAAGGTAGACTTGGAAACGATTTGGAACGCGAATAGAGAATTTGTTGATCATTCAATACAATAAAAAGCAAAAAAAAAAAAAAAAAATGAATGGATTAAAAAAATTAAATCTAATTTTTATTTGTTTATTTTTACACATAAGGAACAAATATAAAAAAAAGAGAGCAACACTGTCGAACCTGCACAATTCTCTTAAAATCAGGAGATTGCACTCACACGGATTCATATGAACTGATTACAAAGATACAATCGAACAAACGCCCACGTTGTTTTAATTCAATCAAATTATTTCGTGCTTGTTTTTCGACGTTTAAGAATTGTGAAAATGTCCTTCAGTTTTCAACACAGGTTAGATCAGCATCTCACGTATTTTAAACGAAAGCTGCAATTCATTTTATATATAAATTTATTAAACAGAAAGTTACAGTTACAGAAAAAATAGAAATTAACGCTTTAAAGTGGCTAATTACCTGCTAGCACGGGAAGTGTGTGTGTGTATGTGTGTGTGTGTGCATATGTGTACATATATATATATATATATATATGTATATATATATATGTATATATATATATGTACACATATGCATATATATATATATATATATATATAAATTATAATATTCCGAATTTTATTATGTTTACGTAATTCAGAATTCGTAATTCTTCATATACCAATCAATTTTAAGTCAGTATAAGGTGACTAAGTTTGTAAGCTTCAAAATGACCAGTTTTTTGTAATCGAGCATTCATATATTGTTTTAACAAAATCAAGACAACAAAGATTAGATTGATAGCATAAAGTAGCGTATTTTCATTGATCGTTACGATTGTTTCGCGGCCATTCTGACAATTTCAAACGTTTGAAAATATTGATAAGAACGGCCTCTCTTCAGACGTTGAGAAAAACATTTTTTTAATGAACAATATCAATCCATTTTACTTTTTTATATGTGTTATATTCCTAAATACTTAGGAAATAAAGACAAACGTGAGTTACACCGAGTGGTATGTGTAATGGGGTTTATTTATAATACAGAAACGTAAGGCTGCTCGCCTAAGGTAAATAGAAGTACATCGTAACAAGTATGGGGAAGAAAGTCTGATAATCAACACGTAAGACTATCCGTCTTACTGCGACTGCTTGTCTGCCGCTGTCTGCCGCTGTCTGCCAAACAGTCCAATATATATATACAGTTTGTAACCGGTGTATAGCCAGTTATGTTCCTTCACAACGCCTCCCCCTGAAGCTGAAATCTTCCTGATTTTAGCTTAAATACCTCTTCCTTTTAGGGTCAGGGCTTAATCTCCTGGTAACTTTTCTCTTTCTTGCGCTTTTCCTTCTGGTCAGCGTTACCCGTGGTAAAGGTTTCTGTCCAGCCCGTATGGTCGGTTCAGGCGAAATATTCATTGTTTGCGGTACACACGCTGGTTTTGGTATATCAAAAATATCGCACAATGTTTCCATTGGTGTCTCTTCCACATTTGGAGACAGTCTGGGACGTATTTGATTTCTGTGTCTTTTGCAGACAAAACTTAATCCTTGGATGGTATAGACCATGCTCCCAATCCTTTTTTTGATAATACCTTCAACCCACTGATTTCGTCCATTTTGAAAATTTTTGAAATATACATTTTCACCTGGGGAGAAGCACTTGGTATTAAGGTTTTCTTTTTTGAAAACTTTCTTTTTCTCTGGTAGCAGCCTATCGAAGACAGATCTTATCTTTCTTGCAAACATTAGCTCAGCCGGGGAAGAATTGACATTATTATTAGGATTTGGTGTCACCCTGTAAATTGCTAAAAATGTTTGAATACATTGTTCGTCTGTGTCCGTAGTAAGATTTTTCTTAAGTGCCCTTTTAAACGTATCTACAAATTTTTCGGCCAACCCATTCGATCGTGGATGGTACACAGGTGTTGTCATATGTAGAATATTTAGTGAGTCACAGAATTCTTTGAATTCATGAGCAGTAAATGCTGTTCCATTATCGCTCACTAAGGTTTTTGGCACTCCAAAACGGCTAAAAATTTCATTAAGCGCACTCACAGTGTTTTTTGCTGTTGGATGTCTAAACTTAAATATTTCTGGCCATTTTGAAAAAGAATCTACAATAATCAAGTAAAAATAACCATTTATAGGTCCCGCATAATCAATATGCAGACGTGACCAGGGTAGGTCCGTCTTTGGCCATGGCGTCGTTTTTACTGGAGGATCTCGAGCTGCTAATTGACATCCTCTGCATGTCTTGACACATTTTTCAACTTCCTTGTCTATACCAGGCCAGTACACATATCCTCTCATAAGGGATTTCATTCTCGAAATGCCCGGATGACCTGTATGAAATTCCTTCAGAATTTTCCTCTGTAACGTTAGTGGAATTACGATCCTCTCACCATACATGAGCACATCTTCACAGATGGAAAAAGGCGTTGTTTGATCTACCTTTTTATTTTTTTTTATCCATCCCAATTGATTTTTCATTTTCTTAATGAAAATGTCATTTACTGCCTCTTTTTTTATTTTTTCGAAAGTTACCGGAAGTTCACGTATCATATTACACATTGAACTTGTACATTCACTTTCGTCTTTAAGCGCAGCAATTACCGTTTCTTCGAAACTTTCGCTTCTTTTAGGGATCAACCGTGATAATGCATCTGCGTGTCCTAACTTTTTTGAGGATACATGTTCCATCTTAAACTGATAGTTTAAGAGGGTTACAGCCCATCGCTGTAATCGATTCGCAGTATGTGTGGGAATGCCTTTCTTTGATCCAAATATGGTAAGTAGGGGTTTATGGGCGGTTTGCAAAATAAAAGATCGTCCATGGAGAAATCGATTGTACTTTGTAATTCCAAATATTATCGACAGCGCCTCTTTTTCAATTTGGCTGTAATTTTTCTCCGCTGCAACCAACGTTCTTGAAGCATGGGCGATAGCTTTTGTCCTACCATCCTCATACTTGTGAAGTAATACAGCGCCAACACCGTAATCACTGGCGTCCGTTGCTAGTATTAGTTCCTTTTCTGGATTGAAATGTGCCAATGCTAAGTCTGACAGTAGACATCTTTTGATATTTTGGAAAGCAGATTCACATTCCTTATTCCAGTTCCATTTAACACCCTTTTTCAGTAACTCGTTAAGAGGAGCTCTTAAATTATGTATGTTAGGGATGTAAATTGCATAGTATTGAACTAATCCCAAAAACGATTTTAATTTTGTCACTGAATCTGGAGCAGGCATCTTTTCAATTGCTTCAGTCCTTTGTGGATCCGGTCTTCGACCCTCTTTGTCGATTATTTGACCTAGATATTTAATTTTTTTCATAAAAAAATCGCATTTTTCTGGGCTCAATTTAAAACCAAATTCCTGTATTCTTTTGAATACTTCTTTTACATGCTTCTTATGATCTTGCAAATTTTCACTTTTAATTAGGATATCGTCAAGGTAGGCCATTGAAAATTCCAACCCTGCCAGCATCGTGTCCATAATTTGCTGGAAAATAGCAGGAGCAACCTTTAATCCAAAAGGAAGCCTCTTTAGCTTAAAAATGCCCTTATGAGTATTTATGCCTAAGTATTTGGAGCATTCATCGCTGATCTTAATTTGCAAGTAAGCATCTGAGAGGTCTATCTTAGAAAAAATTTTTCCTCCGTTAAGCTTAGAGAACAGATCTTCTGCGGACGGAAGGGGATAATTATGGTCCAATAGACAGTCATTTAAACCCGTTGAAAAATCTCCACAGACCCTTATTCTGTTATTTTTTTTCTTTACATACACGGTTGGACTTGCCCAATCTGTGTGGTTAACTTTTTCAATGACTTCCAGTTGTTGAAGTCTATCCAACTCTTTTTCGATTGCGTCCATCGCTGAAAAAGGCACATTCCTTTTAGGTTTGAATACTGGAGTGGCATTTTTCTTTAATTCAAATTTTGCCTCTGTCTTAATACAGAGTCCTAGTCCTTCGGCAAAAACATTGGGAAATTCAGTTTTCAAATCCTTCAGGAAGTCTTCCCTTTGGTTTGCTTTTTCTGCAGTTAAAACGTTACAAAACGAATTTATGGGTTTCTCCCATAAATTAAACAGGACAATCCAATCTACCCCAAACAGGCATGTATTCTTTCCTGGTACGACGTACACTTTGGATTTATGAGTCTGGTTAGCGAATGTCACTTTGCATTTTAATTCTCCCTTGAACTCTAATCTTTTGCCGCACACACTTCTCGCCGTCTTTCTGGTTTTCGTTAATTCAGGTCGACCTATCCTTTTCCATATATCTTCATTTATAACACTAATATCTGCACCGCTATCCAGAAGCAATGTAACCAGATGTCCATTTATCCGAACATCAACATATTTCCGTCTTTCGCAGCTTTTTTCTTTATTCATGCGAAGCGTATTTACATTATCGGTCCCTTGTCTTTTCTTCTGGGCACAGTATGTTCCCTTGTGACCTCTGAGACCACATTCATAACATATTTTGTTCCTAAACCAGCAGGTCTTATTGTTGTGTCTTAAACTACCACAACATTTACACTTTAGCTTTGGGTCTTTGTATCCTTTAAGGATCCTGTGTTCTTGGAACCTGGACTTTCTTGTGGTCCCTTGCCTTTTTACTTGCTGCACCTTAAAAATATTTTTCTCTTCAATGCGAGTGTTGTCTTTCTTTATGTTAATCAGACGTTGACACTCTTCAGTGACTTTTTGCAATGTTATGTTAGGATCCGCCTCCATAATTGTTAGGATCCGTGAACGTATATCTTTGTCTCTTGGTGCTGTGAGACCTTGTACAAAGATTAAACATTTAAATTGGTCTGCGGAAATTTCATTCAATTTAAATGATTCGCATAAACAGTTCACAATGCAAGCATATTCTAGATAGTCTTCAGCTTCTGCCTTCTGAATGTTCAAACATTTGTATCTAGAGTGAAATAGGCTATCCCTTTTATCAAATATTTTCGACAAGGTACTAATTGTTTCCTCGAACGAAACCTCCTCCGGTTTTTTTGGTAGAATTAGATTTGCATACTTGGTGTTTTCATCAGTACCCAGTTTTTGTAGTAGCAGGGTAACTTTTTCCTCATCGGTCCAGTCTAAACATCTTTTCGTAAAAATTGTTTCGTATCTTCTGTAGTATGCAGGGAAAGTAACACCAGTATCCGGGGAGTAACGAAATTCCGTTAGTGAATTTGAAATACCCTCGGCAGAAAAATTAGTCTTCTTCCCGGTCGACGTTAGAATTAGCTTTTCTAAATTCTTTTGCTGTGTCGACATTTGTCGTTGTAGTATGTTTGTTTGTTCTTGTTGTGCCTCTAAAGTTTTTTGTGTTCTTTCTTGTTGTTGTTGCAGCTGTTGCTGTAGCTGTTGTTGTTGAATTTGTTGTTGTTGTTGTTGTTGCGCTAAAAATTGTTGAGTCATTTTTGTCTGTTCCTGGATGCTAAGGGCTAGAGCCTTAGTTAACTCTGCTAATTGTTCCATGTTAGCTTCTAGTACAAAAATGTCTTTTCGAATTCTACACAATAATTCCAAAGAAAAATCGTAAATTTACGTATATCGTAAATTAGTAGCAATATGCAGACACAACACGTTTCAACAAAGTTCATCCATAGTAATTCAACAGGCTTTGTAAAATAATTCTTTTTTTTTTTTTTTTTTTTTTTTTTTTCAACAACGTAAGTTCATACACAAAATATTTCTTACTTCCCACGACAAATAGTTCCAATTATTTATATAAAGGCAATAACAAACAATTAATTTTCCAAAAAAAAAAAATATATGGCTGCCGTTCCCACGTGGCATAAAATGGTACAATAGTCGTTGTATTTATATTTTTTCTTTCGAAACTCGTAATCCTTTAGTGTAGTTTCGAATTCAACTTGCGACCATTTTTTTTTTTTTTTTTTTTTTTTTACTTGTCAAAATAAATATAAATTCCACTTTACCTTGAACATGTTTCTATAATTTCTTGTGAGTTCTTTACGAAGAAAAATCCGTACTTTTCGCTACTTTAGGTAGGAAAAATTTTTAAATTCATTGACGCACGTGGTCAAAAATCCTTGTGTAGTTTGTTTTTTTCGTAAAACAAAAAATCCTTGCATTGTACACAGTCCTTGGTACGGTAATTTATCTCTGTTAAGAGAAAGAACATCCTTTCGTCGCCATTGTTATATTCCTAAATACTTAGGAAATAAAGACAAACGTGAGTTACACCGAGTGGTATGTGTAATGGGGTTTATTTATAATACAGAAACGTAAGGCTGCTCGCCTAAGGTAAATAGAAGTACATAGTAACAAGTATGGGGAAGAAAGTCTGATAATCAACACGTAAGACTATCCGTCTTACTGCGACTGCTTGTCTGCCGCTGTCTGCCGCTGTCTGCCAAACAGTCCAATATATATATGCAGTTTGTAACCGGTGTATAGCCAGTTATGTTCCTTCACAACAATATGTTTGATAAAAATTTACCTCTATTGTCTCCTTAAGAGGTTTAAGTCAATTTGTCTGTGTGTGTTAGTTCCTTCCTCATAGCTTCCAAAACTATTGAGCCTATCTTTTGCAAATTTCACACAAAGATAATTTATATTTATGGCAGTCTTTTAAACTTTTTAGATGTTTTGTAAAGAAATTTAACCAACAAGTAACAAAAAGCAAAAAATCCAATCTTAAAATAGTTTTTACAGGGGAATATTTTACGTTACACCGATATAACTTCGGCCGGTGTAACGTAAAATATTCCCTGATACACTGTTATACTTACCAATTTTCCCTAAAAGATATTTACTTTGCCTGTCTTTCTCGGTAAATTTTATATCAGAACTGACTTTTAGATTTTACTAACGGGGGTACCCGGTGTTGTTCGAGTGTGGAGAGGTTTTATGGTAAGGGTATTGATTACTGGAGACCTAAAAATGTTTCAAAATCCCCTAAAAATGAAAATAGCAGCGAGTACCCATGAGAGCGCAAAAATTTTTTTAAAAAAAGTAGTAAGCAGGCTGGCAGGCTCGAACCTGTAATGCTAAGAGGAAAAGGAAGTGAAAAAAAAAAAGCGAAAGGTTTAGTCGCGCACTCACCGCGAGATACGTTGCTGTCGTTCAAATAAAGCTTAGTCATTGGAAGGTGCATGATGACTTTGCAAAAATGTCGACAACCCCCCCCCCAAAAAAAACAACAAAAAAACTGAACCCCTCTTTGTAAAAAACGGCCCAGTTAAGGCCAAAGAATTAATGTTTTTGGGCAATTGTTGATATTTGTTATCCGAGAGACTGTGAATTTAAAACGATACCAATTTTGTCAGCCTGTGTCTAAATATTTAGCAAGACATACAAATATGCACACGCGCGCGCGCGCAAACACACACACACACACACTAAGAGACTTTTGAGATTTATATCATAGATAACAATTCTTTCTATAGGGAACACACACACGTCATGCATATACACAGACATCGAGTTTATATATCGATTTTACTAGGTCTGCCTTTGTTTTTAATTTATTCACTAGAAATGTATATTTAATGTTTAGCATAGCTTATGATATTATGAGCATTCGATATGTTACTTACGGTGTTTTATATTTTTGTTTTGCCTACTTAATTTAACCTTTAGGCTACGCTGGCTGTTTATTTTTTAACACCTAGTTTTTACTATTACAAACAACTGCAACAATGGTGTCTTTAAGGACTATGGAATTCTTCTTTACCCTAATTGCATTGATCAATGAATGAAACCCATGTTAAAAACCCATGTGTGAATGTTTGTATTGTTTTTTTGATAAAATTCCTTTTCAAAGATCCTAGACTTGATTTTATGTGATGTGAAAAATTCACATCCACCATAGGCAATGTGTGTAAAAATATCATCGTAGCTCAAACAATCATTTTATTTTTTTACAATTTAATAACGAAATAGATTGAATGGACTTATACAGAAATAATCTGGTCATTTGTATAGAGATATGCTAGAAACGCTGCCAACTAATACAATTTTTCAATTTCGATCAGTGTTGATTTTGTTCTGTAAACTTTGACATTTAATGAAATCAGTTTTGTTCCAAGCATTAATGAAAAAAAAAAAATGACTGCTAACACCAAAAGACTTTCATGTGAAAGTTTTCTCATTCAGCATCACTGTGGTTTCTCATTTGTTTTATGACTGTAGAATGCTACATGTCATAAAATAGGCATCTTCCAACCAAGATGCAAATCACACAGAAGAACATCCATCAAAATATTTAGTTTACTTCTTATAAATGACTAATGGGGAGACCCTACGTTGTTCGGGATTGAACGAGGATCAACAAATGTTTCACATTCCCATATTTTTATTGCTAATGAAATAAGAGAAATCGCTTATTTTTCAACCAAATAGACGGATTGTCTGCTCTTGACAGGGACCTATCGCAGTGCACCTGGGAGAAAGCTTCACGTGCCTCCCTGCAGTGATTTAATACACAATACATTGTAGTCTACATTGCACTGTATAGAACCTGATTTTATAAATATTATATTTTATGCATAATGGCTTGAATGAAAGTTTAAAATGCAAAAGTCAAGTACCTTGGTGCAATTATGCTTAAAAGAGAAACATTCATTTTGAACACACCCCTGTCATATCAAAGAACCTACTGTTGATTTTATGTGGTGAGCTTTTCGGCTTGTGTATTAATAATACTTCTCAAGAGCCAGATACGTCCAAGGATGGAATACTGTTGCCACATATGGGCAGGAGCTGCTAGAAAAGACTTGTCCTGCCTTGATAGGGTTCAAAATAGACTTCATGGCCTGGTGGGAGATATCCTTTTCTCTTCGCTGCAACCTCTATCTCACAGAAGAGATGTTGCGAGTTTGTCTCTGCTTTATCCTTATTTTCATGGAAAGTGTTCGACTGAGCTTCAATCTATGGTCCTCCCTCGCCAAACTTTCACAAGAAACACTAGACTAGCTGAAAACATTATCAATAATTTTCCCCACTCTTTATCTGTGCCTAAACCTAAACATAGATTCCATGATCAAAGCTTCTTTCTTAGAACTGCACGCCTGTGGAATTGTCTTCCGTTTTCCTGCTTTCCAGCTGTCTATAATATAGTTGTCTTCAAGTCCAACGTGAACATGTTTCTGATGAGCCGTTCCACTTAAGTTAACAAATTTACCGAACTTCAATTTACTATCGATTACTATATTGTCCTTTTGACTACTCTCCACTCTTTAACCCTTATCCTTGATAAGTGGTGACGCCTATGTAAAAAAAAAAAAATGCACTTTGGGTGCTAGGCTGTGTAAGGTGTTAACTTTGATCAAAATCGCTTGTTCGTTCTTTCATTGAATTATGTTGATTATTGATACTTATCGAAGACATTCTGATACAAAACCTATCTAAGAATACTGCCAAGCACATAAAGTACCTTGATGTGAAATTTCATAAAAATCGACACAGCTGCTTTCGAGTCCATAGCTAACTCATTCAAACACAATTTCCTTTTATATAAATAATTTTTTGAGTTTGTGTACTATGCTTATACTCATATATTAGGAACACTATATCGTTGGCGATTAAGTTAGCTAGTATCACTTTTGACCAGAGTCTCCACTGCAAGAACTGCAAAGATCTGACGTTATCATCTCCTCTAACATACAACTGGGACTGTTTGTAAATTTGATATTCCCTAAATACTTCCTCCTTTAAGGGTAGTTGATTGTACCTGTTTAGGTTTAATGCCGCTTGCTTCTTTCTGTATAAATATACCCTAAAATGGAATACTATTGCCACATCTGGGCAGGGGCTTCTACTTATCTTGCCTTGATAGAGTTCAAAACCGGCTTCAAAACCTAGTAGGTGATGCCCTTTTCTCTTCCTTGCAACCTCTTTCCAACAGAAGAGACATTGCGAGACTGTCTCTGCTCTATCCTTATTTTCATGGCCAGTTTTTTTTGGGGTTTTTTTTACATGGAAATCTGATGGAGAACTGATAAAGTGTCTTATGTAAAGTGACAGTTTATCAGGAATTGGTTTATGTTGGACTTGAAAACATCCAAGTTGTAGTTAGGTGGAAAACAGGCAAACAGAAGAGAGTTCCACATGCGTGAACATCTAAGAAAGAAGCTTCGTTCATGGAATCTATCTTTTGATTTATGCACAGATATAGAGTGTGGAAAATTATTGACAGTGGTTTCAGCTAGACGCATGTTTTTTGTGGAAGATTGGCGAGGGGAGGTCCAGAGATTGGAGCTCAGACGAGCACTTGCCATGGAAATAACGATAAAACAACTGAGTTCAAATCTTTGGTCTCTCCCTTGCCAAACTGTCACAAAAAACACCCGACTAGCTACAACCACTATCAACAATTTCCCCCATTCTTTATCTATTGATCTAGCCGATTCCATAAACAAAGGTTTTTTTTTTTGTAAAACTGTCCGCATGTGAAATAATGTTCCAGTAGCTTGCTTCCCAGTCGATTACATTATGGTAACCTTAAAGTCCAATATAAACAACTTTTTGTTGAGTTGTTCCCTAAAATAATCAAATTTCTCCTCTCTTAACGTTACTAAACTACCAGCTTACATTCATTAAGCCTTATCCTCAAATGGCCTTATGGTATTGATAAATGGTAACTACCGTGTTAAAAAAGCCTCTTGAGTTTTATATGGAGATATACAATATATTTCTCGAGCTACTATGATAATATTATTATATATTAGAGCCATATATTAATGACAATATGTTAGCTAGTGTCAGTTTTGACCATGGTCACATTTACTGCTAGTCATGATAATTGTAGTCTGAAAATAGAATCGTTCCTAGAAACAGGTGGCAACAGATCAAATGGTAGACAAACAGAGTCGAAAAATGATATGTTTTCAAGCTGAGAGAGACAAGGGTTTTAAAATCGGTCTCTCCGTGGAAGCTGTGCAAGTGAGACACTACCAACAATGTAGAATACTCTAAGTAGAATTTTAACTCTCTGCCCATCTGTGCCACTCATTTTAGTAAGCGACAAAGTAAAGTAAATAATTAACTAAAGAAACCTTAGATTAAGTCAGAATAATCACTGTGTTTCTGTACAATCTATATTTATAGTCAATCATTTCAGTAAGTAAAGTAAATAATTAGAGGAAATTAGGTGTTCTCTCTCCTGAATCAATTCTCTCTAAATAAAACCTTGAAGAAAACTTTAAGCAAACGTTTCCTTGTGTCCTCTTTCTTTATAAAAAGTTTTCTATAGAAGCAGCGACAGCGAAAAAAACTGACTATAAAAAGAAGTGGAGGGAGGAGAAAGAGACTATGTATAAACACTGAGGAAACATAAGATTTAGTCTAAACAATCATCGCCTTCTTCTTGAATTAGACTTCTTATTACATTTAGGAATACTAATTGACTGTAAAAATAAATTAATAATTGATTCAAACACCAAGTTTTCTCAACAAGTAGCCATTATCAATCAAGTCAATCAGAAAGTATATATTAATATTAAAGATCAACATCCCGAAATCCGATCCCTACGGAGAGAATTCAATTCTCTAATTCTACCAAGAGCGAAAGATGATGTCAATGACAACTCAAAAGTGAAGCATCGCATCGACACAGGAGACAACAAGCCAACCTTTTGTAAAGTTCGTCAACTGTCTAAGGAAAAATTTGATGCTGCTAAAAAGGAACTCACAACTTTATTACAAGCAGGAATTATTAGACAATCTACGTCACCATGGGCATCACCACTCCATATGGTACCAAAGAGTACACCTGGTGAATGGAGAGCTTGTGATTATAGATTCCTTAATGTATTCATAAAACTGATCGGTATCCTGTTCGACATATACAAAGTATTTCTTCTAAGCTGGAAAATAAGGTGTTTTCAAAAGTGGACTTATTGAAAGCATAACATCAGATAAATAAGGATAATATACAGAAAACTTCAGTCGTAATTCCCTTTGGTGCGTATGAGTAGTTATATATGCCTTTTGGACTTCGAAACGCTGGCGCTACCTTTCAACGCTTCATGGACAATATATTTATGAATGTGGAGTGTGTATTTATTTATATCAACGATTTGTTGATAATGTCTGAATCAGAAACATCTCATATAGAGATTTTAAAATGTGTTTTCCAAATTCTCCCAGAGAAAAATCTAAAATTATCCCTTCATAAATGTGAAATTTTCAAGTCTTCTTTGAACTATTTAGGATTCCACATTAGCCCGAAAGGACTGAAACCTAGTGCAGAAAAAATAGCAGAAATTAAAAATTTCCCTGAACCTAATGAATCAGCATCGTTGCGAAGATTTCTTGGAAGGATAAATTTTTATAGAAAATTAATTCCGAAATTTGCTGATAAATTAGTGAATTTAATAAGTTGCATCCTAAAGACAAATCATTTAAAATTAGTGAAGCTGAAAGAAAATCTTTTACTGGAATTAGAAAAATTTTAGCTAAGATAACTGCCCTTCCTCATCCTATCTCAAGTATTACCAATTATCATTTTGCTGTTGGTGCTTGTTTGCATCAGCTTGTAAAAGAGGAGCCTATTCCCATAGGTTTCTTCTCTAAGAAATTGAATGACAGTCAAAGGAAGTTTTCTACGTTTGATCGTGAATTACTAGCCGCTTATCTGGCTGTACTTTTTTTTTTTTTTTTTTTTACATGGAGTTCATCACTTATCAAGGCCCAATGGCCACTCAGGGATAAGGTTTATTGTGTGTCCAGTAATCAAAGGGATAGTGTAGCAATAGTATTGGAGAATTGGTAAAGTGTCATTACTTAGGGGGGGCGGTTAATCAGGAATTTGTTTGTGTTGGACTTGAAGACATCCAGGTTGAAGTCAGGAGGGAACCAGGCAAGTGGAACAGAGTTCCACAGGCGTGCAGTTGTAAGAAGGAAGCTTTGTTCATGGTATCTACATTTTAATTTAGGCACAGATAGGGAGTGGGGAAAATTATTGACGGTGGTTTCAGCTAGTCGGGTGTTTTTTGAGAAAGATTGGCGAGGGGGTACCAGAGAATGGAGCTCAGACAAGTACCTGCCATGGAAGTAACGATAAAACAATGATAGGCTCGCTACGTCTCTTCTGTAGGAAAGAGGTTGCAGGGTAGAGAAAAGGGCATCCCCCACCAAGTCACAGAGTCTATTTTGTACTCCGTCAATGCAGGATAGGCTGTTTTTTGCAGCCTCCGCCCAGATGTGGCAGCAGTACTCCATATTTGGACGTACTTGGCTCTTATATAGATAGAGAATTGCATCATTAGTGAGATATCTTCTGGAGCGGTAGAAGGATCCCACCATTTTCCCAGTGACCTTGGCCACAGACTTGATGTATGTGTTCCATTTAAGATCAGGTGTAAAGGTCAAACCCAGGAGCTTATCAAATCCTGGGGCCTCCCTTAGACGAGAGCAATCCATTTCAATTGATGCCAGATGGGGATCAGAGCATTTATGATGTAGAGATAGGAGCTTGGTCTTAGATGCATTAAAGGTAACCAGCCACCTCTTTCCCCACTGTACTATGCGCTCAAGATCAGAGGAGAGAGAATCAGAGAGAACATCATTTACGGCCTTTGATGTGTTGCCATAGATGGTCGTGTCATCAGCATAGATGTCAACGAAAGATTTTAGTATGTGTTTTGGGAGATCATTGATGTAGATCAGGAAGAGAGATGGGCCCAATATGGACCCCTGAGGGACTCCAGCATTAATACTGTGGGCCTCTGATTTCTGCCCATCAACCACTACTCTTAGGAGCCTATCAGATAGAAATGATTTAATGATAGGAAAACATTTCCAGTAATACCGTAGCTGGAAATCTTGTGTAGTAGGCCTTTATGCCAAACCTTATCGAAGGTCTTTGATATGTCGAGAGCAATTACCCTAGAAATGAAGCCTTTGTCGAGAGATTCGCTAATCCTATGAGGTATAACCGTTAGCACATCTGCTGTAGATCTAGCAGAGCGGAAACCATATTGCGTGTCGCTAAGAAGGTTATTTCTGCTGAGGTGGTTGACTACTTCTCTATTTATTGTGGATTCCAGCAACTTACTCATGACACACAGGAGACTTATTGGTCTGTACTGAGAGGGAGATGACTTATCACCTGAATTCTTAAATACAGGGCATACTGATGAGGTTTTCCAGGGTGTTGGAAAGCACTTCTCCTTAAGGCAACGCTTAAACAGGTTGGAAAGTATGGGGGCAAGTTCTGGTTGTAATTTTTTTAACACTAAAATTGGATTACCGTCGGGACCAGTTGCTTTACTGGAGTCAAGGTTCTTGATTAGCTTGGCGACCTCATGCACAGATATTTGTATGTTGCATAGCGTGTTGTCTGTTATAGGAGGGAATATGGAGAGTTGATGGCCTTCGTCACACAGGGTAGAATTTGCCGCAAAGTTTTTGGCAAATAGTTTGGCCTTGTCGGATGCTGTCGAGATGACCTCTGGTCCATTGATAATGCTTGGGATAGAGTGCACGTTTCTGTTCAAGATCCTATTTGCTATTTGCCAGAACTGGTGGGAACCAAGCCGCTGCTCAGCTACTTTGGACTTAACGGATTGCGCATATAGTTCTCTTGCATTTTTATTACTCTTTCACAATGGTTGCTGGCGGTTCTGAAAGCAGCTTTAGTTTCAGTGCATCTATTACATTGGTAGCTTTTGAAAAAGTGATTTCTTTGTGCGATGGCAGCAGCACATTCGGGGGAGAACCATGGCTGGCTGTTAGATTTTTGTTGGAATTTTTTGGATGGGAGGCATTGGCCTATGCCTACAATTAACCATTCGGTCAGATCTGATACTATAGAGGACACATCCTTTTTAAACATGGAATGGAGAGGGAGATCAGATATGAATGTACAGAAGCTATCCCAGTCCGCCATAGAGTATCGGTATACAGTACGGTGGAGAGGTACGTCTGTAGATTTATTATATTTCATTTTTATCTCAACTGATACGACGCAGTGATTGGAGGATCCCAGAGGAGATAGAATGGAACATGAGCATAGCTCAGGGGAAGTGGATAGAAAAAGGTCTAGGAGGCTTGCGAACTGACCGGTACTATCAGGCACATGGGTGGGCTCGCGGACAATCTGAGTGAGGTCATAGGCAATGGCAAAATCATGACAGAACCTCCCCTCCTCATCAGTCTTATTTGAGTGGATCAGCCATTCCACATTATGGACATTGAAGTCACTGCAAATGTGAATGTTAGCCGAAGGATTAGCAGACAGGATGTGGTCAATTTTTTCCGATATACTCTTAAAGACAGTAACTCCACTGTTGCGGCGGTGATAGAGGGCAAATATAAATGCGGTGGTGTAAGCAAGTGTAACCCGGAAGCACATATAAGGTAGATTAGGGTCTTCTCTGAAGATATCCCTGCCACATGGGAAGCCATCTTTAATGTAGGCACATATTCCATGTCCGTGGCGATCTTGGGGGTCAGATTTAGATGTTAGGTTAGAGTATCCTTTAATTATGAACTCATCTAGGGAGGTGGTCGGCCCTATTCCAGTTTTGCTTAGAAAGAATATGTCAAGTTTCGTGCCCTGTAATTGGGTTTCAACCTCTGGAAGGTTAGTACGTAGACCCCTGATGTTGGAGAAGGAGATATGGTAGCAGGGGTCTATGTAGGAGGATGGGGTTCTAGGTTTATTTGTGTTTTCTTTTCAAGTCACAAATTGAAGGCAGACAGGTATATTTATTCACAAATCATAAACCTTTAGTGTCAGCCTATAAGAAATCAACGTCCATGAAATCTGACAAACAACGGTATTTGTCTGTAATTACAGAATATGTGTCTGATATTATATATATATATATATATATATATATATATATATACACGAGGAAGTGAAAATATTGTTGCTGACTGCTTGTCTCGTCCTGCCAACGTAGACGTCTTTGATCAACAAGCAGCTGATGATGAAATTGAAGATTATTCTGATAAACGTAAGACCTACGAATTTTTCCAGATTCAGAACTCTTATGTGACGTTTCAACGCCTTACCCTCGTCCTTTCATACCCAAGTCATCAAGGAGGTTATCTTTGATCAATTTCATGCTCTATCACATCCAGGAATAAAAGCATCATTAAAATTGATCAAATCAAGATTTTATTAGCCTGGAATGGATAAGATGATAAGACAATGTTGCAAGGAATGTCTCAACTGTCAGAAATCCAAAGTTACGAGACATACAAGATCTCCAGTTGAGCCATTCAATCTACTTTCGAGTCGATTTGAAACGGTGCACCTTGGCATAGTGGGTCCTCTTAATCCAGTAACTCCTACAAATTCTAGGTTTCCATCATCTGCCAGATATATTCTCATATGTATCGATAGGGCTACACCCTGGGTTGAGGCCACACTCATGTCTGACATTACAGCAGAAACAATTGCAATATCCTTTCTAAATATTTGGGTCTCTAGATTTGGAGTGCCTCTCTATCTATTAACCGATAGAGGAGCACAGTTCGAAAGTGAACTTTTTAGTCAACTATCTAAACTTTTAGAATTCCATCATTTGTGTACCACGAGTTACCATCCTCAATCAAATGGTATAATCGAGCGTGTACACAGTACATTAAAGTCGGCTATTGTTGCTCGAAACAAAACTGGATTGATGCATTGCTTATTATTCTGCTAAGTATGAGAAATATGCAAAATGAGGATTATTATTCACCATCTGTAGCAGTAACTGGAAAATCCTCACTTGTACCAAGACCAATGATTGATAATGAATCTTTAGAAGTTTCTTATCACGATCAAAATATTGCATGTGAAAGGCTTCCTAGATGTAAATTTAATGAAACTCACGTGATTATTAAAGAGTGCTCAATACAGGGCAGAGCTAGTATATAGTCTGTTTATTATACAAACATTATTGGTTACATATGTGCACACATGTTTCAGTGGAGTTCCAATTCAGGAACAAAACTTCATCAGACCAAAAAATAGCAATTCAATAATAATAATAATAATAATAATAATAATAATAATAATAATTCTGTTGATGATTCTATAATACGAGGAATAATTTACCCAGTGGACTAACTCACACAAGAAAAAAACAAACAAAAAATTAAAGATAATGTCGTTTATCAAATTCCTTTTGTTTTTGGTTACAATATCACGTCAGCTAATATTTGGCCTAGACGATGAATACCCTGGAAAAGTCCCATCTGATTATTGTTTATTTTTAAAATATGCAAAAAAAAAAAGAAATGATTTGCGGCGATTTAAAATTGACCTCTTTTATCCTTAATTGAACTCATTAATGACAAAATTAAAATAAAAGGATGGGGTACACCCGTGCTTGAATAGGGGGTTATTCGAATGCTCTACTGTTGATACCACAGATTAACAGAAACAAACTGGATCCAGGGTAGAAAGAAACAAAAAAAAAAAAAAACGCAGTGTGTATCGTCCATCGCTACTGAAAGGTTAGGTGGGAGTTTCTTTTTACTAGCGTTTAAATGCTGTCATATTGTTATTAGTTATTTCACCAAACACGTCTGCATGTAACTCGTGACTCTTAAAATTATATTGGTAAGATCTCACCACGATCGTCCTTTTTATTTTTTTAGTTTTTACTTCATTCCAAACAAGGCACACTGCCATTAAGACATAAGTTAATTAAAGGCCAAATTTGTTAATTAAAGGCCAAGTTTCTAGGAGCAGTTTAAGTGGGGAGTTATGCAGTAAAATGTTTGTTAACATTACATTTAAATTTCGGCAGGTTCAGATAGTTTAGAATACAGAGAGCATGAAGCCAATCCCAAAGGTAAGCGGTTCGAGGAAAAGAAATCTATTTTTTATGGAAATTGCTCTAGACAAGGCATTAAGCCACTTGATGTGAGAGGCTAAAAAAATAAATAATTCGATGTCAAAAACTTGCCAATGATAAGTGTTAGATGAGATAGATTCTGACTCCCAAAACAGCAATTCTTCCCTCTTTGTCAGAAACACCCCTCCTGCTAAAAGTAAACCTAAGATCCACTTTCAACTCTCCTTACAAAGCCTTCTTGCAACATCTAGTGACTCTAAAATGAAGAGGTGTGATTTTGCGGCTTGTTGGTGGAATTTATGATACAAGTGCGGCAATTTCATCGGAGTAAGAAGGCAGATGCAACAACTTTTATTGCGATTCGTTCTTTTATTGAATCATTCCTGACGAGCAAATTCCCCTACCACGACCGCAAAACGCACCAAAGAAAAAGAAAAGAAATACAAATTCAACACAATTTAAACTCAAATGTAATTTCAGTTTTGCCCTTCTTGTCATAGATTGATTGCAGCTCCCCTCCTCCTTCAAAGGACTTTCTTTTGATTTGATTGCTAAAAATACCACAGGTGGACACAGCTTAATATTATAACTTTATTTGAAACCAATTCAGCAAGTGCTGACATTTTTCCAATTTTAATGAAAAATTTCAATATAATCCGACAAAAGCTTTTGATTGGTTAAAAAAAAAAAATAAAGAAGAACTGAGAAAAAACTCAAACTTTACGTATGCATAATAATAAAGTTGATAAACCGGTTCTCATGAGATCACCGAAACTAAGCAATTGATCAGTACCAGATGGATGACCACTTGGAAATACCAGGCACTGTATGTAGGAAGACATCGACACCTCCAACAAGTGGAAAAAAAAAAACTAACGTAGTTATCATCTCTGATGGAGATATACAAGAAACGGGAGACCGCTTCTAAATTTGATATTCCCGTGAAACTTCCTTTAGAGGAAACTGGCTCAAACCGCCGAGGATGAGTGGCATTTTGCACGGTACGATACAACATTGCAAACGATAAATTGTCACCCAACGATGCCATAAATTAGAAAGTCATTTTATTAATTGTTAAAAATCAATTGAATTTTTCTCGTTCATAAATTCATGGATTCGTTCTCTCTCCCTCTCGCTGTATTTTACATTTCTGCTCTACTTAGAAGAAACTAGTTGGCAGCCCGGTGTTGCCCGGTTGTACAATACCCTTAAACATGATATTTTAATTCATGCAAATTGTGTATGTATTATTATAGAATCAATCCTCTATTGATGATTCTATATTACGAGGAATAATTTACCCAGTGGACTAACTCGCACACGAAAAAAATAAATAAATAAAAAACAAATAAAAAAAATAAAAAAATAAAAATAAAAAACAAATAAAAAAATAAAAAATGATAATGTCGTTTATCAAATTCCTTCTGTGTTTGTTTACAATATCATGTCAGCTGATATTTGGCTTTGACGATGAATACCCTGAAAAAGTCACTTCTGATTAATGTTTATTTTTAAAATATGCAAAAAAAGAAATGATTTGAGCGATTTTACATGGAACGCTTTTATCGTTAGTTGAACTCAAAATTGAACTTAAAATAGAATGATGAGGTACACCCGTGCTTGAATAGGGGATCATTCGATCTACAATCGAATGATCTACTACTAAGCTCTATCACCAGCTTAATATAAATTCGTTTGTTTCTTTTTTTAAGAAGAAATTGTGCTTAAATTTTTTTATCTCCCTTGGCCGGTGTAATATAAAAAATTTCCCTGTAAAAATTATTCTTTGTTATCTATAAAAGAGAAAAGATCGTTTTTTTTCCGATTTTTGATCCTTCTCGGATGAATTTCTGTACAAAACACATCTAAGAATGCTATCGACATATAAATGTTGTGTGAAATTTGAAAAAGATAGGCTCAGCCGTTTCGGAACCTATGAGGATGGAACTCACACACACACACACACATACACACACAAAGTGACTTTTATATAATTGTAAAGATAGAGATTCTGCCGAGATCTTCCACAAGTTTTCTAACATTAACATGACAAGTTTCAAAATACACAAAAACAAGGAAAACACAGAGCCCCAACTTCCAACATAAACCCTCATAACCAAATCTCCTTCAACATCAGGGATATACATTTCAACATTCCAGAAATCGAAATCCAATTACCAGAGAACAAACCTGACCTCACGTTTCTGAATTTGAGGTAAGGGTTAATTATTCGTATTATTTAGATTCTTGGAACTACTATCATCATCTTGAGTTTCATTTTCACAACGTTTCGGTCGATATAACCTCCGGCCATCTTCAAGTGTATCTTGTCGAACTCGGGAATTTGGATAGAATTTCAAATGGAACCTTTTGTCTATTTCATGGGGGTAGCAAACTCTCGTTCTGTTAGCCATGACTGGATAGAGGTCCTAAATAATTTGCAATTGTATTTTTAGGTTGCCCACACTGAGAATTGAACCTTTAACCTTCAGGTGAATATCACTTTCACAATTGATTTTTTCAAATAGTCTAACCACTGCGCCACAGGTTCTATCGGGCGTACCTGTTGTTCCAGTGCAAAATTGTTTTTGTTTATAATTTCATGATTAAAAGTTACACAAATATTGCAACTAACCCTGACCTCCAAGATAGTCATGATCCTGAAATGAAAATCATTGCTTTCGATATGGCAGAGACATCTCAAAAGCAGACCTTAAATTGCCTTACAGCGTCACGTTCATATTTACTCTCTATCGTTCGCACAATAACAGAGTTATTATCTATGAAACCATATCCTAACTCTCTCTGCTCACTTTTCAGCCAACATTCACATCTGTGGAGATTTCAATGTTCACAATTGTTCATGTTTAGTCCACTCAAAGAGGGGGGGGGGTAACACGATTTTCCTCTTATGTTTTATTTCCCCTTATATGAGCATATAATCTAACACAAATGAGAGTAATCGAGAGAATTGATATCCTCTCTGCTCATCACTCAGCCAACATTTACATCTGTGGAAATTTCAAGGTTCACAAGTTTGAATTAAAAGTCCACTCAAATAAGGCAGATGATGTTGACAAACCGGTTTGCATACTTGATACTGATGAACAGTTTGCAAGTTTTCTTGATCTTTTTCTGATACTTGTCCGGAACTGTGTTCATCCATTGTTCAATGTCAACTTGTATCTTCTGATTAATTAAAATCAATTACAATCAAAATAAAGTGAAACAAAACCTCTGATGTCCCTCTATCACACACTGAATCAATATTCGATGGCTGACTGGCAATGCTTGAGTACGTTCATAGCAGTTATAGCCCTGCATTCCAGGTTTGAAAAGAATGCGTCCTCTATTGCATCCGACTTAACTAATTCGTAAACCTTTTGTATAGAAAGCTTCAGATTCTCCAAGAAATTTGAACAGAAACAAAATGGTCAACATGATACACTCAGGAATGTTCCGCCACCATTGCACACAGAAACCACCATTTCAAATCTTTTCAACAAAATAGCTATTTTGAAATTAAAGCCACTTTTAAGCACGCCATCGGCCAATGCAAAAAGATTGTATAAAAAAAGTAACATGGATATCCGGCGTTGTATCCTAATCATTTTCATCATAGGCAACGTGGATACCCCCACAACAAAAATAAAAGACCGAATGAAAAAAACTAAATGTAATCGCCCAAAATTTCGGCTAAAGGGCTAAAAAGAGAAGAAACCATTCTCCTGATATTGAGCATTGGAAAGAATCCCTCCATACAAAAAAATATAATTAAAAATAAATCATTACAACTTTTGTTTCAATAGAATAGCAGCGAATACCCGTGCGATCGCAAAAAAAAAAAAAAAAAAAAAAATCTACCAAAAATTAATTCCACATCAATTAAAATGAAATTTTTCGTAATTTCATATTTCTAAAAATTTGAATTTGTCATATTTTGGGGTTCACTTTGTTTATAAAATTGTTAGGTGAAAGTACAGAATGGTCTCATAAAATTAATTAAATTTATCGTTATTTTATGTTTCAAACGTAATTCCCGCACCCTTCACCACCAAAAAAAAAAAAAAAATTGTATTTGTCATGTTTTTCTCCCTCTTCGATCGCCAAACTTGAAAAAATACAAGAGATGACATGTTTCGTTGAACGCTTTATGGCCAAAAAGTGGGTGCTCATTTGATGTTAAATTTAAATAGAAAAGTGATCCCCCACGCTAAAATGTTTTTGTTTTTTTCAAAATTTCTTTCATATTATTTATAAAGACTTTTTAAACGTATTAGACCATCAAAAAGTAGGTCTTAATTTTTTTTAGGAGTTAAATAATGCTGGGACATGTAAAAATTGACCATTTTAAATTTAAGATATTAAATACATTATGAAGAAAATTTGTTTCGCAGGCAATTAAACACACTTGCTATGGTATAATTATTATAATAAATCCTCGGTAACACCGATTAAATTTTATAAACAAAAAAAGAGCAGATGATGTATGGGACAGAAGGATCCGCCCGGCCTTTTGGCCGGGCTGTTCCGGCAGATACTGCAAGCTATGACTAGCTATGACTAGCAAAGACCAGATGTGGGGGCAACCCCACATGCCTGACCTTTAACCAGCACCCATTTCCCACCTCTCCGGAGCTGGTCCCCTTTTCCCCTTCCCCCTCCCTTCACTCCTCACATTAAAAATCGGCCTTGTGCCTAATTTTCTCGGTGTGGGAGCAAATAAATACCATCTGTTCCGGCAGATACTGCAAGCTATGACTAGCTATGACTAGCAAAGACCAGATGTGGGGGCAACCCCACATGCCTGACCTTTAACCAGCTCCCATTTCCCACCTCTCGGGAGCTGGTCCCCTTTCTCCCTTCCCCCTCCCTACACTCCTCACATTAAAAATTGGCCTTGTGCCTAATTTGCTCGGTGGGGGAGCAAATAAATACCGTCTGTTCCGGCAGATACTGCAAGCTATGACTAGCAAAGACCAGATATAGGGGCAACCCCACATGCCTGACCTTTAACCAGCTCCCATTTCCCACCTCTCGGGAGTTGGTCCCCTTTTTCCCTTCCCCCTCCCTTCACTCCTCACATTAAAAATCGGCCTTGTGCCTAATTTGCTCGGTGGGGGAGCAAATAAATACCATATGTTCCGACAGATGCTTCAAAGCTATGACTAGCAAAGACCAGCTAGGACTAGCAAAGACCATATGTGGGGGTAACCCCACATATCTGACCTTGGTCACTGAAGGGGCAACCCTTCATACCAACAGTTTCTAATCTGGCCCCCATTTCCCTCCTCTCGGGAGCTGGATCCCCCTTTCCCTCCCCATATCTCCACATTAAAAAACGGCCTCCTGCCTAATTTTCTCAGTGGGGAAGCAAATAAATACCGTACCCTTCGACAGAAGGATCTGCCTGGCCTTTTGGCCGGGATCAAAATCTGTTCCGGCAGATGCTGCAAGCAAAGACTAGCTATGACTAGCAAAGACCATATGTGGGGGTAACCTCACATATCTGAACTTTGTCAAGGTAGGGATCACCACAGTTACTATCCAGCTCCCATTTCCCACCTCTCGGGAGCAGGATCCCCCTTTTCCCTCCCCCCTCCCTCTCTCTCCACATTAAAAAACGGCCTTGTGCCTAATTTGCTCAGTGGGGAAGCAAATAAATACCGTCTAATAATATTTCTCAGTGGGGAAGCAAATAAATACCGTATCATATTTCTTGACCAGGAGAGATGTTATATATCTTTGATCATTGGGAGTTGTACACACAGACAAACACACACACGAACGCTACTACTTTATATATATTTATATGTATATATAGATATAGATGTGAAAGAGTCATAATCTCAACCTATTAAGTCTAAAATAACCAAGCACTGACTTGGGTGTCAAATTTTGATGAGTAACAACCATCATCAATGGACCTCTCAGAAAGTTTGCTAAGAACTTTGCATCACCTCCCCTCTTGGGAGCACGACCGCTTGCTCCCTCTAAGACTGAAAATACTATAAGCGACGTCTATATATCTGTATTTTGATGAGTAACAAAGTTTTGAACAGCTGGACCTGAGGTGGCTTCATCAGTATCTAACGAAGCCAAACAGTTTGCTAAGAAATTTGCATCAATCCAACTCACCTTTGAGATCACGACTGCTTACAGTCGAAGACTGAAAATACTATAAGCGACGTCTTTATGCGATGTTGCTACACGTGTCAACATCCGCCTCATTCATTTTATCCTTATTGGGTGGCTTTCGGTCTTGATATTCGGTAACATCTTAGTAATTGGAAAAAAACAAAAACAAAAAAAAAAAAACAAAGAAAAACTCTTGAAATACCGTTTGTCTTTGCCGGCTTGTTATCACCTTACAAAATTCGTTAGTTGAAACACTGGAAATATTACGTTTTAATAAACATTTCATTTATAATCAGGTTGTAAATATGAAACCAAATAAATCTATCTATATTATTATAGAAAGTTAGACAACAAAACAAAGAAATCGGTTTACCTTTTAACTTACGATTTAGAAATAGATTTCAGTCTGTTAAAATTCAAGTCGGCCCTTCTAAAGAAAGGAACATTTAAACACGGATAAACCTTTTTGCTCGTTAAAAATGTGCAAAAGTTATAGGCTGTTGACTTAGCATGAATGCTTTTTGCCAAATTGATGATTAAATAAGGTTACATTTTTGCTCGTCTTTGCATTAAATACTACTCCCTAATAATCCATAACCCTGCATCGAATGGATATCCTTATAGTTAATCCACTGCACATTATTATAACAAAGATTCATACAAAATTCCAGCCAGATCGGCAGATTAGTTTCAGGGAAATCTTCTAGAGCAAATGTGGTATTGTGGTGACTAATCTCTATTAACCCTTAACTTGGCCTCGAACGGATACTAGCATAGTTAGTTCGCTGCACCTTATAAGAACAAAAGCCCATGGTTTCCGTTCTGCAAGATCTACAGCAGATGTGCTAACGGTTATATCTGAGTAAATGTGGAACGGACACACAATCTAAGGAAAATATAGATAAAATAGAATAGAAAATATAGATAAAATAGAATAGAAATATAGATAAAATAGAATTATTTTAACACCGAAACAATTATTAAATTCAAAATCAAGAACAAATAATTAAATGCCCCTTTTGAAACGAATATGCAAATTTAGTTAACCTTGGAACTTACACCGCATAAACATAAAATATATTAAAAAAATGGTGTGACCAAGAAGTTGAATTAAGTGCAAGAAATGGACCCAATATTCGCATTTATTTAGAGAATGATATATATTTATAATTTGAATTTCATAAACAATATTCTGGATACTTGAGAAAAAATAAAGAGCTTTAATTATTAGATATTGACTGGGAACGGCAGAACGTGTGCTGGTCGACGATTATTATGATTGTTTAAGCCAAAACGTTTTGTCAGCTAAAATGTTTTAGAATGAAAATATTTCAATATTTATTTACATTTAATAGTTACCAAGAAGGTTAACTTAAAAATGTTATGAGAATAATTTAGTTGACAACTTAGAAATAATGGCATGTAAAAACATCAGGTGATTATCTTAGTGATGTATAGTAATGATATCATTCAGAGGGAGAGACCGTCTTTTTGAGATACGTGGAAGTTAGTTAGTGTCCATAGCTTTAAGGAGTTAGAGTAGAAGTGTTATGATGGCTCGAAGCACCCGGAGAGTGAAGGATCCAGCACTTATCAAATGTAAGAATCTAGAACCAGCGGTGCAACTTTCCAAAAGGGAAAGAACCCTCTGGAATAAACCGTTGCTGAAAATAAAAACCAAAGCTCTGTCGCCTTTGGGGAGAATTTCCATTGCAGTTTTCTTTCAAGACAAGACCAAAGTTGGACCAGATATGTTTACCGATTAGTCAGATGTTGAGACCTCAAATAAATGTTATTCGTCCTTTGTGTTGTAAAGGTATTTATGTATATTTTTGGAAAGTCGTCATCATTTTGCGACCACAGTCGAGATGATTAAGTTGTGTGAATTCCATCATTTTTTTTTATATGGTTGTTAAGGTATGTACATGCAACTACTACACACATTGAAAAGCAGAAGGACAGACCTGAGCTTCAACTTACATACAGAGCGTTGATATTCCCAAATAGTCACCCATCTGGTACTGGCCAAGCTCAGCGTTGCTTAACTTCTGTGATCTGACGAGAACTGGTGTGTCAACGTGATTGTATCTTAAAGTCATTGATGAAATCTACCCAAGACGAAATTACATTTAATAATCAAGCATAAAAACATCTTCTTGAAAACTCAAATTATAATTTAAAATGTCGGCATGAAATGTATTAAGTCGTAAAAAAAAAATGCTGCTTGGTATCACCTGCGGCTCTATGCACCGAACACCTTGAAGAAAAATGTCGATTTCTGTGATTACTATGACCTATATTACGATTTCAATTCAAAAGTTAGACGCTTCTTGTTTATTTTTTTGTGGATTTCATCAATTTCTAAAAGAAATATTTGCCAATTACATGAGTGATGCGATAATGTAAAACCTTTACAGACTATAAATAAGTTTTATTATTGATTTATTAAATGAGATGAGTGTGTGCATTTGGATTCTTAATCCGGCAGGGGCGTGTGATGCGTCTAGTGTGTTAGGTATACGTTAGTGCTAAGTTCATGCTTGCATGCCTTCTCGCTTTCAGCTAAAACCGCTGGCTAACCTCGTAGTGAAAAAGGAGCAGGTATGCATAAGTCTTTCCTGCCAGTACATAGCCTCTCCATCATCAAGACTCCTACAGTGCCTCCACATTGGCTACACACGGTAACTAGGTGCCCCAGGCTAAATTTTGAAGTAGTAGGGGACCCCAGAGGTAGTGCGTTCTGGCCCACCAATGTGTGGACATGCCCTGGCACACTACCAACCCCTACCCCACTGTCTTGTAGGTGCCCTTGGTTGGGCGAAGACTAGGGGAACCAACCCAAAAATCAAACACCACTGCCTTGTGGGCCTTATCACAGCAAAAGGCTAAGAGATGGGAACGGACTTCAAATCCTACTGCTGCTTTGCAGTTTTCCTTAAAAGGCTATGGAACCTCATCCAGAAAGAAAAGGCATAGTAGCAGACATGATATTTACCTCACTGAGATTACTTTTGGCCAGAAGCTGCAGCCTCCTCTGCTGCCAGTCGTCGCGCGTTCGCTCCACTGGACATGAGCATTGGAAGTTCAGAGGGTGTCTATCTGATGCACAACAGATACAGCACCTAAACTGCGCAAGCAAGTTTGGAGCCAAGGTGGAAAATCCTGTGGCGATGGAGAGAGACTATGCAAACACCGAGGGGTAAAGCACTGAGGCCCCGACTAGTAATCGTCAAGACTGACAGACTGCAGAATGATGATGATGAGATGAAATATGTAGTAACGTATTTTACAATTTTGATGACAAGAGGATGATTTTTGTTTGGTTGTTTTGTCTTACGTCATATTTTCAGGCTATTTAATGCGAATCCAGAAATTTTTGAAGAAAATAAAATCATACTTCAAGTTCTTTAAATATCTAAATACGCTTGGTTTGATCGTTTTGTTTTACAGCATATCAGCTCTTTTGAAATTATTTATTGTGATCCAATAATTTTGGAAAAAAATTATGCTTCAACTTTTTTTTTTATCTTGAAATACTTTTTCATACTGTTTGATTGGAGTGTTTTGTAAAATACAATTGCTGTTTTTTTGTTTTTTTTTGCAGAGTATGATTGAGTTTTGCTAAGAGAAAAGAAACAAACATCAATTTTTTGTGCATCTGTCGTCAGGAATCTCCAGACATCCCGTATCTGATAGCACTAGGTCAAGAGGATGAGGAGAATTGGTAGGATATTCTTGCACAAGACCCGAGAGAGATTTCGTCAAAAAAGGAGAGAAGAAGAGAAAAAGAAAAGAACTTTGCAACCTGCATGTTTTTCTTTTCAGAAAAAAGGAGAGAAAAGAACTTTTGTCGAAGGACTGAATTTGGAGACTTGAAAAAAAAAAGAATAATTTCTATTTTTTATGTGCTTTTCTTTCAGCCTTTCTGTTTGTTTTTTGTATTTGTTTTTGTTTTATTTAATTTTACTTACAGGTTTTTAAAACCTGAACTTAGGAAAATATAAGCAACCCATAACTATTTTCTTTAAATAAATTCGGATTATTTAAAATTCATTTCTTTTGCTCATTTTTCTTTAGTTTGCTTGTTTCATTTTTCCCTTTTTTTCTTTTAATTTGGTTCCTTAAAAATAGATTTTCGTGACGACCTCATAATTCCGTTAATTGGAATCGGTATAAAAAAATTGTGCCTATTTTCCGATACCAAAAACGATTCTTTTAATTATCTTATTTGATTTTATTTCAAGCAAAATCTTCCATTGCTGATAATAATGATATTTTATCATCCAATGTCCATTCATTCACAATTAAATAAATAACCGCATATAATGGATTTTATATATATAATATAACACCCATAATAATAAAATTAATAAATATATTGGTTTTACGACCCCTACTTTATCCAATCACTTAATCATGCATCTTGTAAACTGGATCTTTATTTACCAACATCTATAAAATTGCTCTCCGATTTAAGAAAAATATTATTTAATAATCCTAAAATAATTCTGAAAAAAAAATTAATACTTGTAGCTAGTTACACAAAAGCTCCACAGCCTATAATTAATAATATTTTCTACGAAACCAGTAATAATATTTTACAATGCTTACGAATTGCAAAGTAAATCTATAAAAGGGCATAAAAAACCTAAAACAAAATTGTTTTTAGTTGCTTTTATTATGATGGCTGCTGACAGAAGAAAAATTACCACTTTTCCAACTGCTGTCGACACCAGGATAGGAAAACAAAATTACTACATTATCTTTTCTCTGGGCAAACGGAGAAAGATATCATAACTGAATGACAACCCCAATTATTAACTGGTTACGCGTGTATCAAAATATTTGCTGTAAGACAAAAAATAGAGTGGAAAGCTACAGGAATCTCATTTGTGTGGTTTCTAAAAAAAAAAACATGAGATCAATAAAAAGCAAGATACAAGATGCCTTGAATAGGTTTCCATACTTTTTATTCGTATGACCACTTTTATTGAGTACACACACGTTAAACTTCAATCCCATTCAAAGTAATCTCCTCCAGATGTAATGCACTTCTTGCACCGTTGTGTGTCTTTCATCTTCTCTATTGTCTCATAGCAACAGCCTCTCTAGGTCATAGCAGTAGATTCAGCTTTCATCGCAGGTCATCAGAGCATCAAGAACTGTGGTATCTGATTAACCAGCTTGACAATCTACCTTCTGTCATGACAAAGCCTTTCTTTCTGATCCTCTCTGAGCACCATTGGACAAACTTTGCACAAATTCTCTGCATCTTAAGTTCCTAATAAATAATTGTGTGTACAGTTCCCACACTGACATCAAACTGTGCACTTATTGTCTCTATAAACACACGACGGTTCTTATCCATGAAATTCTTTATTTGGCTAATCAACTCTGGTGTTCTGACTTGCTTAATCCTCCCTCACAGACTCTTTGCCTTCATTGAATCGTTTATGCTACTCGGAAACTGATGCTCAATTCATACAAGATAGTCCAAAAGCAGTCTGAAGCATTCTATACGTTTCTGTGGCAATTTTCTAAGTTTAAAACCGAATTTTATTGCATATCGTTCTTCTAAAGTGTCCTCACGTCACGATTGTCTTTTTGAAGTTAACCAGCTGTAACAATCAGGCTTTAACAGGGTTTATTCTAATTCCTGCTGTAGCCGTTTCCTTCAACCTGATATCCTAAAAAATTGGTCAGTCATCTCATAAGATATATAGCAATAACATACTGAATTTTCAAGAGTCCACAACAATTGTAAATGCCTGTACAAAAATGTCTGAAAACTTATTGAAAGCATTTCGTATTTCAATAAAAGATCGTTACAAAATACTATTTTTCTTCCCCCCCCCCTCTTTTGCTTGAGAGTCATCGCTTATCAAGACCTGGCGGTCACTCAAGGATAAGGTTGGTTGGTTGTTTTTGTTTTGCGACATATCAACCCTTTTTCAGGTTATTTAATGCAAAATCCAGTGACTTTGAAGAAGATTTTTTTAGTAGAATGTATTTTTTTTTTAATCGGTTTTTATTTAACCCATAGTTGGGACCCTACCAGGTACTACCACTCCGGATCAGAGTGGAACTGAGAGCAATATCAATTAAAGGGTGACTCCACACTCCCTAAAGCCCGCAAGCTGGGGCCTCACCATCGGATATAGTCTAAGGTCATATCAAGGACCCAAGGATAATGAATAATAAATATCAGGTGGTAGTTTAGTAATTGTTAATGGTGTAAATTGGGTACAATTTGATCATATATGGGGACGACTCAACAAGAACTTGTTTACATTGAATTTGAAGGCTACTATGTTGTATTCAACTGGAAAGCAGACCAGTGGAACTGTGTTCCACAGACGGACAGTTCTGGGAAAGAAGCTTTGTTCATGGAATCTGCATTTAGATTTAGGCATAGAGTGGGGGAAATGGTATATAGTAGTTGTAGCTAGTCGAGTGTTTTTAGTGAAAGTTTGGTAAGGAGAGACCATAGATTGGAGTTCAGTCTAGCACATGCCATAAAAATAAGGTTCGCAATATCTCTTCTGTAGGAAAGAAGTTGGAACTCTAACAAGGTTGGACAGAGAGCGCCGAGCATGTCTTGCCCAGATGTGGCAAGCGTACTCCATTTTAGGGCATACCTGGCTCTTATATAGATAGAGGATTGCATCGGCAGTGAAATACCTTCTGGAACAGTAGAGGGATTCAACCATTTTGCCACCAAGTGTCACCACGAGTACCATTCTGCAACAACTTTGCCACTGTCACAGACCTCAGATGAACAGCACCAGCGTCCTTCCACCTGCGTTAGTGAAATGAACCAATCAAAGGCAAAAACAACAAGTCTCTGCTACTGAAAGAAAACCTTTACATAAACTCTGAATTCTCCCAAAAAGAGTGGGTAACACTCAATTGACCCCCTTGATAAAACACAAGACAATCTGCACAGGTGGGGCTATGTACAGAACGCAAAATGTCGCTGCAGCACGGATGTGAAGACTATTGCATACACCCTCACAGATTGTTCCCTAAGTGAGGCATGCTCCAATGTGAACATCAGGAATGTCCCATATACTGCGCGACAATGGATCTTGAGATGAAGTGAAATGTGATGATTGTATTATTAGATCCTTGTAACAGAAAGATTCATAGTGTGAATAATATGTGTATGCGAATGTGTAAAAATATGTAAAGCTTGATTATCTTAGACTATATCCGATGGTGAGGCCCCAGCTTGCGGGCTTTGGGGAGTGTGGAGTCACCCTTTAATTGATATTGCTCTCAGTTCCACTCTGATCCGGAGTGGTAGTACCTGGTAGGGTCCCAACTATGGGTTAAATAAAAACCGATTAAAAAAAAAATACATTCTACTAAAAAAATCTTCTTCAAAGTCACTGGATTTTGCATTAAATAACCTGAAAAAGGGTTGATATGTCGCAAAACAAAAACAAACAACCAACCTTATTCTTTGAGTGACCTCCAGGTCTTGATAAGCGATGACTCTCAAGCAAAAGGGGGGGGGGGGAGAAAAAGTGTATTTTGTAACGATCTTTCCTTGAAATACGAAATGCTTTCAATAAGTTTCCAGACATTTTTGTACAGGCATTTACAATTGTTGTGGGCTCTAGAAGATTCAGTATGTTATTGCTATATAGCTTATGAGATGACTGACCAATTATTTATGATCTCAGATTGAAAGAAACGGCTACAGCAGGAATTAGAATAAACCCTGTTAAAGCTGATTAACTTCAAAAAGACAATCGTGACGTGAGGACACTTTAGAAGAACTATATGCAATAAAATTCGGTTTTAAACTTAGAAAATTGCCACAGAAACGTATAGAATGCTTCAGACTGCTTTTGGACTATCTTGCATGAATCGAGCATCAGTTTTTGAGTGGCATAAACGATTCAATGAAGGCAAAGAGTCTGTAACGGACGATGAGCAGTGTGGGAGGATTAAGCAAGTCAGAACACCAGAGTTGATTGGCCAAATAAAGAGTTTCATGGATAAGAATCGTCGTGTGTTTATAGAGACAATAAGTGCACAGTTTGATGTCAGTGTGAGAACTGTACATACAATTACTTATTACTTGTATGTGTGTTGGTTTACCTTGTTCTTGCTAGTGTATGTAAAGCTGTACGTAACAGTTCATTTCTATTCGTCTGACTCTTTCTAGTGCATAAAAATGTATGCACGAGATGAAGAAAGCTTGACTGCACAAAAATACATTTTTATTTTTCGGAGAGATCAGGCAATTACCTTCCTAGAAACTTACTAAGATGTTGTAGTAAATATTGTAAACAGTAATAAAAAAAGTTACAAAATAAATAAAAAAACAAAAAGGCATGAAGTTGATGATAAAACTTAAGTATGGAAGTAAAACAGTAATTAATTATTTACTAGCAAGACCTGTGGAAATTCCACAAAAGGAGAAATATATTTAACCAACATGTTTTGATAAAGCTGATATTTCCCAGATGACAGAAAATTATTATTATTTTTTCTTTAACAACAATAAAACAAAAAAAAAACAATGCTGAATTAAACATAAATAATGAAAAAAAATCCTTTTTTATCTAAATTTTGAAAAAAGTCCAAGTTCAATGAATGGTCCCAGATTAAAGTGACAAAAGCTTGACAAGCTTCTGGGTTTGACCTTTACTCCTGATCTGAAATGGAACACATACATCAAATCTATTGCCAAGGTCGCTGGGAAGATGGTGGGATCCTTCTACCGCTCCAGAAGATATCTCACTACTTATGCAATCCTCTATCTATATAAAAGCCAAGTACATCCAAGGATGGAGTACTGCTGCCATATCTGGGCAGGAGCTGCTAAAAACAGCCTATCCTTCCTTACCAGAATACAAAAGAGACTTCGTGGCTTAGTGAGGGATGCCCTTTTCTCTTCCCTGCAACCTCTCTCCCACAGAAGAGACGTTGCAAGCCCGTCTTTGTTTTATCGTTATTTCCATGGAAATGCTTCTCTGAGCTCCAATCTCTGCCCCCCTCGCCAATCTTTCACAAAAAACCCCGTCTAGCTGAAACCACTAATTTTCCCCACTCTTTATCTGTGCCTAAATCAAAGTGTAGATTACATGTGCAAAGCTTCTTTCTTAGAAGTGCACGACTGTGGAACGCTCTTCCGTTTGCCTATTTCCCACCTGACTGCAACTTGGATGTCTTCAAGTCTAACATAAACAAATTCTTGATGAACCACCCCCTTAAGTAAGGCACTTTATCAAATCTCTAATACTACGAGACTATCCCATTGATTACTGTACACGCAATAACCTTTATCCCCGAGTGGCTTCCAGATCTTGATAAGTGGTGACCTCCATTCGCATTAACAAAGCATTAAAACGAATATTCCGGAAACGGCAGAGTATGTCAGTTACATGAACCATGTAAGTTGACCAAAGTGGTGTTTTTGTAAGTATTTTAAGGTAAACATCTAAAGAGTATGTGACTAAATATGCAGAAATAACATAATTTTGCAAATTTCTTAGTCGCAATATGAAACAATATCGTAATGATACCTTTTAAAAATAATAATAATCAAAAGAGAAAAGTTGATATTTGCAACGTGGAGAAGTATTATATTACACTAATATATATATATATATATATATATATATATATATATTACAATAGAAAAATGTGAACATGGAAAGTGATGTGGTTAAGCTTAGACATGGAAAAGTAAAGGATTAGTTGTTAAAACTAGAAAAGAAAAGGACAAGATATTCTAGTACAAATTATAAATTTATAACTTAAAATATTGCAGCATTAAGAATTGATTATATAATGTTATAAATTGAATTTAAAAAAAATTCTTAATGCTGCAATATTTTAAGTTATAAATTTATTATATTTTTAACTATAATATCTTGCCCTTTTTTTCCAGTTTTAACAACTAGTCCTTTACTTTTCCATGTTTAAGCTTAACCATATTACTCTTCATGCTCGCACTTTTCTCTTGTAATCTATGATTTTTCCAGGCTTCTAGTAAATTCAATTGTTCTTTGTTTAATTCCAGTCTTATTTTTTGCCCCCATAAATATAACATACACATATGTAATTACAATATATGGCACTCGTCTGCTTTCGATAAAATCCCCACAATTATCTCCCTTTTATTCGTTCATTGTTTCACTTGTTACTTCTCTTTTCGCGAGAGCAGTGAATTGGTAGCAATAGTAGACACTGAAGCGACATGTTTGCTATGGAAACCAGTCATAAAAAACGTCACTTACCTCTCTACATCTTTTACGATTTTGACTACCAGTTAATTCATCATGACTTTTGTTTTACTGAACGAAAATGGAAAACAATTTTTCACAATATAGCTGAGAAGGTGATCTATAAACTGTAGTAATTGTTTGAAATTTGGCCGAAAAATGAGTGACCGGTGAAGCTTTAAAGCAGTTCTAAATGACTAAAACTGCCACTTAACCATATATTCAAACACTATCGTGTTTGAATGATATATGTGTGTGGGTGTATGGGCGTGGCTCAGAGACTAGGGAATAAGAGTAGAGAATTGTATGTTTTGTATTCGATTCTAGTTGATGGCACCAAAGTCAGACACGCACACACACATATATATTGTTTTGATCTCACTATAGTATATTAAGTACAAATTAATACACAATAGAGTGTTGCCTCTATAATAAGAAATATGTAATCTGCATTAATTAAAATATATTTAAAGGTATCTTAGGACCGGGCAATGCCAGGCGGCCTGCTAGTATTAAATAAAAACAAGGAATCAGAAAGAAGCGAAATTCATAGACACGATTGGAGACTTATGGTTACATTCTATTTTTAACTCAATAGAATAGGAATGCAAAAGTACACAATTGGAATGTCGCCCTGTCATTGCAAACGATTTCTTTGCTTATTTCTGCCGCTTTCGACTTATAGCAATTCAGCTACAAATGGATATTGCTAGCCTTAAGGGATTATCCTTTTCCACTAAGAAAATCATTTACCGACTTCGGGGTTGGAAAACTCTAAACCAATGCTGATCTGTTTCTGATAGAAATGTTCAAATATGATCGAGCCATCCTCATATTATCGTATTGCACAATTAACCATTCCTTAAAATGAGTGGATGAAAATAACCGCAGAATTCAATTCTGAACAGCTTATTGTTAGATTTTAATCGAATTAGCCACATTTTCCCCGGCTATGTTCATGAGTAAGTTATGGCCAGTGACAGATTTTTATATCCCTCTTCTTATGGAAACTACCTGACAAGAGGATTTTTGACACCAGTTTAGAGCCAGCGAGAGAATAATCATTCGTTTAATTTTATTTCATTTTCGCCATAACCGAGCATTCTTCAAGTGCAGTATTGTTATTGCCAGCTGAAAGGCAATAAACAGGGAACTTAATCTTTGGTTAGTGCTGCAGATTTGCACTGTTATCCCAAAATAGACTGCGTATCACAAACAATGAAAGGGCTGATGAGTACAGAATATATATTTCAGGAAGTGCTCAATCACGAGAGTGACAGAAATTATCAAATGACATCCGCATTATATTTTTAAGAGGATCCTGAATTATGAAGAACAGAACTCATTCACGTCACAAGGTAAGTGTTAAGAAACACCAAGTTCCATATGACAAACCTAAGTGTGTGTAGGAGTTGTATCAAAATCCTTTCTACTAGAGTAATAGCTCTGCCAAGGCCTGAGAGTTTTGTCAAGTGTAGGCTTTTAGAATTTTGTTAAGGTAAGCTTCTTAGTGTTTTGCTATGTGAGCTTTTTAGTATATTGTTAACGTTGACCTTTTAGTATATTGTTAACGTGGGCTTTTTAGTATATTGTTAACGTGTGCTTTTTAGCATATTTTTAACGTGGGCTTTTTAGTATATTGTTAACGTGGGCCTTTTAGTATATTGTTAACGGGTTTTTTTAGTATATTGTTAACGTGGGCTTTTTAGTATATTGTTAACGGTTTTTTTTTAGTATATTGTTAACGTGGGATTTTTAGCATATTGTTAACGGGATTTTTTAATATATTGTTAACGTGGGCTTTTTAATATATTGTTAACGGGTTTTTTTTAGTATATTGTTAACGTGGGCTTTTTAGTATATTGTTAACGGGGATTTTTAGTATATTATTAACGTGAGGTTTTTAGTATATTTTTAACGTGTGCTTTTTAGTATATTGTTAACGTGGGCTTTTTAGTATATTGTTAACGTGGGGTTTTTAGTATATTTTTAATGTGGGCTTTTAAAATTTTGTTAACGTGGGCTTTTTAATATATTGTTAATGTGGACTTTTTAGTGTATTGTTAACGTCGGCTTTTTAGTATATTGTTAACGTGGGCTTTTAAAATTTCGTTATCGTGGGCTTTTAGTATTTTTAAACGTGAAATTTTAGTATTTCATTAATGCGGGGTTATTTACTCTATTTCTTTCCAATGTGACCTTTTGACGTAATGCTTTGCTGAATTGTGTTAACGTAGGCTTTTAAAATTTTGTTGACGTGGGCTTTTTAGCATATTGTAAATGTGGGCTTTTAGAATTTTGTTAACGTGGGCTTTTAGTATTTTTTAAACGTGAAATTTTAGTATTTCATTAATGTGGGGTTATTTACTCTATTTCTTTCCAATGTGACCTTTTGACGTAATGCTTTGCTGAATTGTGTTAACGTAGGCTTTTAAAATTTTGTTGACGTGGGCTTTTTAGCATATTGTTAATGTGGGCTTTTAGAATTTTGTTAACGTGGGCTTTTAGTATTTTTTAAACGTGAAATTTTAGTATTTCATTAATGTGGGGTTATTTACTCTATTTCTTTCCAATGTGATCTTTTTACGTAATGCTTTGCTGAATTTTTAATTCAATGATGACGAGCCAGAGATCGAAATTACAAAAGGTTCCTTTTTCACACCATTACAGCAATCACCATATATTATTACTATAATTAAATTCGAAAACAAGAATACATCAAATGAAAATCACTCTCATATTCTTGTCTAAGATTTCCAGATTGGATTTTTTGAAGCCAAATTTTATGAGTGGTGTTTTTTGAAACGGTTTAGCCTCCAATTAATTGTATTTGGCCTTTTTCAACAAGCTGAATATTATATAGATGATATAAATAAAACAAGAGAACTTCTGATCAAGATTTTGTCAATTCTCTCTATTTGGACTTGGAATATGTAGTGCACTGGAGAAAGCTTCTTTCCCAACCAACACTCTAGCTTCTATTTTGCCTCTGTCAAAATGGATACTCCTCTTCAGTAAATGTTGTTTTGATAAGGTCTTAGGGTCGACTTTCACTTAAGATTTTGAATGAAATTTATATCTAGTCTGTTGCTTAAGTAATTTAAGAACTAGTTGGATCATTCTATTGCTCTAGAAATACGAGGATAGCAAAGTGTAAAAAATCCAACATTTTCAAAAGAAACATTGTGGATTGGAACAAAAATAACAAAAAAAAAATGACAGTCTAGAAGGATTTCTTCTTCACTGACCGAGGCCAGAATAGATTAACTGTAGCATCAGAACAGATACTACACTTTCTTACCCAAAAGGCCTAGCATTCTTGTTGTAGAAGACGATAGAAGAGAAATATTCTGTTTATTAAATTGCGACTTTAGTGGTGTTCATAGATTTTGAATTGGGTCGAAACTAATTTCCTCTTCGAAAAATTTCAAAAGACTTCTTGCAAACGTAATAAGTGCTAATATTTAATAAGTGGAAAGGACAATTCAGATCTGGATACGGCAAGAACATGGATGCTTTTCGTAACTATTAAGAAATAGTATTCAATAAAATGATTAAAATTTGATGTGCGAGATTGCATTATACTTATTTTCATTTCGTTCACATATTTCAGATATATTTTTTATTACCAATTCATAAATAAAATTTCCTGGTAAAATCAAATTACATAAGAAATTCCAGATCCAATCCCTGGACCTCATACCATGATACATTTCATATTATATGAAAATGAATTATATATATTTATAAACCAAAAACTTAAAATGTATTAGTGATGGGACATTTCTAATATTTTTCCCCTCGATTCTAATTCGTTATAAATTTCTTAATGTTTTAACTAGAAAATTTGAGGGATTCTATTTATAAACGTTGCCAGTAGGAACTGGCGAATCAAATTAAGTCATGTTCTGCTAGGAATAAATCAGAAACAAAAATTGCTCCATAAAAATTGAATCTTTTAACATTCCTGCAGACAATTTGTTCGTGTCAACACGAAAACGATTTGTTACTCTTTGCTTGCAAAATTATAAAGTCCAGGACCTGTACAGAACAGCTACTCACTGAAAATTCTTTATCTCTAGGACTTGTTCAGAATAGCTATCCATCCAAGACTCTTCGGAAATTAAACATGGTTTTCAATTCAAGAACAAGTGCATTGCAGCCAGAGAAGATTACTTTTTTTTTTTTTTACATAGACGTCACCACTTATCAAGGCCGATAGACCACTCAAGGATAAGGGTTAAAGAGTGTAGAGTAGTCAAAAGGACAATATAGTAATCGATAGTAATGGAAGTTCGGTAAATTTGTTAACTTAAGTGGAACGGCCTATCAGAAACTTGTTCACGTTGGACTTGAAGACAACCATATTATAGAAAGCTGGAAAGTAGGAAAACGGAAGACAATTCCACAGGCGTGCAGTTCTAAGAAAGAAGCTTTGATCATGGAATCTATGTTTAGGTTTAGGCACAGATAGAGAGTGGGGAAAATTATTGATAATGTTTTCAGCTAGTCTAGTGTTTCTTGTGAAAGTTTGGCAAGGGGGGACCATACTTGGAAGGAGACTAGAGTTTCATGTGTGTACTATCAATATAAGTACCCATACGAAATAAGTCTCGAAACTTATTGAAGGCACCTCACACTTCTCTTTAATTAGTTCAGGATCTGTCAGCAAAATCGAGGTAGCTAACAAAACATGTGTGAGATTAGAGTGAAAGAATGAATATTTTTTCCTAAATTTGACATTCATCTGATGTAATTCTGAACACTTTGTTTTTCAGTTTTAATTTAATATTCAAACATACAGACAACTGCCATTTAAATTGTAAATCATCAATTTGATGCATCACATTTTTTTAAGTAACATCTAAGTACATATAAATGTGCTTAAGCTGCCAAAAGTCTGTGAATGATAAAATGGCCAAATACTGGCCGATAAAGACAAAATCTACAACTAATAAATTTAAAACTTTAGAGAATTCATTATGTTCATTCAATTCAGAAAGGTTGTTAATGCCAAAATGTTAGTTAAAAACAAAAACAGAAAAGTTATAAAAGAAATTGTATTTCAAGATAAATTTACCATGATGGATTTGTAGGAACAAAATTGAAATAAACAAGATTACAATCTAAGATTGCTGGGAAAAATGGCAACCTTTTCGAGCCGTTGAGGAAGATAAACCTTCTCTCCTTTGTCTTTGCTAATCTGATTTGGGCATCAAGAGATGTGAATGGCTATAAATAATTCTTTATTTTCCCTTGCTTGGTTCAAAAACAATCTCTAAGCGTCTCTAGAGTGATGTCAGCTCCCAAAAATACAACGAGAAACGATTCCATTAGCTCATAATTTATGAGACCTTCATTCCTGGATAATAGCAATAACTTAGAGGCTTTTCAAACGAGTCTAGACAAAGAAAGTTGTGCTTCATTAACCCTGTGATTTACTTTGCAACTCGGACCAGAACACTTTATACTTTAGCAATAACATTGCTTATAATATCTCATTTGGCACAACAAAAAGAAAGGGAGATTTTTTTTTTTAAATAAAAAGATCTATTTTCTGAGTTGTTGCCAAGTGACAGTTTTTCAAGTACACTTTGACCAGAGTTGGACATTTAATATTTAATACAATTAAACAAGATGTAAAGCTCTTAAAAGAAATGGACTGCAAATAAAATAATCAATTTAACTAAATCATTTAAAAACTTTAAAAAGTATTTTAAAAGATTTGAAAAAAAAAAAACTTTGGTAAAAATAATAAAGATTTTTTTTTTTATACAAAAATAAAATTTGTCTTTGGTAAAAATAAAACTGGTCTGAATAAAATAAGTTTTTAGTAAAAAATTAAAACTGATGTATTTTGGTAAAAAAAAAGAAGTAAATTGTAATTTATTGATATGTAAGTATTCTCAATAAATTTGGCAATGGATTATTCTTTTTTAATTAAACATTACATTTTTAGGAATTTCAACATTTTGTCAAAAACAATGTACAGTACCACACAAAAGTATTGGATACATTACATTTTACTTCATAACTAATGACTAGGTCTATGACAAGAGAATATTCTTATCATTGTTTTGACTCGATTATATATCTGGCATAGTTAGACAGTTAATCAATCGAGAACCACATCACTATCTAAAAATATGGGCCTGATGTTATGATGTTAACTAGCCTGTGTTAATGGGAAATCTGTGACTTTACTGGTCTTACATCGTTTCACTGCTATAGTCAGTCTCCTCAATTTAGACAGTAGCTGTTATGAAGTAATGAAATTAATAAATAGTTTGTTATTGTTATAAACCGGAGTTCTGTTTGTTTGTGGTGAGGACTCTTCATTTTGCAGCAAGCCGCAAGGACCAGCGGAGTGATTGATGTACCCGGAGACTACCTACACAGGGTAGGAGACGATTCGATCGAGAGGCAAAGCGTCCCACCATGAAAACACAGTGGGTGAAGACGATCAACAGGCCAACTTGTGACGGGACAATGTACGATCGAAAGAATACCTGTCATATCAGGTGGAATCCGACAAGGTTAAGGACACCCGGTGTGGTTGGTGCAGTATCGGTCTCGTTATACAAGTATGAGATTTGAGTAATTCTTAATCATATCCTACCTATTGCAATCACAATTCACATGGCTCACCTCGAGGGCAAAGTTAGATACGAGATTGGTATTTTATTGGGACGGGTAATCCAGTCACCACACACAAAAAAAAAATGAGGACTTGATTATTACAAATAATAATTCAATTTTTCAATAGCATTGTCTTTGTAAACTGGATTATCGAACAGAATTAAAAAAATATAATAAAATATGGAAAAAAAACAGTAGAAGTCTTTCAAATCAATTTTTTTCTACAATATTTCTCATATTAATACAGCAGACACATATCCTTGTTATGCAGCTTATACCGTTACACTAGCATGGTGACTTGACGTTACCCGGGCTGAATGATGATCAACGAATGTTTTACACTCCCATATTTTGATCTTCATCGAAATCAGTGAAAGCGTCCATTTTTCAATCAAATTTATTAATTGCCTGCATTAGTTGGGGACCCATCTCGATGAACCGGGAAGAAGCTTACATGCATTTCGCAGTGACTCAGTTCACATTGCATTGTAGAGAACCTATTGTTTTTATAAAATTCTTATTTTTTTTTATATATAATGGCTTTAATTAAAGGTTAAAATGAACAAGGCCGATAGCCATTAGTCGCATGCTCTCGTGTAATGAATGAATATGTGAATGTAGGATTGGCATGAAATTCTTAAAGATAAACTCAAATCACCGAAAAATGGGCTGAAATGATTTAAATAAATAAAAAGTAAATGACTTCGAATGACTTTAATGAACTTAAGGATGAATTGAATGGACTTAAGAATGACTTGAATGCTTAAAAATAACTGGAATCCTTCAAAAACAACTTGAATGATCTGGAGAATGACTTGAATGGCTTTGAGACTGACTGGCTGTAAAGTGGGTGATCATTTTACATTAAATTAATACAGAAAATGATCCCCCACTTTATATCACAATAAGTACAGCATGTAGTAAGAACAGATACTACACTTTGATCTTGGCCAAAAGGCCAAGAAAAGGGTATTTATTTGCTCCCCCACCGAGCAAATTAGGCACAAGGCCGATTTTTAATGTGAGGAGTGAAGGGGAAATGGGGACCAACTCCCCGGGGAGCAAGGGAGCTGGATAGTGACAATTGGTATGAAGGGCCGCCACTACATTGACTAAGGTCTTATATATGAGACTGCCCCCACATATGGTCCTTGCTTGCAGTATCTGCCGGAACAGACACTACACTTTGAGATATTAAATCTTTTATTCATGTTAAAAAAATACAGTCAAAATCAACGATGAACAAAAAACTTAGGCACATGGCAAACTCAAAAGGGGGGATTTACACACTTTGATCGTGGCCAAAAGACCAAGAAAAGCTTAAAAAGCTAAGAACAGCATTTATTAACAACAGACCTTTGATCTTAACCAAAAAGGCCAAGCACAAAAGTGTTACGGACAGACTGACAGACAGACTGACTGACCAACGGAGTGACTTATAGAGCTGCTTGCACGCGACTAAAAGTCAAGTATCATGCTTTTGCTGCATTCTAAAAGAAAACATTAATTTTGAACGCGCCCCTGTCATATAAAGGAGCCTAGTGTTGATTTATATGCCTGGCTTTACTGGTTGTGTGGTGTTAATTGCTTGAATTTTAGTTGAGAATAAAAAAGTCAAGTATCATGGTTCAATTGTGCTTTAAGCAGAAATATTCATTTCGAACGCGCCTGTCAGATCAAAGCACCTGTTAGGTTGTGCGGCAATAAAACTTCTCAAATGCACTTTTGATGTTAGGCTGTGCAAGGTGTTAACTTTGGTCCAAAACGCCTGTTCCTTCTTTCATCGGATTATGTAGATTATCGATACTTATTGAAGACATTCTTATACAAAACCTATCTAAGAATATTGCCACGCATATAAAGTACCTTCGTGTGAAATTCTATAAAAATCGTCCCAGCTGTTTTCGAGTCCATAGGGAACGAACTCACCCACAAAGTGTCTTTTATATAATAGTAGAGATTTGATAGATCCAAGATAATTATCTTGAGCTAATACAAAACGCATTCGTGAATGCCTTCAACATTAGTAAAATATTCAAACGAATCCAGTCTGGAAAGTGTTAAGAGCTGTTATTTAGATGCGCTACTCACAAGACAGCACGAGAGATGCTTTTGCATGATTTATTGATTTTTGCAGCAATAAAACAGATCGCAGCATCGTTAATTCCTCGGGCAGTGCATTAAATTGAATGAAACTTGAAGAAAGTCGAGATATCTTAATTTCCCCAATGTCATAATTTCCCCATGAAACTATGCATCTTAAACATTCATATTTACATCTTTTACGGCATCTCCATAAACTGAATGTATCACAAATTCGAATGTAGTCACATTTGAATAATAAGTGAAAAAGTAAAAATAATCGGGACAAAAACATTAGATTAAATGATATTACGAAGACCAACATAGTAACTAAACATGTAAGAACCAAAATATAAAACACACGCACATATATTACACAATATATATATATATATATATATATATATATATATATATATATACACATAAACACATATATCTAAATAACTCCTACATGTGTGTATGAATGTTACTAATGTACATATATAATGTGTGTATCTGCATGCATGTGATCTGAATATATATATATATATATATATATATATATATATATATATATATGTGTGTGTGTGTGTGTGTATTATTGTCGCCCCTTTAAGAGATAAAAAGGCTTAGAGTGATCAAATAACAGGAAGCTACGATCTCGTATGCAAAACAAGCTGACCAACTTTATAATTCCCCAGACAGTGTTCAACTCGAAGATCCTTTGTATTAAACGTTAAGCTTTATTAATGTTAAAATTGACCTTAATTTCGTGGCTGTGGTATGTTCCTTGTTAATGAAGGCAAACGTGGCTTTGTACCGGGGTTTGAATCCTTTGACCAACGTTTATCGTCATCTCCTGCACCGATGATTGCACAAACATGAAACACTAATATCTGTAGGTATTGATATATATAGATGTATAATACTACCCCCCCCCCCTTTTAGTGCTGATAAGGAGACTATATTCCAAAACAATACTTATCAATGTTTATTGTCAATTTTAATAAAATGAATATCGTTTCCGAAACGATCGTACACTCAATTTGATTTTGTTTGTCCATCCTTTGCAAACTGATTCATAATTTATAATTATTAATCTTTATACTTAATATATATGGCGATTAAGCTACACTGAATATTCCGCGTTTCATCCACTCTAGAACTCTTCAGGCTTATGCGCGAATTCTGTGGTTGTTTATCATTTTTATATGCTCCTCTCCTATTGAGATTTTAGTTAGCCAATCAGCTTTCTGGTATCCACCGCGCCCTTCCTATCAGCTAATGGGCATGCATTTATCGGACAAAGGATCTGTTTTAAAGCTGATTGGCTAACTAAAATTTCAATAGAAGAGGAGCATATAAAAACGATAAACAATCACAGAATTCGCGCATAAGCCTGAAGAGTCCTAGAATGGATGAAACCGGAATAATCAGTGTAGCTTAATCGCCATATATATTTTATAAATTACTAACTAGCTCTACCTACGTATTGAGCACTTTTGAAGTAAATACTTAAAGTTTACACATAAATCTATACTTTCGTATATTAATTTTATGTGAGTAAATTAAGTAGTTTATATATATATATATATATATATATATATATATATATATATATATATATATATATATATAGTGTCCAAAAAGTCACTGGACGCTTTGAACTTAAACAGATTCTTTATTTTTGATGGTATCTTTCTGTAACACAATCTGATTAAAACATTGGGAAATTTTTAAAAAATGCAATATTCAAATAATGTTTACTTATGAAAAATGTCTTTTAAATGTTGCCCATTTTCAGCTTAGCATATTTATGCTTTTTCACAAAACATTATTCATGACAGATGGCAGAATTTCTGGATTGCGATTTAACTCCATTATTTAGTTCCTGATGTTTTCCTTCAATTCCTGCAGGGTTTGGGGTGTGTTAACAGACGCTTTCTTTAAGATATCACCACAAGAAAAAGTCAAATCTGGGGAACATGGTGGCCATTTGACATTGCCATAGCGAGAGATAATGTTGTCGCTAAAGATTTGCCTTAGAAGCTCCATAGTGTCTCTTGCCGTATGCTTACGTTAATCAATGCTATTCTTATTCATAATTTCGAAAATATTATCTGTAAAATATCTGAAATAGAGAAAAAAAAATCATTTATGGTAAAATGACAAAGATTTTCAACCCTCAGTGACTTTATGTTCAGCCTGTATATATATTTTTTTCTCCTCTTTTTCTTCCTTAATCTTCCTTATTTATATTTGTATCTCGGCAGTAGAGTGAAAAGCACATCTTATTTTTCTTTTATTAATATTATTGGAATTTTTTCTTTTTTTTTTCTTTGTACACTTTTTTGTGAATTTTTTCCATGGATTTCTGCCTTTGGATTATTATGGACCATCTTCTTCTAATTACGGGATTTCCTTGGATTTTACTTGTGCAAATGGAAATTCAATTAACTTACTTGAAGTTATATATTTGGATTTTACCGTCACTGGATTTTTTATCTTCCACCAGACTATCCATTCATGTGTAATCCCCTTTTTCTTCACCATATTCCCTCTGCTTCACTTTTTTTGTTTTCAAGTAAGATCTTTGACTTACTTGTTTCATCAAATACTTTTGCATGCCAAATCCGATCCCGCATTTTGCTAATTCCTACCCTCTGATGAGAAGGAAAGTATTTCTTTGAAACTCCGCGGATTAAGGACTATCCACTTATCTCGTGTTTCCTTTTCAGATTAAATATGTTTTTAACTCATTTCAAAGTGTTTTTTAACATGCTTTATTAACTGTTTACTCGTATTATATATATATATATATATATATATATATATATATATATACATATATCTGTCACCAACAAGTAGATTGTTCATTTTTTCATAGCTGTTCAAGTGTAAGTCAACGATTTTAACGATTTTGCCAGCAGGCATGTAAAATATTAATACTTATATGAACACAGCCATCTGTCTATTTTATTTACAAAATATTTGCATTATTATTAACCGTAGTTGGCGATACACTAAACAGTGCTCAATCTAAGAAGAGTGTGGGGGGGGGGCTGATATAATCATCTGGAGATATCTTTCCGCTGTATCACAGCTCTTCAGTGTAGCAAGGCAAATAACTTCACGTAACAAATCTATAACACGTTGTCAAATATTGATTCTAAATGTTCGACCATCATTTGAAGCATTTAACAGCCGTAAATCACGTGGACAGCTGTTTCTGTATACAATAATAAGGTTTTAGAGAGTACAAACAGCTGGAAATCTCCAGGATATTTACAAAAAAATACCCCCCCCCCCAAAAAAAAAACACTTGCCATGAAAACAACGATGGAGCAGAGATAGGCTCGCACCATCTCTTCTGTGAGAAAAAGTTTGCAGAAAAGAGAAAAGCGCATCGCCTACTCGGTTTCGAAGCCGGTTTTGAACTTTGTCAAAGCAGGATACGGTCAGTTGAAAAGTTCCTGTCCAGATGTGGCAACAGTACTTCATTTTAGAGGTTCCTGGCTCATACAGATAGAGAATTGCATCGGTAGCGAAACCTTCCGGTAGAGATACAATGAGCCAACTATTTTTCCATCGATCTTGGCAACAGATTTAATGTATGTTTCTATATAGGTTTTAGGGCTACAGACCATAAACAACTGAAGAGCTCCGGTATATTTGAAAAAAAAAGGCCTGAGCTACATCATAGATTGAACTGTACTGGATTAAAACATTGGAAATCTTAGATGTAGCTCTTAATTTCTTGAATATTTTTAACGTCACGAGATGCGAGTTGTGATCTAGATAATTATAACAAAGATGTGAAAGATGTGGGTAGCAAGAAGGATAACAAGAAAGATGTGCTTAGCAAGAAGCATGATTCAAGGCGTCCTGAACACATCTTAAAGGAATGAAGTGCGAATCTGCACAATTAAAATAGGTGCACCAAGAACTAATGCTAACCTATTTTCTACTTGGAGGTATCTGCTTATAAAAGCCCAGAGAAAACTCTAAATAAGGATTAACGAGCATTAGGTAGACAGCGACACAACACCGTGATGAGCAGTTATGGTGGAACTTTGGTAGGGTTTCATTATATAAGAGGACGTCTCAACCAGAAATTATTTACATTAGGCTTAAAAACGACCAGCTGGTAAGCAAACCCACGTGGTCGTGTTCCACACACGGACAGAAGTTCTGTTCATGGAATCATAGATTGTAGTTCAATCAAATACCTACCATCAAAGTAACGGTAGAGATAGATTCATGTTGCGTCTTTTGTAAGAAAGAGGAAATAGGGAGGCAAAAAGGTCCTAGTTTACTAGGCTTCAGAGACGGTTTTGTACTCTGTTGAGGCATGAATGTGTACTCTTACTACCTCAAAGTTATGGGCTTCTGAGTGTAAACTACTGAGAAAGCTCTAAATAAGAATCTTCGCTACTCCTTGTACAAGAGTTGCATCTATTCACCACCAAGGTCTAAGAGAACAGGATTATAAACTCGCCAACAACACCAAAATCATGGAGATGCTCTGCTTCTGTTCAGATGAGAACTTGTGGCTGGACCAGTTGCATAAAGCGCTAAACAGGTTACTGACCTACAATTTGCAAGAAGTTTTGTGTTGTGGTGACCTTGAAACTGTTATAGTTTTGGGTGTGTATCTCTGAGGCATCACAGTCCATAAGCCACATCCCACCTCAGCATTTTAGAGCTGAAAACTTGTGACAGATCCAATGAGATATACACAATAACTATTAAACATATCCATAGTAACAACATATGAGACCCCTAAAATCATATTAAGCGTTAAAAAAAAAAAAAAAAATAAATAAAAAAAAAAAAAAAATAAGATATGGCTTTAAAGTTTGTGCATCTCAGAACCTAGAGATATTCGTTTGGATTTTATTCTAAAATTAAGCACGACTATGACGTTTCTGATGCAGAGTAAAGTAGTTAACGTTTCTGAATTTTTGTGATGAGGATTGGTTATTCATATTATTTGGATTCATCGGACTCGGACTACTGTTCTCATCTTGGGAATAACCAACTGCTAAGTAGACCTAGTATAGAATTTAATACGATATGGGAACCAGTAATTATAAACAATAGACAATATATACAAGTAATAAGTAAAAACATTAATATATACAAAGTAATAAGCATAGACACCCGTGAAGTAAATAAAGGGTTCTGCTCGAAATTCCGTCCAAATTCCTGAGTTTGACAAGATACACCTGAAGAAGGTCGGAGGTTATATCGAACGGAACGGTGTGAAAATCACACTCAAGATGAGAACAGTAGTCCGATAGTCCAAATAATACGAACAACTATGTTCTTTTAAACAGTAATGATAGTTGTGACGTAATGATGATTATTTTGATAAGGGTGACATTGAAATGTGTTATTCTTTCCTGTAAACATAGTATTGAATTAGCATTAAATTAGTATTAAAGTTTTAAAAGTTAAAGAAACAAGACCAAGTTTTACATAACTTCTTAGTCATTCTGTGCTCATGTTGATGTCAACATAATTTATGAATCATCCAGTTCATCAGCGTAATCAGATTCTTCACTGACAGCCGCAGTTACCCGTGAGTTTTTTTTCTTTCTTCTATGTCTTGAAGAATTTTTGTTCATCATAAAATAAAAGGCATGGGCAGAGGATACAACAGTGGGATGTAAAGACGAAAACATTCATAAACATTGGATTTTGTCCGTGTTGTCAGATGCATTCTGTACCATCGGTCCCTGTTTCGTCTAGAGAAGAATTTGGCGAACGTGCTCGTAAGTCAGTTTTCCTCTATATCGCGCTTGGTACTGTGTGTGCCTGAACACACTACTAACTGAATGCGTGTACACAGGTAATACATGCAGTCTCGCTAACAATGCCAATATGCATACATAACTATAATGCCTAATCAATTTGCATACGATAACATACAAACACACGGCACCAGGCGAAATCAACATGTGTACTCAAATTCTCTTTTCATACAAAACTTCTTATCACTTAGAAAGTTCTAAGTTTCTCTGAACTAAAGCATTTCACTTACTCTTTATTTGTCATTGTCGTAAGTATTCAATAAAAAATAATTATGTTATTTAATTGGAATTCATTATTGAGATGAGTATTAGTTATTAATTTATTTTATTGCGGACTATTATCCTCATCTTTTCTTAGATTTTGTTGCATGACGTTTAGGTCAACTATTCGTCTGGCCTTCATCAGGTGGTAACCACTGCGGGATAGGAACGCAGAATCTTCTAACTCCATTCTCAGCAATTACTGTCATCCATAGTTGTTGTCGTCTCACCACGGTTTTAGCCAAGTAAGCCTCTGACCGACTTTGGATAGGATTGAAACCACTATCTTCAGACAATCTCACCTGGAACCGTAGAGATTCAACAACTATTCACGGCGAATTGGATTTCATTACTGAGATGCGTATTATTTATCAATTTATTTTATTGTAGACTATTGCGCAGTGGATGGAGATGTTGAATCTCTACGGTTCAAGGTGGGAATTATTTCAATCCTACCCAAAGTCGGCCAGAGGCTTATTTGGCCAAAAACGTGGTGAGACAACTATGGATGGCAGTAATTGCTGAGAATGCACTTAGGAGATTCGGAGTTCCTACTCTGTCATGGTTACCACCTGACGAAGGCCATAGGAATACTTAGCCGAAACGTCGTGAACCAACATCTAAGAAAAGATAAAGATGAGTCCGCAATAAATTTTAAAAAAATAATTACGTTTGTATAGTTAACTTTCGTCATTCTCTTATTGCATAACATCCGATTGTAGTTGGAGTTAAAGCACAGCATCTTTCTCTTTCTCTAGTCAACAATATGCAATGTACAGCAATGCATTCTTTTAAGTTTTCATATTTTTCTAAATTAAATAATTACATAATTGTGGACCGCCCGGGCGTCGGTACTTGATTTTATGTGTGTGTGTGTATATATATATATATATATATATATATATATATATATATATATATATATATAGAGAGAGAGAGAGAGAGAGAGAGAGAGAAAGAGAGAGAGAAAGAGAGAGATAAATAAAGAGAGAAAGAGAGAGAAAGAGAGAGAGAGAGAAAGAGAGAGAGAGAGAGAGAGAGAAAGAGAGAGAGAAAGAGAGAAAGAGAGAGAGAAAGAGAGAAAGAGAGAAAGAGAGAAAGATAGAGAGAGAAAGAGAGAGATATGTCTGTGTGCAAATCCAAGTGTTGTGTGTGTGTATGTGTCACATTTAAATATAGATAAGACGCTTGTTGCACGATTTTCCCCGTTAAGAATAGTCAAGTGAATGTCATAATACAGAAATGTTCGACTACAGTACTTATGTGACAGCTAAATGTTTCGGTTTCGATTCTAGCTTATGGCACCAAATTTATTTATTTTTAAAACTTTTGAAATCACTTTTATATATCGAGTACAATAGAGAATTGGCTCTATAATAATAAATACGAAATTTGCACGAATTAAATTATCATATTTAAGCGTATTTTACGACCGAGCAAGGCAGAATTCTAGTTTTTATTTAAATAACTCTACACAGAATTACATTATTAGTCCTTTCACAACACCGCTATTGCTCTATAATTGGGAAAAAAAAGAATTTCGAAAACATGCCAACCCAGTTTCACAGCCATAACCAAAAGAAAAAAAGACGCCAGTATTTCTTTTTGCCATCTGGCCCAGGCCTTCGGGGCCTGCGCAACAAGTGTCAAGCAAAGACCATATGTGGGGACAACCCCACATATAAGTTATTGGTCAATGAAGGGGAAACTCTTCATACCAATTGTCGCTATCCAGCTCCCCTACTCCCCGGGGAGTTGGTCCCCATTTCCCCTTCACTCCTAATTTTAAAAATCGGCCTTGTGCCTAATTTGCTCGGTGGGGGGGGAGCAAATAAATCCCCTTACTGTTCTACATCACTTCCGGAAAATGACTTTCTGTCGGTCATATCACTATTCATTTCTAAGATGCGTAACCCCCATTTCCCGTTAAATATTAATACAGAATATTCAGGGATTGAACGATGAACCCAATGTTCTGTTCTCAGCTCATAACACAATATTTAAATTTTAAATCTTTTTTTTTATTCTTATTTTCTAATATTCGATTTTGGTGCTGGAGCCTAAGGCTATATTCAGCTTTGAGTGCAGAGGTGTTTAATACATTGACATTCCTTAAAATAAATTTCTATACACTAATAGTCTTTTACCCCTTTTCAGGCAACGCTTGCATTTCCCAGAAATCCATGAGAATTAGAAGGCACTCTTGCTTCAAGCCTATAACCTTTTCCATTCTGAGAATTTAATTTCTATAGTCATAAATAAAATAAAGTCGAACATTGTATTTCCTATTTATTCAAGCACAAATGCAAACCTGTCAAATCAAAGAAACAGCCGGATTGTGGGGTCAAACAGAGGTCTGAAAAAGCACCTAGAAGTATGAGAAGTCTCTACAAGACCCAATGATAAAAGTGCCCTCCCATTTGTAAAAATGAGATCAATTTATTTAGCCAAATAGTTTGCATAATGTCATTTGATTATAAATAATAATCTCTCCTGATGAATTAACATTATCTGCGAACCGAATTATTATACGCAACGATTAAAAACACCTAATTTACAAATAGAATAACTCCAATAAGAAAGCGATAACACTATCCATATTTCTACAGTAAGTGTCCGACGCTAACAGATAAATCATCAAATATTTTGTTTCTTCCTTTTCATTTTAAATCCATTATGCCATTTATCTGATTACGAGCCTGGGTGCCAGGCGTTGCCCGGGTGTTTGAGATGTGTGTTGAGCAAAAAAAAAAAAAAAAAAAGTGGTAGTAGACAGGCAGGCTCGAACCCGTGACGCGAAGGCGGAAAAGAAAGTGAAGGTGTGTGTAAGGGTGTTGGTTGAGCAAATAAAAAAAAAGGGGGGGGATTGCGACCGCAAAAACAAAAAATAGTGATAGTAGAAAGGAATGCTCGAACCCGTAACGCGAAGAAAGAAAAGAAAGAAAAAAAAAAGTGACGTGTTAGCTGTTGCGCCCATCGCCAAACCGGAAGAGACAGATTTAAATAAAGGCTAGACAATCGAAAAGAGGCGATGACTTTCGAAAGAATCGTCGAAAAAGCGACCACTCCCTGTAGTAAAGTGCCCAGTTGAGGGTGAAGGAAGTAATGTTTTTAGCCAATTTTTCGATTTTTGTTGTTTGAAGTGTCGAGCTTCAAAGTGATATTGATCTCGTGAAAATTCGTCGCCTCTGTCAAAAAAATTTGTCGAGACATAAAATCATGCATATATTCAATACATACATACATACATACATACACATACATACATACATACATATATACACAGACAGTTGAGATTATATTATAGACTACCCTTGGTGCCTGGCGTTGCCCAGGTATTTGAGCAAAAAAAGAAAAATGGTAGTAGGCAGGTCTACTCGAACCCGTGATGCGAAGACGGAAAAGAAAGTAAAAGAAAACCTGACGTCTTACCCCTACTCCATGACGCGACCGGAAGTTCGAAATGTTTAAATTCGGCAAAATCAATCCAACCGATACGCTGTGTCGCCGTATCATAGTCAAACTGTAGATCTAAGACCCAAATCAACCTAAATCTGGAATCAGCATATTTGGTTTGATCTCCTTATCAATGTCAAAAGTTTTGAGCTTTGTTATACATTTATTATTCAAAACTAAGATTATGTACAAATAACATAAGAAACGCATCTTCTGACATTTCAGCATTCCATCTCTAAGCCAACCAAATATACTAGTAATGAAGATTCCGACGTAATAAAAAATAAACATGAAAAAGATTGTTTTTAATCAAATTATCATAAATAGCTTTTGTTTTTATCAAAAATGCTTTTTTATCTTGAACAATCAAACTTTCTATCTCTACGCCGAGCTCAAATGGCTTAAGTTGATTACAAAAATACAATATTTTCGTTTAATGTTGGAAAGCTTTCTACTCTTAAACATTTTTCACTCAACCTACTAGACTTTGGAATTTCCTTCCTGCATCCTGCTTCCTTAACTGTACTAACACGCAGAAGTCTAAGTAGGCTTATAGTAGTCGTTGATAGGCAGAAATCAGAAACTCATAGTATTAACGATGGTGTCCCTCAAGGTTCCTTCTTGGGCCCTGATTTTCATCAATGATCTCCCAAATCACATTCTTAGATCACTCAGACATTTGTGCAGATGACACCACAATCTATGGCAACACTTCAAAGGCCAGCAATGACCAAGATCTTTCTGATTCTCTCTATTCTGATCTTGAGAATGTGGTACAATGAGGAAAAAGGTGGCTGGTTAATTTTAAGGCATCGAAAACCAAGGTTCTCTCCTTTCATCATAATCGCTCTAACTCCCCCTCTCCCATCATGCCTCAATTGAAACGACTGGCTCTCATCTTGTGGAAGCTCCATATCTTGACAAGCTGTTGAACTGACCTTCACTACTGATCTGAAATGGAGCACATGCATTAAATTTGTTGCCAAGATCGCTAGTAAAATGGTTGGATTAATATCGCTCTATTAGGTATCTCACTGCTGAATGCTATCCTCTATCTGTATAAAAGCCAGGTATCCCATACAATGAACTACTGTTGCCACATATGGGTAGAAGCTGCTCAGAACACGCTATTCAACCTTGATAGAGATCAAGGTCTAGTAGGTGATGTTCTTCTCTCTTCCCTGCAACTTCTTATTCACAGAAAAGACGTTGCGAGCCTGTCTCTGTTCTATCATTATTCTTATGGCAAATGCTGAACTGAACTCCACAAACTTTCACAAAAACACTCGACTAGCTACAACTATATATACGATTTCCCCAACTATCTGTGCATAAATTTAAATGCAGATTCCATGAACAAAGCTTCTTTCCTAGAACTGTCTGTCTGTGAAACATTGTTCTGTTGGCTTGCTTCCCTTGTGAATACAACGTAATAGCCTTCAAATCCAGTGTAAACAAGTTCTTGTCGTGCCGTCTCCATAAATTAAACTATCCAATTTACAGAATTAACGATTACTACACTACTTACATCCATTAACTTTTATCCTTGAAGGGCCTCCAGGTCTTGATAAGCAGTGACTTCCAAGTAAAAAAAAAGTGGAATATGAACAGATATCTTGCAGCAGTATCCCTCTAGATATGGTCCCTTATTTACATCATTTAGAAACACTGTGCTATTTATTGTATAAGCCATTGTAGGGCAGTCATACTGAATCTGATGTTTTGAATATTTAGTCAGAGTTAACTTATAAAGAGAAGTATCCTTATGCCAGGTTGTTCTGCCTCTCAAGGATTATGCCTAGTAGACATTCAAATTCTCTATTAAAATATATGAGCAAAATCCTTGGTAAACAAACAAACAAACAAAACAACAAAAAAAAACAAAAAAAAAAACAAACAAAACAAACAAAAAAATAACAGAAAACAAACAGAAAAACAAACAGAAAACAAAAAGCAAAAAAAAAAAGAAAAAAAACAAACAGAAAACAAAACAAAAAACAAAATGAAAACAAGCAACAAACAAAAAACAAAAAACAAATAAAACAAAAACAAAATGAAAACAAGCAACAAAAAACAAACAAAAAACAAATAAAACAAAAACAAGCAAAAAACAAGCAGTAAACAAAACAAAAAAAAACAAAAAACAAACAGAAAACAAACATCAAAAAAACAAAAACAAACAAAAAACAAAACAAAAAAAAATGTTGATCGTATTATTTGGATTCATCAGACTACGGTTCTCGTCTTGAGTGTGATTTTCACAACTTTAATTGGACAGTACCTAAACTTCAACTCCCACCATCCATATAATGTAAAGAAAGGAATCGTTCGTTGCCTACAACATCGAACAAAAGTAATATGTAGTAACAGCAGTGCATATCAAGAGGAGATGGACAGTTTAAGAGAAAACCTTCACCGAAACAACTATCCAGAGAGCATGACATCAGCTCCAATAATCTAAACCAGACACAAAAAACACAACTCAGAAACTCACCAGTTTGTATGCCATATATGAAGGGCTTATCTGAAAAACTTCAATAAATATCTAACCATGTGACATCAGGACAGACTTCAAGAGTGATTCAACTCTCTGAAAACAGCTTATTGAGAGTCAAGCCTCCAACAGAAAAAATCATGCCTAAGAATTTTGTGTATATGGAGAAAAAGGGAAACCATCTATCATTATGGGACAAAGTAAAAATTATAGACAGAGAAGAACGGTGAAGAGTAGGACAACTCAAGAAGCAACACATATGCTGTGAGATAACCTATTACTAAGCAGACCTAGTATAGTATTTAATACCATATGGGAACATTAATTATAAACAATAGATGATATATACAAGTAATAAATAAACACACACACAGAGTGACCCCCCCCCAAAAAAAAAAAACAGAGGACATTCAATTGTTTTTCTGAGCATTTTACAGTCAACGGAGAAAAAAAAAAGGCCAAAGACCCTAGTGTTTTGATGTGATGTTTTGAATATAATAAACTAATTATGACCAAAGTTTCATTTCATTCGGACAAAATACTAAGAAACGGGGCCTAATTAGAGTTGGGGCCCATTTTCGTTTGGGTCATACTATATATATATATATATATATATATATATATATTAATAATTAGTAATAACAGGAAATAAAATAGCTGAAAACACTATTAATAATCCCCCCCACTCTTTATCTGTGCCTTAACCTAAACGTAGATTCCATGAACAGAGCTTTTTTCTTAGAACTGCACGCCTGTGGAATTGTCTTCCGTTTTCCTGCTTTCCGGCTAACAACAATATGGTTGTCTACACGTCTAACGTAAAGGAGTTCTTGATGAGCCGTTCTATATAAGTTAACAAATTTACCAAATTCCCATTACTAATGATTACTATATTGTCCAATTTCTACTGTACACTCTTTAACCCTTATCCTTGAGTGGCCTCTTGGCCTTGATAATGTGGTGATGCCTGTGTAAAAAAAAGAAAAAAGAAAAAAGAAAACTGTTAAAATTCGTACCAGAATTGTCCACAAAGACCTGTGGCACAGTGGTTAGAGTACTTGGAAAAATCAATTGTAAGAAGTGATATTCTCTTGAAAGAGCGACTGAAAACTATAATTGCGAATTACTAAGGACCTCTATCCAGTTATGGTTGATGGAACAAGAGCATGCTACCGCTGTGAAGTAAATAAAGAGTTCTCTTCAAAATTCCAAAGTTTCCGAGTTTGACAGAAACATTTCAGAGTTCGATAAGATACACTTGAAGAAGATCCGAGGTTTAATCGATCGAAACGTTGTAAAAATCATACCCAAGATGAGAACAGAAGCCTGATAATTCCAAATAATACGAATAACCAATCCTTATCTAAAAAATTCAGAAACGTTAGATAATTCAGATTTAGTATTGCACTAGATAAATTCGTGTTCAACACAACTTAGTGTTCCTGTAGGTATGGAACTCTATTAACAGTTGCCTCTTACGTCTGAATGGCAATTTGTCTTGTTTGGAGTGAATATGAATTTAAAAACTAAACGTAATCCTTAAACTGTGGAATATTTTTGCATGGATTTTATGCTATTAAAATATATAGGCAAAAGGCTTTAGAAAAATAACGTCGATTAATTCAGATTTACTATCTCTATTTATATATAAAAGCCACTTTGTATGTGTGCGAATTTGTCTCTTATGAAATTCGAAACCGCTGGACCGACTTTTTTTTTGCACACTAATGTACTTTAGGTGTCTGGAGTGTTATTGGATAGGTTTTTTTTTCATCGATAATCGAAAAAATCCGATTAAAGAAGGAACAATTCGATTTGGGCCAAGGCTTATATGGTTCGATTTGGGCTAAGCCTTACATTACAAGTTCATTTCAGAAGTTTTATTACTGCACAAGCAGAAAGGCTTGGTATTTAAAATAAACAGTAGGTTCTTTGTTAAGACAGGATTCATTCGAAATGAATATTTATGTTTAGAGCACAACTGAACAGTGATACTTGATTTTTGCTTTTCAAGCTTTAATACAAACTATTATATATAAAAAAATAACTCCACACTAGGTTCTCTACAGTGCAATGTAGACAAACATGTACTATGGACTAAGTTATTGCAAGGAGGTATGTAAAGCTTCCTTTTGGTGCATCGTGGTGGGTTACTGACTAGAGCAGACAATCGATTTGATTTAAAAATGTGCAAATTCATCGGTTTTGATGACAAAAATATAGGAAGTGTGAAAATATTAGCAGCAGGCGAAGGATAGATGGCTAGTGAAGGTATTAGCAGCAGCAGCCATTTGAACATTATGCAAATTAGTGAGTGTGTGGGGGATTGTCTCACAATAAGAAAAAAAAAGCACAACACATGGTCGAGAAGAAGCAAAGTGCATACTGGGGAAGATGGACAAGTCAAGTCGAAGGCAACAAATTGCTGGCTGTGCCTAGCATGAGGTCGACAGAAAAAAAATGCGACCGGGTTAGATAGACGTGTGGCTCCATGGTGGCAGCAAGACGGTGAGATTTTGTTAATCGCATGGAAGACAAAATGAACAGTAAAAAACAAAAACACACACAAGAAGCTGGCATTATTTAGAAAGTAACGGCCTTTTGTTAAAACAGAAAAAAAGCAGAGTCGGATTTATTTATTTATTTATTTTTATTCCCCACGACGGGACTAAACAACGTTGGGGACTGAGAGTGGTTTGAATTGTAACGAACACAGTTTGAGTGTAACTACCACATTACACCAGCGCAACGTCGGGTCTTATGCTAGTACTAGATAAAGCAGTGTTTATGTTTGTTGATTACAAACAGAGTCCATATATAACAATGGTTTTGATGGCATTTTCCAAACCTGCATAAACAAAGATTGAGATTGTTCAAAGTGGAGATAGAATAACTATTTAAAGTAAAACAGAGAAACAATTGAATTTCCATTTGGCAAGGGAATAATTATATTGCAGCAGATAATTCGGCTTTTCATTTGACCTCGTGACTCTTTGTAGTCGTCGTATTGATCGAAGCATTTCATATTCCCCAATGAAAAATAGATATAAATGGCCAAGTGAAAATAATACCGATACCGGATTAAGTGTCCGATTCGATTATGATAACATGATAGGTGATGAGATTCATGTCGTCTGAAACTTGCGGCTCAACTCTCTTGATTCTGAACTCGTCCAGCTCCGATGATGATAATCAACCTCAACCCGACGCAGCCAGCCCCAAGTTATGACAGTCTCATCTGTAACCACAATTGAGATACTTTCACTGCAAGATCTGAAAGATATGTAAACGTTGCACTAATGTATGTAGACACAAATTCTGGAATGGTTAGGAACTTGAAAACAAGAATCTATTACGAGAATTATGAATAATTGTGAATAACATTTACATCCAAACTTCAAAGTGATATTACAATTCTAAACTTTTTAGATGAAGTATAGATGGTTGTACTACTTAGATTAATCCGACAATTGTTCCCATTTTGAGTGTTGGCTGCACAACGTTTCGGTCAATTTCACCTCCTACTTTTGATGATGTAAAAGTCGCTATGTTTTGTCACGAAAAAAAAAAAGAGTGGTAGCTCTGCACTCTGAGGTTTCGATTTTTGGACAGAGTTGGAAGTAAGTTTACACGAATTACAAAGATAATTTAATTATCAAGGAATCCTAGGGGTATAATTTCTAACTTATGATTATATTTTTAATCAAATTCATCAAATAATTGTAAATTCTTAGAAATATAATATATACGAAACTAAAAGGTTGCTGGTTTCAGTATGGTTATTCGGGGGTTATCGTTTTTTTTAACCTGCTGTAGTTTGAAAAAAAAGTAATATGCTATCAATTTGATTAATATGAGAAAGGGAAATATCTAAAATAATTTTTTTTTTTTAATTATTTTACTTTTATGACTTTGAAAGAACTATTTCCTTTTCTATCTATTGTCCTTTTCAATAAAAAAATATTTTTCTTGTAGATTTATATGGGTCTCTGATAAGTCGGTAGGTCAATTACCAGTAAAACCGTACAATAGAAAGAAAAATACATGAAACTTAAAAAACTAATGCTTTATTTATTGTTTATGTTCGTTCTAAGACGAGTTTTTCTACTTACCTATATATGCATTATAGTTTTCTACTTGCCTATATATGCATTATAGTTTTCTACTTACCTATATATGCATTATAGTTTTCTACTTACCTATATATGCATTATAGTTTTCTACTTGCCTATATATGCATTATAGTTTTCTACTTACCTATATATGCATTATAGTTTTCTACTTGCCTATATATGCATTATAGTTTTCTACTTGCCTATATATGCATTATAGTTTTCTACTTGCCTATATATACATTATAGTTTTCTACTTGCCTATATATGCATTATAGTTTTCTACTTGCCTATATATGCATTATAGTTTTCTACTTGCCTATATATGCATTATAGTTTTCTACTTGCCTATATATGCATTATAGTTTTCTACTTGCCTATATATGCATTATAGTTTTCTACTTGCCTATATATGCATTATAGTTTTCTACTTGCCTATATATGCATTATAGTTTTCTACTTGCCTATATATGCATCATAGTTTTCTACTTGCCTATATATGCATCATAGTTTTCTACTTGCCTATATATGCATCATAGTTTTCTACTTACCTATATATGCATCATAGTTTTCTACTTACCTATATATGCATCATAGTTTTCTACTTGCCTATATATGCATTATAGTTTTCTACTTGCCTATATATGCATTATAGTTTTCTACTTGCCTATATATGCATTATAGTTTTCTACTTGCCTATATATGCATTATAGTTTTCTACTTGCCTATATATGCATTATAGTTTTCTACTTGCCTATATATGCATTATAGTTTTCTACTTACCTATATATGCATTATAGTTTTCTACTTGCCTATATATGCATTATAGTTTTCTACTTGCCTATATATGCATTATAGTTTTCTACTTGCCTATATATGCATTATAGTTTTCTACTTACCTATATATGCATTATAGTTTTCTACTTGCCTATATATGCATTATAGTTTTCTACTTGCCTATATATGCATCATAGTTTTCTACTTACCTATATCCATACGATGACAATATGACAGACTCCTATAATAATATGAGAGAAAAACCGTAATAACCAAACATATTCTGACACTACATCAACCAGAAAAGCGCTACAATAATATCGCTGATTCTCCATTCACGCTGAACGCCCATAGAATGCCCAGCAGCAGTATAATACACATGAAAGATGCCGCTGTGGAATTTCCACAGGGTCCAATAGTTTATACAAACATTATGTGTCTACATATTTGCAAACCATGTTATCATTAGGTCTGTGACAACAGCACATTCTTTTAATTCTTTTCACTCTCGAGTATATATTCGACACAGTTACTTAACCGAGAACCATCACTCTATATAAAAGCATATAAGATATTTACGGATACACACTCGAGAGTCAAAACAATGAAGAGAATATTCTGCTTTCACAGCCCTAGTTATCAAACACGTGAGAAAATAAGAGTGTCCACTCAGCAAAAAATGGCGATTTGGTGATTTATCTGATGCGCTTAAGATAAAAATGCCGACATTACCCATTTTAAAATTAATTGTTCCAAAATAAAATTATGTCGCCCCGTCAATTATAACAATGATTTTTATATAAAAGGTAATATTCATTTTTATTGATTTGCGATTCTTATCTTGAAAATAATTAAATTGATACAATTTGGAATATAAAACGCTTTATTTCATTAAAAAAAAAAAATAGAAAAGAATAATAATTATTTGACGTCATTTTCATTTCAAGAGATTAATTCAAAAGAATATCATTATTAACAGTAATTTATACAGATCGATATAAAAAAACCCAGTGGAATTACCACAAATCCTGCTAGTCGATTGCGGAATTTATTGAAAGTAAAAATTAAGTTTCAATTTAAGTTTCAGTATTTAGTAAGAAACAATTCTATAAATTACAGATATGAATTAAAAAATCGAAGTAGTTATTTACATCCTCTCCGGGTTAAGCACAAGTTCATGGCTGAGTTCTGAACACACTGGATTCGAACCTGACTCACCCAGGTTTCCAGTCAGTGTCGGTAACCATTTTAGCAAAGTATAAACAGCCAAAGGCAAAAAAAAAAATAAATAAATAAATAAATAAAAAATCTCATCGCTGGTGTGTGTGAGTGTGCATAGAGAGGGGAAAGCGTAAAATAACAAACAATAACAAACAAACACAAACACAAAACAAACAAACAAAAGCAAACAAACACAAAACAAACAAACGCAAACAAACAAACGCAAACAAACACAAAATGCAAAAACAAAAAATACAAAAACAAAAAATACAAAAACAAAAAATACAAAAACAAAAAAACAAACCAAAAAACAAAAACTGAAAACGAAAACTTATAAAAAAAAACAGAAAATGAAGAAAAACAAACAAAAAACAAAAAAAAAAAAAAAAAAAACAGAAAACGAAAATCCAAAAACAAACAAAAAAGTGACCCCCCCCCAAAAAAAACACCTTTTTCAATACAATGAAGAGAATACGCTGTTGTCCTACTCCTAGCTATCACCTTCTATCCTCCTTTTTAATAGGATCTCCGAATCGAGTAATGTATAATCTGAAAAGCGTGATAGTATATACGTTAAAGGTACTACGGCATTAATATAAAGATTCGCATTTTCTTTGTATTAACTAGTTTTATTTAAACGTCTACCAATTCATAGCTAGTACAAATAAAACTATTTGAAATTTCATGAAAAAATACTCTTAATATTTTTTCATAAGATTATAAGTACTTACAATGAATGTATTTACATTTTTTTTTTTTTTTTTTTTTTTTTTTTTTTTTTTTACAAAAAAACGTTAGGTATTTTTTCCTTGAGTAAAAAAAAAAAAATTTTGTTAATACATATTCTTTTACTCTTATTCACCCCAAGCAAAGAACAACGCAATTTAAACGCAAGGAGCTTATATTTTGGACTATATCTACAGGGACACTATGTCGGGAGTTTAGCAGCGAGATGTCTGTTTACATTACACTAAACTTTCATGTGTCGTATGTCTGTACATATTAACTTTTAGAATGGAAGAGTTTCCGCCACTTAGGAGTCTCTACAATGAATGGGGTGGGATTTTGCTGCTTGTCGAGTAAGTCGGAGGTGTTAATGTCGAGGGAGCACAAGTGCTATCAGTTCGTCAGAAAACATTCCATTAAAAATACATTGCAGTGATAGTATCAACCAAGCTCCGAACTTGTCCTGTGTGACGTATTAGGTTTGAGATTCTTTTATGAACCCTGTCTAAAACTGTATAGAAACAGCCTTCACCTTAGGCAAGTGCTCATCTGAGCTCTGATCTATGGTCTTCTCTGGTCTGACTTGCACGAAAAAACATTCGTCTATCTGAAATCACTATCAATAATTTCCTCCACTCTTTATCTGTGCCTAAACCTAAACGTAGATTCCATGAACAAAGTTTCTTTCTTAAAACTGCACGCCTGTAGAACTCTTCCGTTTTCCTGCTTAGCAACAGACTACAATATAATCGTCTTCAAGTCCAACATAAACAAATTCTTGATGAGCCTTTCCCCTTAAGTAATCTAATTTACCAAATTTACACTACGAACGATTACTGTGATATTGTCTTACTGACTATTGTACACTAATCAACACTTATCCTCGAGTGACTTTCGGCCTTTGATAAGTGGCGACTCCTTTGTAATAAAAACAAAAAACAAAAAAAAAACAGGCAAGTTTAACTAACTTCCAACAAAGGAGGAAGTTTCATGGGAATATGAAATTAACAAGCGGTTCCCAGTGGCATGAATATCTTTGTAAATGGAGATGGCAACGTTAGGTTTTTGCAGATCTTGCAGGGAGGTGTCGATGTCCTCCTACATAAAGCGCCTCATTCATCTGGTACTGAACAGGTTCAACATTGCTTAACTTTAGTGATCTAATGAACACTGGTGTTTCAATTTGATTATGCCGTTTAAGAAAGACAGACTAATGGTAGATGCCCCAGTCCAGCTATGGCAACAACCTTACTCCTATTTGAATCCATACTATAGATATTTAAAACCTTGTTTCATAAGTATATACACTACTGCTATTGATGTTTCTATATATAGAGACAAATTCTGAAAACTATCGCTATTCCAAATTTTTTTAGATGAGGATTGTTTATTCATATTATTTGGATTCATCAGACTACTGTTCTCATCTTTAGTGCATACGCTGAGTGACAATCAACTACTAACCAGATCTAGTATTGAATTTAACAAAATATGAACCCATTTATTATATATATACCACCTGTCTGTTTAAATGTATATATGTATGTATGTTTGTATGTATGCCGGCCTAAAACTTTCAACAGAGATCGGTATCATTTTGAAGCTCGACGTCTCAGACAACAAATATTGAAAAATTGTCCAAAAACATTAATTCCTTCACTGTCAACTAGGCAGTTTTTTACAAGGAGGTCATTTTTTTTGCAAGTCATCGTTTCGGTTGGATTGACTTTGTTCCGAACTTCCGGTCGCGTCATGGAGTAGTGGTAAGAAGTCAGTTTTTCTTTCACTTTCTTTTCCGCCTTGGCGTCCTGGGTTCAAGCCTGCCTGCCTGCCTACTACCACCTTTCTTTTCTTTTTTTTTTTTTTTGCTCAACACACACCTCCAAACTCCGCCACGCACTTAGGCTAGTTAATTATTTATAACTAACAGGACCTGTGGAAATTCCACAGAATGATAAATATATTTACTCAACAAATGTATTGATAAAGCTGATATTTTTATAGATAGTGCAAAAAAACTAGTTTTGGACAGAAAAACCAATAAGACAGCAAATATAAGTTTGTTAATATTCCGAACAAAATAGTGTTCATTGGATTTTAAATATAAAACCGATCTAAATGATATAAATTAATAAATACTAATTAATATTCAGAAAGTAATATTGTGCTACATAGTTCAATACAAATAATAAAATCACATTGTGAGAGAATCTTCAATTTACTCTTACAATTTAGTACATCTTAGCAGGCAATGTTATTTTGTTTTTGTCCTGTTTCTTTTGAATGCTTTTGAATGCCCCCTTTCATGCGTAACATTTAGCTGATCCTTCCTTCGGTGAAAATGTGCTGCAGGTCGAAATTACAAGTTCCTTTCTCACACAATGAGGACAATGATCATATATTATTATTATAATGATATTCAAGAGGCTACAAATGGAGTTCACTCTTGTCCAAGGTTGCTAGATTGGCCTTTATAAAGCCGAATTTTGCGAATTTAGCCCTTTTAAACGCAGTTTGGCCTTAAAAAAATTGTATTTGGCCTTTTTCACTGTAACATACTAAGAAAGGAACAAATATATATATATATATATATATATATATATATATATATATATATATAGTGGTTGTATGTAGTAATAGCAATATCTGCATCTAGAAATGAAATAGGTTTAAGCCTTCTAAAATTTGTTCAAGGACCTGTGGATCCCAGATTCGAATGACATCTAAAATACAATTGCAAATTACTTTTAACCAGTGATGGCTGACAAAACGAGAGCATGCTACACACCCCCATGAATAAGTTTTGTTCAAAATCACATGAAAATTCCAGAGGTCGGCAAGATATCGAGAAAGAAGGTCGGAGGTTATATCAACTTGAATGTTGTCAAAATATCATTCAAGATGAGGACAGTAGTCCGAAGAATCAAAGTAATATGAACTCCATAACTATCTGATAAGTTTTCAGACTTTTTTGTACAGGCATTTAAAATTGTCATAGACTCTTGAAAATCTAGTATGTTATTGCTAGACATCTAATGAGATGACAAACCAATTTTTATGATTTCATGTTCAAATGAACAGCTACAGCAAGATTTGGAATACATCCTACTACAGCCTGATTGTTACAACTGGTAAATTTCAACAATGTTATCTGGACGTGATGACACTTTAGAAAAACAATATGCAATAAAATTCTGTTTTAAACTTGGAAAAAATGCCACAGAAATGTATGACATGCTTCAGACTACTTTTGGACTATCTTGAATGAATCAAGCATCAGTTTTTGAGTGGCATAAGAGATTCAAGGAAGGCAGGGAGTCTGTGAGGGAAGATAAGAGGTGTGAGAGGATTAAGGAAGTCAGAACACCAGAGTTGATTGGCTAAATAAAGGATTTCATGGTTAAGGACCGTCGTGTGTTTATAGACACAATAAGTACATAGTTTGATGTCAGTGTGGGAACTGTACACTCACTTATTCATGAGGAACTGAAGATGTGGAAGATTTGTGCAAAGTTTGTTCCAAGGGTGCTCAGAGAAGATCAGGCTATTTGACCAAGATGAGTATCAAGGCACTTCCTCACCCTTCCTATAGTCCAGTCCTTGCTCCCTGTGACTTTTGGTTATTCCCTAAGTTCAAAGAAAACCTTAGAGGTTGTTGTCATGAGATAATTGAGAGGATAAAAAAGGCTGTGATGAGGGTCATTGACATTCTCAAACAAGAGGACTTCTACGGGGCCTTCCAAAAGTTGTTTGAATGATACACCAAGTGCATTGCAGCCGGAGGAGATTACTTCGAAAGGGACTAAGGTTTCATGTGTGTACTATCAATAAAAGTGCTTATATGAAAAAAGTCTGAAAACTTATTGACGGTACCTCGTATATAGGTTAACCATTTTTGTAACTTTTGTAACAAAGCACAGATATTCACACACACACACACACACAATATCTGATCATTTTATGAACAGGAATAAGTTGGAAATGTTATTTGGCAGACAAGAAGCGGCTTGAAGTACAGATGCCACTTTTCTGATGTTCCCTGCGGCGCTGTTTATCAAGTCTCATAGTCATTCTTACGACGTGTTGTGAAATAAACTACATATGACAAAATCTGCTTTATTTCCTTTAAAGGCAAAACCTTTTTTCTGACAGTGATTGGGAAAGGGTGGCGAACGCAAGTTATTTTTATTTTTATATCTCTAACTTATGGTGTCAGTTAGGCTGTCACTTTGGACACGTCTCTCCGGGGTTTGGACATCAGTCTTTTCATAAAAGATTCAACCTCTTTGTTGTGTCAAGCATTTCCGAAGTCAATGGCTGGCTTACAGTCAAGTCACCTCTATCTACTCGGGTCAACTCACTGAAGCAATATGGCGTCAGTTAATATCTTTACAGAAAATGAACTTTGGAGATAACTGTTAGTCTTGGCAATGGCAGTAAATCTTGTCTCTGTGTATTGACTCTTGATTGGATAAAAGCTCAAATCAGCAGTTTCTTTCGACCAATCACAATGCAAGAAATATTTCAAAAGTCTCACACATAGTATAAAAATTGCAAGCACAGTGTCTTGTTCAATCTTATTTTCATGGAAATCGCTCCAGACAAAGCATAAAGTCACTTAATGTAAAATGCTAACAAGAACAAAAGATTACTATCACGAAGACAGGAAAAACCTTAGTCATAAGAAACAAGGATATAGGTAGAAGGAAAACAGTCAGCAGAAAGAGAGTTCCAAAATATTGTAGTTCTTGGAAAAAAGCTACTGGAACAGGAAGCTGTATTATAATGAGGTTTCAAAACAACAAATTGGTGGAAACTATTAGACCAACAAATCAAACGAGCCGAAAAAAAGGAAGCAAGTAATAGATCAGACAATTCTGAAGAACACATCCCATAATTTTATCTATAGAAAAGACTGAGACTAACAATATTACTTGTTATCCAGACAAAGCGTGAAGCCACTTGATGTAAGGAGCCAACAAGAATGAAAGATGCTTATGGAAAAGATAGGTATCTGTGGACTTTATTCTTGAAAAGAACAAGGCTATAGGTAAAAGGGAAACAGTCAGCAGGAAGAGAGTTCCACAAGCATGCAGTTCTTGAAAAGAAGCTACTAGAATAGGAAGTTGCATCACAATGAGATATCCAAATAGCAAATTGATGGAAACTATGAGACCAACAAGTCAAACGAGCTGGAACAAAGGAGGCAAGGAATAGATCAGACAATTCTTAGGAACACATGCCATAATAGTCTTTGTAGAAAAGATTAAGACTTGCAATATTACTTGTTATCTTTCAGACAACATTGCGTACGTCATAATGCAGCTGGAGTCCTTTTGGGTAGTGAAAAGCTCTCAATAGAACAGATATGGTGAGAGATATTTACAAACTCCGCTATACCCAAAAAATAACAAAAACAACGCTCAGCAAACACACGCTTACACAGGTTCATAGATTTATACACTCACTATCAAGACAGAGGCATGCTATTTATACACACGTAAACGCACATGGTGCCAGCTGAAATGAACACACATTCTCTAATAAATAAGTACGCTAATGCATTTATGTACACATGCTTAACCGCATATAATGCGTTAAAAACAAAGACATACTTATTTTCTCCTTACAAACGTCTTCCCTTTTTCAAAATGTACTCGAACTATCAAATATCATTTACTACCGTTTTATTTCATGTTGTCTTAAGTTTTCAAATAAAGTTATTTTGATAAGTTGAAGTAGTTTGCTTGAAGCATTGTTTAAAGTGTATATGAGAAAAAAAAGTTTATAGAAGGCAAAACAATGTGATGGATAGACTCAAACTAACGAATCTTAAGATATAATGGTTGAACGAGCTATGCAGTAACACTTATTGATCCAATTTATATATATATTTCTCTTTCTCTCTCTCTATATATGTATGTATGTATCTATAGAGAAAGTCATCCACATATAGTAGTGTTTCGCTGTATCATAGTGAATCAGTGTGGCTAGACAAGCAACTACTCCAAGCCAGGTTTGAATCTGTCACCTAGCCGACAGTTGACACTCCTAACCATTATGCTAATCCCTAACTGCTAAACTTGGAATGAGAATTAGCAATGTTCAAACATTAGACAAACGCCTAAGCTCCATTTATTTACACAAAGAACATCGCTTAATATACTAGTGGCAGTTTGTTTATCACTTCCTAATATGCTCAACCCAAGATAGGGAGCATTTATAGTCATCCACATATAGTATTGTTTCACTGTACCACAGCTCATCAGTGGGGCTAATCAAGCAACTACCTCAGGCCAGGTTTGAAACTAGACATATATACAATATTTTACATGAAGGATGTTTTTATTTGCATCAGTCGGTCAGGTGGTGAATCCATGATGCTATATTTCGGAATATCCTCCATTTGTCAGGCGTGTGTTTTACTTTCAAACGTGCATGGCAGGTTTTATTGTAATTGAAGCAGGTTCGCAGAAATTGGAAATTTATGTTTCAGATGCATAATATATTTATATCTGATTTATATAGTTATGCAATATTATTTGCCTTTTTTAAATATTACTATATAACCTAAATTATTTATCTTCGTATTTTTACCTAGTCTTTATTCTGTTAATTTTTTATCTGTTTATTTTTTTCTACATATTGTTCGGCATTTTCCTTTCCTTTTTCTTTTATATTTTTTACTATTATTGCCGGTGTGTTTTCAATTCAACATTATTTTGTATGCAGAAACATTGTCATTTCCTATTGATATTGAATTTTCCTCTTGAGGTTTAGAAAATTATGGATTACATTTTTTACAAATTAAATTTATGATTAGTTCTGATTTATCCATTCGTAGTCTGATTTATTTTGCTTACTGCAACAAATCAGAACAATGGATATTGTTATCCAACTAGTGTACGCCAATAATGACAAAAATGATGCATTCACAATTTGTCTAAATATGTTACTAGAATATAAGCGGGGCCTGTACAAATTCCACAGCAGCATCTTTCATATGAAATATATTGCTTCTGGGCATTCTCTGGACATTCTGTTTGTATGGGGACCACGTGATATTACTGTAGCCTTTTGTGAAAACTGTAAAAATATAAGTAATCTGGTTAGTGTCAGAATATATCTGGTTGTTACGGTTTATCTCTAATATCCTTGTACGAGTCTGATACATTTCCATTGTATGGATGCCTGGCACGAACGGAAACCTCACGATATCATTATACCAACTTTTAAACAGAACAGCTACTATCCTTGGCTCCTAGCCGGAAGAATAAAAAGGTATAATTTAGTTTCACGTACAGCTCAAAAGCGACATCAATTTTTTTAAATTATATTTTATATTGCGTCGTCGGTGATCAGCATGTAAAGATTTCCAAATTTTTTTTTACAGCACCTGCTTTGTAAAGTAAAAACAACCGGTTATTATGTCAATGCTGAATTTTTCCGTGTTGACGCCTCAGAAAGATTGAAATTTTTTAATTTTCAAAAGGAAACAAAAAGAATTGGGCATATAAAATGTTTATTATTGAACACAAGTCAAATATTTACAAACATATCTCCACTATTATATAAAATGAACTCTGTGTATGTGCTTATGTGTATCTGAGTTCGTTCCCTGTGGACGCAGAAACGGCTGGGGCAATCTTTATGAAATATCAAACGAAGGTACTTTGTGCCTGGCAGTGTTCTTAGATAGGTTTTGTATTGGAATTTCTTCAATAAGTATTGATAATCGAAGTTATCCGATGAAAGAAGAAACAGGCAAATTTGACCAACGTAAAAACCTTACACAGTCTGAAGTATGATACTTGATTTTGCATTTTAAACTTAATTCAACCCATTATATATAAAAATAATTGTATAAAATCAAGAGTAAGTTCTCTACAGTACAATGAAAACTACAATGTATTGTGAACTAAGTCACTGTGAGAGGCATACAAACTTTCTTCGGTTGCACCGCGATTGGTCCCCAATTTGAGCAGGCAATCAATTGATTCGACTGAAAAATGGTCTATTTCAGCGATTTTGATGACAATAAAAATATGGAAGTGTGAACATTCGTCAAGCATCACTTAATCCCCGGTAACGTCGGATCACCCTGCTTGTAGAAGTATAAACTTAATATATCCAGGGTCATTGTATCATGTTAGAAAATGTTTTGCTTGTGTATAAATGTAATTTTTATATAAGTATTTACATCAGTATGATATTGTGGGTACCCCAGTTTATGTGAGTCAAGTTGTGAAAAAAAGACATCGCACAGACACATGTTGACTACAGCTCAGTCGCCATTAAAACTGACTAGCAAGCCTTATTTTATTGACTGCACATGCTTATGTCCATTTAATTGTAAACATTACATCCCTCTCCTTCCTGGTGGGATGAATCGTCCTTTTTTTCTTTTTTTTAAATATATATATATATATATATATATATATATACTAGCAAACGTACCCGTCGTTGACTGGGTTCAAAAACAGCCTACAGAAAATGGACTCTGATTTATGAAAGTATGATAGGTTATGAAAAGGAAGGGTTGTAAAGAGATAGCTTCGAATTTGGGGGTATCAAAACCAAAGCAAAATATGATTAAAGTAACAATAAAATAGATAAACCCCATAATTTCTTATACCATACCTGTTCACACTGAAACACTTATCACAATATTCTTTTGATCTATATTAAAAAAACCTTGTTAAACTTTGTGACATATTTCCATTCTATAGAGGTCAGGCGCGAACGAACACCCCATAATTTTATTATACCATATTTCTTCAAACTGAAACATAATTATCAAAGTATACTTACGCAGATAGATATGAAAAGTCTTTATTAAAGTTTGTGCCTATTTCCATTCCATGGAGGCCAGGCGCGAACGCAGACCCCACAATTTTAGTATACCATCCCCATTTAAGTTAAAACATTATCAAAGTATTCTTATGTACATCTATATCAAAAACACTTGTAAGCGTTTTTTTTTTTTATTTTTAAATTTTTGATTTCCATACTTTGTGGACCAGGTGCGAACGCAGACCCTACAGTTTTAATGAACAACCATTCTGCCAGATCAAACATACCCATTCCTGAATCTCGATACATCTATCATTATATGTAATCAGTTTTTTAAAATAGTCAACCATATAGGAGCCTACTCGTGACCAGACACATACGCACACACAGACATTCAGTTTTATATATATATATATATATATATATATATATATATATATTCACCAGACTATCCATTCATGTGTAATCCCCCTTTTCTTCACCATATTCTCTCTGCTTCACTTTTTTGTTATCAAGTAAGATCTTTGACTTACTTGTTTCATCAAATACTTCTGTATGCAAAATCGGATCCCGCATTTTGCTAATTCCTACCCTCTGATGAGAAGGAAAGTATTTATTCGAAACTCCGCAGATTAAGGACTATCCACTTATCAAGCGTCTCCTTTTCAGATAAAATATGTTTTTACTCTTTTTCAAAGTGTTTTTTAACATGTTTTATTAACTGTTTGCTCGTATATATATATTACTTCAATATGAGTCTTTGTGTCTGGCTGGGGGCAGTCTTTCCCGTGGGTTTCGTATCGGGCCAGTTAGCAGTGGTGTATTGAGGGTTTCACAGTTCTCTTCTTGTGGGTGTGGGTTGTACTCACCCTCAGAGTCAAACACATACTTTCTCCCCTATGAAATGTGCTTCTTTAACAGCGAAGAGTTTCTAGTGACTTGGTGAGTTCCTCTCTGCACAGTTATCATACTGCCATTTAATTTTGTAACTGTATAAGGTTTGGGGTTGTATGATGGTGACAGCTTGTTCTGCTTCTTTAGGCAGAGAGGGGTGGGTCTTGTGTTTTTGTCTGCATACCCTTTCATCTTCTTTCCTTTTGAATCATTTTTCTTTTATGCTATCATGTAGCGGCCCTGGTGTTAGTTTCTCTGCGAAATTCAGTAGCCTAATGTTCATTTTTCTGCCAGTAAAAGTCTCAAAAGGAGAAATTTTTGTGGTTGCATGGAGGAGTGGCTCTATATTGCCTTAGAAAATGAGGTAACAGTTTTCCAGTTGTGACTTTTCACTGTAGTAACTAGTATATATATATATATATATATATATTTTAGGGTTCGCACGAAATGCTCTACCTCTCCATTTGCCTCAGGCCATAGAAGTGTAATTCTTCTGTGTTTAAAACCTACTTGCATGTCAAATCTCTAAAGTCCTGTACTTGAAATGGTGGGGGATCATTGTCAGACTTTAAGATGGTTGGATACCTTTGCCTGGCAAAGATCATATTCAGGTGAGGGAGGACTATTTGTGGATAATGAGGACATTATCTTGACTTCACGGAATCGGCTGTAGTCATCGATTGTGACTAGTAAATAGTCTTCAGTTAAAAAAAGACCCACGAAGTCAACTGAATTTTCAATCCATGGAGCAGCTCGGAGTGGAATGAAATGTATGGGTTAACAGTGTGTGTGTGTCTTTGGTTCGAGGTTTGGCATTGGATGCAGCAATGTACCGGTTCTACCACCAGCTTATCTAATCCTGGAAACAACATCTTTTCTCTTATCAGCTGTTTAGTCTTGACAATGCATTGGTGTGATTGATGGGCTATGTCGACTGACCTTCTCCTTTATTTGAAAGGAATCAGAAGACTGTGTTCTCGAAGGATGAGTCCACTATGTATGATAATTCATCCTTGAATGGAGAAAAACTTAATAGCTGCGGGTCATTCCATTGTCCACCGGCAACTGCAGCCTTCACCTTTGGTAAGAGGGGGTCCTCCTCTGTAGCTTGTTTAACTTATTCATACCTTATGTTGTCTTTTGATGATATGTGATATGGGTGATAACTGAGATTGTCTGCAGGATTCTGGTCATCTTTCCCAGGTTGGATTGCCAAGCTGTATTGGTATGGCATGAGACTAAGATGCCAGTGTTCAATCTTTGTTGTTATTAGTTTGAGATTTTTCACAATCCCAAGAAGCAGACGATGATCGATAGAGATGAAAATGTTTAGTTGAATACACAACAGCTAACATCTCACTTTCAGTCTGGGAGTTGTTATACGTCTGTAAGGGCACGGCTGGCATAGCATAATACCTTCTCATTTTGTGTCAGAACTGCACCTAATTAGACTGGGCTTGCATCTACAAGTATGTTGTCTTTCTTTTGGTCAAAGCATGCCATGACCAGCTCCTATCAGAGCTTCCTTCAGTTTGTTCACAGCTAATTGTTTTGTATCTGACCATTTTCATTTTGTGTCCTTTGTGAGCTTTCTAAGCGATTCACTAATAGTAACATATTGTGTCATGCGCAAGAATGTTCGGACTTCACTGATGTTGTTTGGAGATTCACATTTTGTTATGATGGAGTTTTGATCTGGGCCAAGCGCTTCCCGATTTTCACTGAAAAATGTGTCTGAAGAAGAAGATTTGTTTCTGCACAGAGAAAAGGCATTTTTCTCTGGTCAGTTTGGCTCCCACTTCTTGTAGGCGTTTTAGTCTGGCCCTCAAGCTGTTATCATGCGATGTCTGGTCACATTCGTGGATTATTATATCATCCGACAGGTTTTTTTTTTTACGTGCAGGATGTCTCTAAGGAGGTCAGAGATTGCTTTTTCAGAATATTTAATGAGCTGCATTTACTCCAAAATCTAGATGCTTGTAGTGGAATAAGCCTGAAGGTGTGGCAAATGTCATTATGTACCTGCTTGATTCCCCAAGATCTAGTTGGTGATATTCATTGGAGCAGTCTAGCTTTCTGAACACTGTAGAAGCGTTTAGGTCTGCTACTAGATCATCCACGGTCAGCATTTGATGTTCTATTCTTTGGATGGCTTCATTCGCCTTCCACATGTTGATGCCAATACGTAAACCACCATTTTGGGGGGAACTATCACAACAGAACTAACCCAAGGGGTCAATCATGTCCATTTCTCGGATATGCTTAATTATGTCTCCACGTCTATCCTCAAATAGAAAGGTATTCTGTGGTGTTACTGTGCTACTGGGGAAACCGAGGTGTCAATGTGGAGATTGATGGTGACTCCAGAAATTTTTCACATTTTTCCATCAAATTGTGAACAATTCGTCTGGAATTGAGACCGTCACGTTGAAAGTAAAATTGAATGTTATCATACCCAGTGGTTCAGCAAAGTGGGCACTAAATAAATTTTGCAGCCTAAGGAAGGGACTTTCCCTGACCACGAATATCTTGACTCTGCAGGACTTGCCCCAAAATTTTATATTCGCATTGATAAATTCTCGGATAGGTATTGCATGTTTGGACCTGTATGCAAATATCCGAGTTGTGGTCTAGTGTATAGATGGTTAGTATTATTTTATTTATTCGCTTATTTAAGGTAAATAACTCAGATTATGTCCCTTTAATTGTAAACATTACAAGCAGGTAATTCTTGGGACCAAACCCAATAAATTTTAAGTTTATACTAGAAGGAATCAGCAAGGGTATATATACGAATACATAATTGTTCACATAGAAATAAGTATTATTTATCTGGTTACGTTTCTTGATGCAAATTAAGAAATTATATAATGGGTTTTATTTGATATTAAAGAGTGGAGTGTACATAAAATTAAGTTGGAATGACCTGATTAAATAATCTAAATATTATATAATACCATGATCGGGGCAAAATCAATTTTTAATTACCATAGTTAAAATTCAGAGAATATGATTGATTTACTACTTCAAATAAGTAAAACAATTAATTCAATATAATTCTAATGTTGAACTGCGTCGCTTACACTGAATTTATATGCGGATGAGAAAAGGAATCTTCTTTTAATACGAAGAAAAGGTTGATTATTAGGTTAATAAGCTGATATGTAAAAATAAATTTGAAAACCGTTCGATTTAAAAACAAGGCGTTAGTTTTGTATAAATAAACCCATTGTAGATGTAATCGTAGTGAACATAATTAAGTGGTTTTGAAATACAAAAAAAATATTATATAATAATCTTTAGTGCCGATTAAAGCAATATGGAAGCGTTATATTAATGGGTGAAATATCTCCAGAACAGCTCTTCTGTGTAATTAAAGATGGCTTTAATAACATACCATGCGTTGCAACTTTTCAATTTTTTTTTTGGGGGGGGGGGAGGGAGGGTGTTATGTGATCATACCCAATTTTTCTCTTTTCTTTTAAAGTTAAAAAATTATAATTTTTCTAATGAGTCAATGCGAAAAAATTCACTATTGGAATAATATCGATTGTTTCTGCATTACGAAACATGCGCTATAAAAACATTTAGAAATTTTGACATGCTGAAAGTAAATAAACGGTATAATGGATAAAATCTTGGGATTTAAATACTTGTTTTGTCATCTATTCATATATCATCATCAGAAATAGCTTACAAAATAAAACCATGTAAGCAAATGGCCATAGGATTCTATGATGCAACCAAAAACCCGGCTGGAGATAATTCATTCATTTCAGCAATTAATATTTAACATTGTACGGTTGTATTAATCTGAAAGTCATGATGATCAACCATTACTAACTTTACTAAGATAAAATAATGACCCGATCGTCACATATTATCTAAATAATAAAACTACTAAATCGTCCACCCATACTTTACAATAAAAACCAATGTGTATTTTTCTGCATTTATGAATATATTATTTCATCTAGAGGTTTACTAATTGGGATAGTAATAACTTAGTAGTGGGACCTGTAGAAGTTTCACAGTGGCATCTTCCAAATGAATAGATTGTTGCTGGGCATTCTATGGACGTTCAGTGCGAATGAAGAGCCTGCGAAATTATTGTAGACCTTTTGTTAAGACTTTAAAAGTATTTTTTCTAAGTAATCTGGTTAATGTAGTGTGAGAATATATCTGGTTATTTAAGTTTATCTCCAATATCCTTATAGGCGCCTGTGACATATTTCCATTGTATGGTCGCCCAGCGTCAAACAGACACCCCAGGGTATCATTATACCATCTTTAGACAGAACAGATGCAACATTTAGATCATAGTCAGAAGACAAAGAAGACATATTTTAGTTTTACGTACGGTCCAAATGCGACATCATTATTTTTTTATTAATTTTTTTTTTTTTTGACATTGCGTCATTGGTGATTTGGAAATCTTATTCATCAAAAAGGAGGGTAGATGATAACATACTACGAACATTAAATTAACATATCTACTATCTTTATACCAATTTAATATTCGCCTGTGGCGCAATGGGTAGAGGCATTGTATCTCTACTGTGAGCATTGTCTGGAGATGGCGGTTTCAATCCTACCCAAAGCAGGTCAGACGCTTAGTTGGCCAAAATGTGGTGAGCCAACAACAACAACTATAGAAGGCAGTAATTACTGGGGATACAGTTTCTATCCCCTCACGGTTAATCACTTGAGGAAGGCCAGAGGATGAGTTGGCCGAAACGTGGTGAAACAACAACTATGAAGATGAGGATAACAGTCCGCAAATAAATAAATACACAAATTACTCATCACAAAGGATTCTAATAAAAAATTATACATAAAATAAAATCACTTTATTATAAAGTAAATGATATCTTTCAGAATTCATTAAAGACAGCAGATTAAGCCGAAGGTGGTTGTTTTACATGCTAATAGCTTTCTCGCTTCTCTTCATTTTTTAAAACTTTTATTTTATTTTTTTTTTACACAGGAGTCACCATTTATCAAGGCCCGGATGCCACTCGAGGATAAGGGTTAATGAGTATACATTAGTCAATGTGATTGAAATGTTTTTATCTGGAGAATAGAAAAACGAGAAATAGGTAATAACTGGCGTGACATTAATCCAGTTCAGGCTATGCTAGTTTCCTAGGAAAGAGGGAGCTTGCAGGGAATACCAAATTCACAAGCGGTATACAACAGCAGGAAAATGATAGAGAACCTAGCATTCCCAAATGGTCACCCATCTAGTATTGGTAGTATACAACAGCAGGAAAATGATAGAGAACCTAGCATTCCCAAATGGTCACCCATCTAGTATTGGCAGTATACAACAGCAGGAAAATGATAGAGAACCTAGCATTCCCAAATGGTCACCCATCTAGTATTGGCAGTATACAACAGCAGGAAAATGACAGAGAACCTAGCATTCCCAAATGGTCACCCATCTAGTATTGGCAGTATACAACAGCAGGAAAATGACAGAGAACCTAGCATTCCCAAATGGTCACCCATCTAGTATTGGCCAAGCTTTGCATTGTTTAACTTCAACGGTTTCATGTGATTATGCAAGAAAATAGGACAGGTGTTTTACTCCCTAACTTTTGCATGAAGGGGCAGTATTATACACACACACACATTCTTTAAAAATACCACTTTATGAAGAATGGACAAAAATTGTTGCTTGATTTTCAAAATATAAAGCTTTTATTGGTAACAACTTGCATACAATTCTTTCAGCTCTATGTACCCAAGCTGTTACCGATAGAAGCCTAACATTTTGGAAATGAGCAACAATAGGAGCATCTGTTCATCGCAAAATCGTATTTTCATGAATATTCACATAAATCTTCTATTGCACCATTCAGCTGTCTAGAGGAGAACTTTGGGTTATTTATCTATATATTAATAGCATAGTACCTTTAATGTACGTACGTACATCTGTCAGTTTCCAGATTATGAATTATTTGATAGAGAGATCCTATATATCAGAAAGGAGGATAGAAAGAAATAACCTACTACGAACATCAAATTAGTATCCAGGTAGTAGATATGCTAACTTAACGTTCGTAGTATGTTATAATCTACCCTCCTTTTTAATAAATTGGGTCTCCAAATCACCGAAGACGCAATGTCAAAAAAAAAAAAAAATTAATTAAAAAAATAATGATGTCGCGTTTGGGCCATACGTAAAACTAAAATATACCTTCTTGGTATTCTGGCTAGGTTCTAAAGGTTGCATCTGTTCTGTCTAAAGATGGTATGATGATATCGTGGGGTTTCCGTTCACGCTGGGTGACCCTACAATGAAAATATGTCACAGACTCCTATAAGGATATTGGAGATAACCCGTAATAACCAGATATATTCAAACACTACATTAACCAAATTACTTAGAAAAAAAAATACTTTTACAGTTTTAACAAAAGGTCTACAATAATATCACGGGGTCTCAATTCACACTAGATGTTCACAGAATGCCCAGCAACAATATATTCATTTGGAAGATGCCATTGTGAAATTTCTACAGGTCCCGCTACTATGTTATTACTATCCCAAATAGTAAACCTGTAGATAGAAAAATATATTCATATATGCAGAAAAATAAACATTGGTGCTATTATAGAGCATGTGTGGTCGATTTAGTAGTTTTATTATTTAGACAATATGTGATGATCCGGCTATTATTTTATCTTCTTAGTAATGTTAGTAGTGGTCTATCCCCCATGACTTTTGGATTAATACAACCGTAAAATGTTAAATGGTTGTGTTAATTTATTCATTTTTGCAATCAGCTATCTTCTGCCGGGTTTTTGGTGGGATCATATAATCCTATGGCCATTTGCTTACATAGGCGACCATAAGATCCAAGGCCCACCGTTTCTAAGCATCAACTAACTTTGTTGCTTTCCTTTTTCTTTTCTTTTTTAATTCTCATTTCTAATGTCTGATCATGTTTAACTAATTACAATACTGGAGAGTTCTCTGCTCTACTGAATATCGTTCTTTTTTTTTAATATTATTTTTAGTTTGTTCTTTTCCTCTTCCAAGTAACAACTACTTGGTATACTTCTCTCGTTGTACTGCAGAGATTTTGATTGCGACTGCGACAGTTTGGAACTAGCTTGGGAATTGCTTTGATAGGCATTATCTTTGAAATAATCCCACAGATAAAAATTAGGAGGTATGGTCCGGTGAGAGTAAAGCCCATTCATGATCTCATCTCATGGGGATGTGACGATCACCAAAAGGTCCTTGTAACCATTCAAATGAATCATTTAAAGCGTGGGGCGGTGAGCAATCCTGTTCAAACCAATATTCATATATCACAACTTTTAATCTGCCCAAGACTTTAAAGATCACGAGATAACTCAACTTTGATCAACAGAGTCGCACATTTGGAAAACTCAAACATAGACCAAAGTTTATTTGTATCGAATACTAGCAGATCTACCCAGCGTTGCCCGACATTAAACATAACGTTAACTTCCTTTTAAAAAAATTAAGTAAAAAAAAAAAACAGATAGAAACTGAGACATGTACATGTGAATATTATGTTTTTTTTTTTAAATAGTTCACTTTTTGTAAGCAAAACAAAAAAAATACTCGAAACTAAATGACATTGACCTAAGTATGATAACCATTAGACCAGCTTGCCACGTCATTAAAAGGTGTTTTCAAACCTATTTATTAATATGCGGAAGCAGTAATGTGAACGAGTTGTGCTTGCGCAGTCGTGAAACAGTTTACAACCAGATAAAAATCCGATGATCACCAAGTACTATTCTTTTTTTTTCAATTTTAACCCCTTAGCAGCTAGTTTCTCCGGGTAAAAAACTGATTTAAAAGTTTTCCACATATCAGAATACACTATATACCAAATTTCAAGTCTGTAGATAAAAAAATTGTTGAGTACATAGGTTCTGAATCATCCTCATACACACAAACATATTCTCAGTTTTATAGATATATATAGATAGATTGTAAAACTGAAGAAAGAAATGTGAGTTTTATTAACGATTACATGGAGGGCATTTGGGGGAGAGATCATCTAATACAGGGTTTCTCAAACTTCAGGACACCATGGACCCCTGCGCAGGGCAAAGTTTTTTCACGGAGCACTAACAAGATACTAAATATGAAAAACATTAATTTCAAATTTTAACTTATAATTGTTCATCGGTTGTTCCTGTTCGGGATTTTACTGGATTCTCATGTTTACACCTATTTTTGTTTTTGATTAATCAAAAATTGTTGCATTTTTTTGTTAATTTATTTTATTTATTTACTTTTTCATAAACTATTCTGAAACTCCTTCCACCTGTAGTTATGTGTATATCTTATCTCTTTTCAGTAAAAAAGATCAATAATTAAATGTCTGCAGCCATTTTATATTTCCATATAAAGCATTTGGTCCGCTTTAAGAAAGGGCTCCCAGAGCCCCCTAGCCTCACTTATGATGCCGCAGGGTTTCATGGAACCCACTTTGGGAAACCCTTATCTAATATATATTTTAAAGTGACAATTGCCCTAGGCGGGTTGAACAAACTTCCTGCAAAGGAGAATTTTTCTAAGGATAACCAAATTCAGAAGCGGTCTGCAGTTGTATATATATCCGTAAAAAGGTTGATGACGTAAAGTTTGTGCAGTTCTTGTAGGGAAGTGTCTACGTTCTCCTACATGCATTGCCTGGTATTTTAAAATAGTCATCTATTTGCTACTGACTAGACTCAATGTTAATTGTGCAACATGATTATGCCTTATTCGTCGTATATTGGAAATTACGAAAAAATGTAGACAGTAACAAGTAAAACAGTCTATGTATAATTTATAACCGGAGAAATAACTTTAGACACAACTGAACAAACAGCGATTGACAATGTATTTATAACTGCAATCTAATCACACTTACTATTAATAAACTTTAATGCATGTCTGACTTGCCCACCAAATTTCATTTATGAATGTCTAACATTCTTTTTGTTGTTGCTGTTCCATGATAAGCGCCTTTAGATATGAAGCACAAAGTTTTCAATAACTTTCTGATTTGGACTATCTCGATTTACTATGGAAATATTAGGTTGTCGCAAAAGTTTGTAAACACTTGCGAATAATTGAATTTTTCATGCAATTTTTTTTTTGCGTTTATATTGTTATAGTTATCTTCATCTGACATAGATAGCAATTGATAAAATTGAGTTTTGATCTGTTACTGCTAGAAGTGAGGTCTTTCAACCAGGAAAGCCGCAGAAGAGATTTGTGTTGGTTCCGAATGGTCGTGATAATTAGTGCTGAACTTTACTGAAAGCAACTGAAACGGGTCTACAAAAAGTTGAAGCAAAACTACCCGACCTTTCATGCAACAGGACAATGCCAAGCCACACATTGCCAGGAAGACCAACGATAAGTTTGAGAAGCTGAGAGGCGTTGAGGTTCTACCACAGCCAGCCTACAGTCCTGTACTCTGTCAGATTATGGCCTTTTCGAATGCAACTCTTTCTGAAGGGCTGCTGATTCGACTCCTTTGATGAAGTCAAGGAAGCGTATCAAGAATTTTGATTCGAAGCCGGTTGAATTGTACTTTGTCCAGATCTGAAAGCTTGCAGATCGATGGCAGAAAGTTTTTTTTTTTTTTTTAACAAGGAGATCACCACTTATCAAGGCCCAGAGGCTACTCGAGCATAAAGGTTAACGAGTGTAAAGTAGTCAAAAGGACAATATCATAGTAATCGTTAGAAGTGTAAATTTGGTAAATTAGATTACTTAAGGGGAACGGCACATCAAGAAGTTGTTTATATTGGCCTTGAAGACGGCTATATTGTAGTCAGTTGGAAAGCAGGTAAACGGAATAGAGTTCCGCACGTGTGCAGTTCTAAGAAAGAAGTCTTGGAAAATGATGGTGTATATTTTGAAGATTAATTTGTTTTTTTTTTTTGCTGTTATTACTTGATGAGTAAAATTTCAATTTTTTGCAAATATTCACAAACTTTTGGGACAACCATGGCAAGTTATGCGATTGTTTTGGTAGGCAATATTTTAGAGATAACGCACAACACCAATCAGACTTGTAATAAAAAGAATGATATTAGATCTTATTGAATATATCAACAAATCTAAAAATGGATTATCAATTATAGAACGAAAGCGGAAGTGAGGAAGATCTTGCAAATGCTGGTGTGATATGTCAGAACCAAGTTTAAGTCAACTTAATTACATAACAAAAATAAACTGGAATTAATGGAAAGTACTTTCTCGTGCCAGTGCGTAATCTATTTTCACTGGAGATAGAAATCATGAATGAGCCGCTATCTAATTATATATCATGAGTAAGGATGTCACCAAGAAGTTTTAGCTGACCATTTTATGAATATACCTTTAGACTAGTCATGTTACCTTGTTGAATATACAGGGCACGTCACGGTAAACGGATGTTTTTAAAGAAAACACCACGAATATTTCAACAAAAATTTTATCAATGTACATAAAAACATTTACTAATCTTTAATATAAAGGCAAATTATGTGTGTCTGTGTTCTTGTATGTGTGCGTGTGTGTGTTTGTATGTGTGTGTGTGTGTTTGTATGTGTACCACAAACTTTCGACAAACGCGACGAATCCTCATGACATCGATATCGTTGTAAAGCTCGACATCTCGGATGACAAATATCGAGAAATTGTCCAAAAACATAAATGTCTTCACCCTCAACTGGGCAGTTTTCTACAAGGAGGGATCGCTTTTTTTTCGTCAGCATTTTCGCAAGTCATTGTCTCCTTTCGATTGACTAGCCTTAATTCCAATACGCACGACTTCCGGTTTCGCCATGGACGCATCGGCTAAGACGTTACTTTTTTTTTTACCTTCTTGTTCTCCTTCGCGTTACGGGTTCGAGTCTGCCTGTCTACTACCACTTTTTTTAACACCTCTCCACTCGAGCTGCCTACTATTGTTTTGATCTACCCCCCCCCCGCTACTACCCTTTTTTTCGGGTTTCCTTACTACACCACCTCCACACACCCGGGTAACGTCGGGTACCTCCGCTAGTTTAACGGAAAAGATAAACAAGTAACAACAAACTAAACGGCATCTTAAGCAGGTTTAAAGACGGCATTCTTCACTCCCTATCCCTTACCCACGGAGAGCAAGGAACGTTCTAAAAACATCCATTTCCCGTGACTCACACTGTATATATAATTTATATGATATATACACACTGACATTTCTTTTGCCGCTATTCTCAAAATTAACATAGAGACGAATTTCAAAGTTTTTACTTAGAACTTAATTTTTCCATTGTTCATATTAATGGAATGATACACATTTGTTTATTTTAAACTATTAGTAAAACTAAAAATTATATATCACTCCCACGAGTTTATTTTTATGTTTACGAAATTATATTCGCCTATTATATGGGGTTTTACAGCCCCCCCCCCCGCAACAAAATTAAATCTATATTTAAACATTTAAAAAAAAATCGAGATCGATAATTGTATCGGTTCGGGAATTTAGAATAGAATCTGTAATTGTACAGGAATCAAGGGAAAAATATTGGAATCGTCCCATCACCAATTCCTATAAATGTTGGCTCAGGCTCGGCCGGCAGGTGAATAGACCAAGCTCTTGTCAAATTAATCAGCCAATAAAAAAAGCGATAACAAACACGCTTAGCCAATAAAATCGAGGCAGACGACTTTTAATAAATTAAAAGAAACATTTAGTTTTAATCACACACACATTTAATCAGTCAAACCCTATCCTCCCAAAATCTTTAGTTTTCTTACAGTCTTACAACTTTCCTTGAAAAAAAAACTCCCAAAACAAACAAAAAACAAAAACCAAAAACAAAAACAACAAAAACCCCCCCAAAAAACAAACAAAAAAACAAACAAAAAGAAATTAGCTATTTAAAAAGGAAGTGTCCTCTATAGTATCAGATCTGACCGAATGGTTAATTGTAGGCATAGACCAATTCATACCATCTAAAACATTCCAACAAAAACCTAACAGCCAGCCATGGTTCTCCCCAGAATGTGCTGCTGCTATCGCGCACAGAAATCACTTTTTCCATAGCTACCAACGTAATAGATGCACTGAGACTAAAGCTGCTTTTAGGACTGCCAGCAACCACTGTAAAAGAATAATAAAAAAAATGCAAGAGAGCTATATGCCCAGTCTGTTAAATCCAAGGTAGCTGATCAGCGGCTTGGTTCCCACCAGTTTTGGCAAATAACAAATAGGATCCTGAACAGAAGTGTGCGTTCTATCCCAACCATTATCAATGGACCAGAGGTCATCTCGTCAGCGTCAGACAAGGCCAAACTATTTGCAAAGAACTTTACAGCGAACTCTACCCTATGCGACGAAGGCCATCAACTCCCCATATTTCCTCCTATAACACAGAACAAGCTAGGTAACAAACAAATATCCGTGCATGAGGTCGCCAAGCTAATCAAGAACCTAGATTCCAGTAAAGCAACTGGCCCTGATGGCATCCCAATTATAGTGTTAAAAAAGCTTCAACCAGAACTTGCTCCCAGTCTTACGAAACTATTTAAGCGCTGCCTTAAGGAGAAGTGCTTTCCGACTCCCTGGAAGACCTCATCAGTTTTCCCTGTATTTAAGAATTCAGGTGATAAGTCATCTCCCTCTCAGTACAGACCAATAAGTCTCCTGTGTGTTATGAGTAAGTTGCTGGAATCCATATTAAATAGAGAAATAGTCAGTCATCTCAGCAGGAATAACCTTCTTAGTGACACACAATATGGTTTCCGATCTGCAAGATCTACCACAGATATGTTGAGTGTTATATCCCACAGGATTAGTGAATCTCTTGACAAAGGCTTCCTTTCTAGGGCAATTGCTCTTGACATATCAAAGGCCTTCGACAAGGTATGGCATAAGAGTCTACTTCACAAGATTTCCAGCTACGGTATAACTGGAAATGTTTTCTCAATCATTAAATCATTTCTCTCCGATAGGCTCATAAGAGTAGTGGTCGATGGACAAAAATCGGAGGCCTGCAATATAAATGCTGGAGTACCTCCGGGGTCAATCCTGGGCCCAACTCTCTTCCTGATTTACATCAATGACCTCCCTAAACACATACTTAAATCATTCGTTGACATCTATGCTGATGACACGACCATCTACGGCAACACATCAAAGGCTGTAAATGACAAAGTTCTCTCTGATTCTCTCTCCTCTGATCTTGAGCGCGTGGTTCAGTGGGGGAAGATGTGGCTGGTTACCTTTAATGCATCCAAAACCAAACTCCTATCCTTACATCATCAATGCTCTGATCCCCATCTGGCATCAATTGTGATGGATGGCTCTCGTCTGGATGAGGCCCCGTGTTTTGACAAGCTTCTGGGTTTGACCTTTACTCCTGATCTGAAATGGAACACGTACATCAAGGTCACTGGAAAGATGGTGGGATCCTTCTACCGTTCCAGAAGATATCTCACTACTGATGCAATTCTCTATCTATATAAAAGCCAAGTACGTCCAAGGATGGAATACTGTTGCCATATCTAGGCAGGAGCTGCTAAAAACAGCCTATCCTGCCTTGACAGAGTACAAAATAGACTTTGTTGCTTAGTGGGGGATGCCCTTTACTCTACCCTGCAACCTCTCTCCCACAGAAGAGACGTTGCGAGCCTATCCTTGTCTTATCGTTATTTCCATGGCAGGTGCTCGTCTGAACTCCAATCTCTGGTCCCTCCCTCGCCAATCTTTCACGAAAAACACCCGTCTAGCTGAATCCACTGTGAAAAATTTCCCCCACTCTATATCTGTGCCTACATCAAAACGCGGATTCCATGAACAAAGCTTCTTTCTTAGAACTGCACGCCTGTGGAACTCTGTTCCGTCTGCCTGCTTCCCACCGGACTACAACTTGGATGTCTTCAAGTCCAATGTTAACAAATTCCTAATGAACCGCTCCCTTAAGTAAAAACTTCAAATCTCCACACTAACGTAATGTACTTGCAATAACCTTTATCCGTGAGTGGCTTCCGTGCCTTGATAAGTGGTGATCACTGTGTAAAAAAAAAAAAAAAAACATTGAAAAAATACAAAAATATTTGCTTAATATTCTAGGGAAATAAAAAAAAAATTATGTGCCTATTTATTTACAACAAACAATAATTATGAAACGTTTATAATTTTTATATTGTATTTTTTTCTCCATTTTCTTTTTTTCACTGTAATTAATGTTATTTTTTTTCGAGCATTTTTTTTTTTTTAAATTGGATCGGCACTCGACATATTCAAGCTGTGTATGTCACCTCCCGGTCGAGCCCAAACTAACAGCACGGAAATCCGGGTCGCTAAATTCAGAAACTGAGAAAAACCATGTAAACGCTGGTGTCTATATGTAGTTGCAGTTAAGTTTAAATCAACTTAATTATGTAACACACACACACACACACACACACACACACACACACACACACACACACACTGGAATCAATGAAAAGTACTTTCTCATATGATTGCACGATTTGATTGCTGCACTACGATCAATTAAGGTTTGATGACAAAGCCTTTTAAAAAGATGAGTGGTCTCAGCAGAGAGTATAAGTGCCGGTTCTGCCACACAGAAGTAGAGAATGCCTGCCATCCGACATTCAGCTGCAATTGCTGCTGGGGAACGGCTACTATTCGACGCCACACAAGTGTGAAAATATCTCCTTGGACGATTTGTAAAAAGTTGAACATCGAATGCAGGAGCAAATCCTGGGAACATGTTTACCAGAAAGAACAGTTGGAAATAAGTCCTTCACAATCCACTATGGCTATCCAATTTCTACGGCTGCATACCTAGAAAACGAAGCCATAAAACCTGACATAGTGACATGAAAAAAGAAATAGAAAGAAGTAACCTTAGTAGAAGTTAGTCCCGCAAATGATGGTAGGTTAAACAGAGATGAGACAGAAAAGATAACGAACTGCAAACGTCTTTTACATGACATGAAAAGAAACTGGAATCTTGGGAAGATCTCCATAATTTTTCTCTCTTACGTCCAAGTGGCGATATGCCTTGTTAGGGGTGAACGTGAGTAAAAAAAAATCCAGTATTTGCAACTGAAGTCGTGAAAAAAATTATCTAGGAAATCTACCTGTTGAACCAAGTGCAAGAGAGATTCAAACAATTGCACTTAAAAGGACGGTTAGAATCTTAAAAAGTTCGCTCAGTGGGATATGAGATAGTGGGTGAATTTTTGACACCTCGTAAGATGCACCTATCCCCAGCTTAAACGAACTGATAAGAAAATTAAAAAAAAATAAATAAAAGTATCTAATAACAAACAAACAAAACAAAACAACCGATGAAAATCTGGGAAGTGCAAGTCCTGTGAGTGTGAAACCCATTCAAGATCATATACCTTACAAATAACGATCATCCAATTTTTCCTGCATATCAATAAATGGTAATAGAACAAAGATTCTTGGACACATTGGTGAAAGTTGAACAAGTTAGACATAAACTGATATTTATTTATAGTAAATACGGTTGGATTGATTCCATGTTTAACGTTGAACTCCTTTACACACGCGTTAACATGAAGACACCCAACACGTTGTAAACTCCGTTACAAAAGAGACGAAGACGAGGAATACCTCGACTCACTTTCCCGGAGAAAAAAAAAACGTAATTACCTCTCTAACGTGATCGTCAGCCTGTGCATACGTTCTCTTTATAGTCTGTTTTCTTTTTCCTTGTCGTGACGTCACATCGCACAGAGTTCGGCATTTGCATACAGCCGCCTTACTCACGTCCGCATGGGTAGCATTTTTTTTTTGGGGGGGGGGAGACGGAGCTTCTAAGAAAAAACAAAAAAACTAGAAACGGTTAAAAAACCAAATCTAAAGTTTATTTCTACCGAACACAGTTCGATTAATTAGCAATTCCATGGATGGCATTTTTTTTTTGGGGGGGGGGGGGTTGGCGAGGGGGGGGTAAAATATTAATAATGATTAAAACAAACATAACTAGCTTATGTATAATTTATAATATGAGAAATCACTTTAGACAAATGAAGAAAGAGCGTCTGACAATGTGTTTTCTGGTTGAGCAAGATTTTAAGATGCAACAGTTGAACTGAACAGGATGTCATCTTTTATTATGAAAGTTGCGCTTTTCTCAAAATTTCTTTGACGTGATCAATTTCTATAAAAGTTTCAGGATATATTTGTGTATATATGATCATTATGCCCTGTAAACTTTACCTGAAAACATTATTTTTAAAAAGAGATATTTTAAATGCATAGGTTTTTAAATTGTCACTATCTATCATGTCACTTGCACGCCGTTCGTTTATTGGCAAGTAAACGTGCGTACCCATCAGTTTTTAAGGTTCTTTTTATTCTTTTAATTCCAAGCACAAACATAATGGGTTGTAAGAAAAATGTAACAAGCGCGAAACAAAAGCAAAGCATACGTAGAAAAGTGTGATGTAGATTTCGAAAACCCGAAGGAAAAATACAGCTATCATAGAATAACTAAATAAAAATGGAAACATTAGTAAAATAGGAAAATAAAATATTTTTTAAGCATTTTACAAAAACAGACTTGAGGAAACTTAGAATAAAGAAGGCACAAGAAACGTGATAGAAAAAATATCAGATATAAAACAAAAACGAAATTCAACACGAAACTTTGAAAAATTTCGAAGAACCTGTACTTTGTTTTATTTAGATTATTCAGACTACTGTTCTCATCTTGAGTGTTATATCCACAACGTTTCAGCCGCTGTGATCTACAACGACTCGTGGTATAAAGTACTAGGTAAAATTCAGTTGTAAGTGACACTCTTCTGGAGGTTGGAGGTTCAATCCTCATTGTGGACGACACGGAGAACACTATTCTAAATTATTAACACGTTTACACAAGTCCTGACTGACAAAACCACAGCACGCTACTCTATGGAATAAATAATTCCATTCAAAATTCTGTGCACATTCCCGAGGTCGACAGAAAGATTCCAAAGTTGGAAGAAGGTTGGAGGTTACATCAGCCGAAACTTTGTGCGAATAACAACCAAGATGAATGTAACGTTATTTATTCCTCTCTAACGAACCCCAAAACGTTGTATGTCGAGACAGTCGCAAAGGAAAATGCACACTTTGACACAAACCTTCATTTCACGCATGCAAAACAGCGGGTTATCTGTCAGTATTCCACACCAGAAAAACTTAAATCTCACTGGCACCACGAAAATTTTCACAAAGTTCGACTTTCGAAAGATGTAGCACGTGTTTGCCGAACGTAACTTGCCAATAACCAGTGTTTTTTTTTTTACTTCTTTCTTCTCCTTCCGCTCCTTCCGAAGTTAATCCACGCATTTAATGCATTTGCGTTCATGACGACCCGCTCATGCCACGTCCCCAAATATTAACGTGATGATGTTACATGAAAACAGAATTCAAATCATCAATCTTTATCTCAAAAATTCACAAACATAAAATACCTAAGGCAAGGAAATGGATCACAATTCATTTCTTAATTGAAGTAAATAGGGTTGATTGGCTTCTCAAAAATGTCCAAACTAAAACATTTCAAAAGTAAACAGATTAAGGTGCTTACTCTTTGAAAGTCAACAAAATGCTTTGATGAATTAAAAAGAAAACTAAATTTGGCCAAGCGATAGAAGTTTATTTCGCAAATGTATTTTTACGGCTTAATGTAGAACTACCTTAAGTTTGATGGATCGGATCTACATAATCATCCGAATCATTAATTTAATCAATATCATCATATTGGAGATGATAATTCTAGGAAAACCATACAGTATATGTTGTAAGAGGTGTATCCTAAGTGATACATTTATTTATTTCTCTTTTCTGCACGCCTCAACATGCCAACATGTTTCAAAATGTCTGTTGCAAAGCAACACACCATTACAACACAAAGCAATGTGTCAATAAAAAGAAAAAAAAATCCTCGCCAACTCTTCCAAGCAATCTACTTTATAGAGCCTGGCACACTTCATTTGCATGCGTGTAACATGACTTTACAAGATCGTCCGAGACCGGGTGTTAAAACCGCATGGATGATATCTTGGATCTCTTTTCGTCCCAACCTGCAGGAAAGGTAGGCTGTTCCTGTTTTTCCCCACACTCCCCTCTGATCTCATGATCACAGAAATAGTAAAGAGGTGGCGGTCGCCTCCGTCAGGTGCTTTTCCGAAAGGGGGATGGTGCAGGCCCCGTCTTCATGTGAACTCTCATCCGTATGCAAGGAGCAGCTTCATACAGACAGGATCCCTTTTGGCATACGACTCACCCCCACCCTCTGCTCTTTCTCATTGGTGACTGCTAGATTTCTTTTTCCCGGATCCAGTATTGGTAGATCGCATTTGCAGGTGCTTTACCTGGAGAAACGCCATCCTTCTGCGTGATGTTGTTCCGAGATGGTGAACTGCTTCCTAGTCACAATTGACGCTGCAATGGCTTCTCTCAGCAATACCATTGCCAAATGGCATATAAGCATATCGCAGTTGCAGCTGCACTCCCCACTCCTTTAGGAACTGCCTGACCTGACAACTGCAGAAGGTCGAGTCATTGTCCATCAACACCCGTTCAATGAATACAAATGACAGCTGGCGAATAATGTAGGAGTCCTAGTGTCCAAGTGGTCTCCAGACCACAAACCGTGAGGGTGAGGAAGTGATTGCCACTATAATACATATATATCCCCCCCCAACCCTCTGCCACATGCTGCTCACTTCCGACTGCCCCCTCTTGCACTATCAGAGCTGGGTCGATTGATTGGCATGCCTTGCAAGTTTTCATTGCTCTCCTAACATCTATCTTTCCTACTTTTGGGCCAATAATCTTGGCAAAATATAGGGTCCACTTGATCTCAGAGTGCTCGCACTGTCGATGGATTTCCATATATTTGCATCACATTACATGCAACGGCTGCACTCGGTTATTGAGAGTCTCAGAACCTCTCCAAGTATCAGCCACAGCCACTATTGAGGTACTCATATCAGTGCATCTGGTCTTTTGATTGCAGACCTGATCAATGCTACATCTATGGTCATGTTATAATCTTTGATGGTTTGGACCAGTGTGGCGAGCCACCATTGTTTTAATGTCACTCACTGCTTGTGTGGTCAGCCGTGCTCTTCCAAACAATGCACCGGTTATCGACAAATGAGTGCACACAGAATCCATGATAATATGTAGTACCCTGGCTTGCCAAAGATGCGCCAGGTTAACGCCCTTGAATGTGGAATCAAGTTCAGCCAGGTTTCAAAGGGTGTTACAATATTTTTTAACTATAATGGGGTATGATCCCACACAATTGGAAGATTTTATTTATAAGCGTTGCTGCTAGGAACTGACAAATCAAATTAATTCACGTTCTGTTGCCAACCAATCAGAAATCAGAATTGTTCCATAAATATTAAACCTTTCTGTAGCAATTCCGCTTTTTTTCTCCGTGTCAACACAGGAAGAATCTTTTGCTCTGTGGATTCCAACTCGAAAACTGTCTATTACAAACCAGTCACCTCCCAGGACTTGTGCAGAACAACGAACCATCGGAAATTAAACATGGCTTACACTTCTAGATGAGTCACTCTGGCAACAGTCTGTCAGCATGCTCCATAGAGTGGCATCATGCAATTCATCATCCCATTCTGACGATACAGATGTTACACGTAGTTTCATGGCCGCCAACCACACACAGGGCCAACCACACACAGGGAAGTGGCCCACCAGATTTCAGCAAACAGAAAAAAAACTCCTAGGAATAAGTTGCTTCTCACTACTGCTCACATACAGGCCAAGCACTTTTGCCCCATCTTGCAGACACTTTGATTCCTTTCAGGTCAGTCCAAAGTACCGACTGAGCAGACATGAGGCTTTCATTTACAAAGATATATGACGATGTTGCCTGTCATACAGCCTCATCCTGTTGCGAGATAGCATGCATTATCGCCGTCATAATGCCTAGTGCCATGTTAAGACCGAACCCCAGCCTGGTCAGAAAATAGCGGATTCCCTTAATTTCCACAGTCTGAAATGCATATCTGCAGATATGCCCTGTGCAGGTCCAAAATTGAAACGTCCGACCTCTGCTGTCACCAGATGTTTCACATCACTGAGCTGGCATATCAATTCTATCTTTTCCACCTATTGACTGCTTAGTGCTACTGCCATCGAACAGAGGAAGTAATTTGGGGTCAGATCCCGCCGACATGCCGGAATAGCTTGTTGTAAGGGGTGTATCCCAAGTGATACATTTCTTTTTCTATTTTCCACATGCCTCAATGTGCCAACGTCTGCAACAAAGAAACGCACCACTACAATGCAAAGCAATGTTTAAAAAAAAAAAAAAATCCTCCATAACTCCTCCAAGCAGCCTGCTTTATGGAGCCTGGCACACCTCATTTGCATGCATGTTCTTCCTGCTAGTATATATATGAATGCACAATATGCAATATACGGCGTAATCATGATGACACACCGGTTCTCGTCAGATCACCGAAATTAAGCAACATTGAGCCTGGTTTGTACAAGATGGGTGATCATTTGGGAATTCTAGGCTTTGTTTCCAGTCGTCCTGAACCTACTCTTGCCACAGGTATTAAACAACGCAGACTCAGGCGAGGTGTAGTTGGAGATTGTGCAACTATTGCCACAAAAACACCACACACAGGCACCGTTACTGAGTTCTGTTTCATTTGAAGAGTTAAGGGCAGAATAAATTTCAGAAATTGACATAATGATTAAATGAATGATTCTTTATTAAGAAACAGGTGCTGTCAAAAATTGAACATTTTAACCTGCTTAAAGAAATAAACAGTAAGATGGACAACATTGTGAAATTTGGAATGTAGACCTTTTGTTATATGCTCTGTAGTTACATTGAGCTTCATAAATAAAAGGTGAAATATAGTTGAATAAGCATATTTTCAGACATACACATTATATATATATATATATATATATATATATATATATATATATATCATGTCAGAAGGTGATGAAAACAAATCCAATAAAGTGCTCGATCGTGGATGTGAGAGCTGAAGATATATTTATTACGACACTATATATACATATTTTAAGGTTGTACCAGCGGTTTCATTGCGCTGAATCAACTATAAGAGGTTGGAAAGAGTCCATGCACTCTCTATCTCTCTCCCTCTCTCTCCCTCTCTCTCACACACACACACACACACACACACACACACACACACACACTTCCTTCCTTCCATAATCATAATCTATTGGTGTCGATTACTAAGTTATGTTTTAAAATTTGAAACTGAGTCTTAAATGCTCGTTTAACGTTTTTTTTTCTGTTTGTTCACTTTGTATTATTTCAGTTTTTCAATGTCGCTGATGAATTTGTGCTGACTCTTTCCAACCTCTTCTGGCTGATTCAGCGCAATGAAACCACTGGTACGACCTTGAAATATATATATATAGTGTCGTAATAAATATTGTATATATATATATATATATATATTATTTAATAATACATTGCAATTTGAGGACGGTGTCTAGTAGGCATTCAAGTTCTCTTCTAGTATCACAGTTGATGTCCGTTTTGTTTTCAGCAGATCAACCCTTTTCCTGTACAGCGAGAGTTACACAATTGTATCTAGTGATTTTGTAAAAACATTTTATGCTTCAAGTTCTTTATATCTTCAAATATTTATCTATGGTGTTTGGTTTGGTTGTTTTGTAGAGGAAAAGTGTCGTTTTGGTTTTTGGCTTTGCAGACATGATTGAGGTTTGCATGATCGTTTCGCAACGTCTCTTTTGTGGGAGAAAGGTTGCAGGGAAGAGAAAAGGGCATCCCCCACTAGGCCAAAAAGTCTATTTTAACTCTGTCAAGGCAGGATAGGCTATTTTTAGCAGCTCCTAACCAGATGTGGCAGCAGTACTCCATCCTTGGACGTACTTGGCTTTTATAAAAGATAGAGAATTGTATCAGCAGTGAGATATATTCCGAAGCGGTAAAAGGATCCTACCATTTTTCCAGCAACCTTGGCAACAGACTTGATGTACATGTTCCATTTCAGGTCAGGAGTAAAGGTCAATTCCAGTAGCTTATCAAAACATGAAGTCTCCCCTAGACGAGAGCCATCCATTTTAATTGATGCCAGATGCGGATTAGAGCATTGATGATGTAAAGATAAAAGCTTGATTTTAGATGCATTAAAAGTCTTCCCCCACTGTACCATGCGCTCAAGATCAGAGGAGAGAAAATCAGAAAGAACTTTGTCATTTACGGCTTTTGATGTTTTGCCATAGATGGTCGTGTCATCAACATAGATGTCAAGAATGATTAAAGTATGTGCTTTGGGAGATCATTGTAGATCAGGAAAAGAGTTGGGCCCAGGATGACCCTTGAGGGACTCCAGCATTAATACTGTGGGCCTCTGGTTTCTGCCCATCAACCACTACTCATGTTTAGTCAGGGATTATTGATTACCAAATCGCCCGGCGTTGCCCGGTCGTAAAATATGCATAATATTATATTTTAAACAATGCAAGATTTTCATTATAAACATGTAGGCATGAAACAATTTTAAATTCATTTAAAAAAATGATGTAAAAATAAAATGGAAAAAACTGTGAGTATTGTTTTTTCTTAACAGTTCGCTACTTGTGAGTAAAAAAAAAACTCTAATCGAGATACAAACCAAAACCTAAGGACAGTGGGTTTTATACGATAGCCATTAGGCCAGCTTGACATGATCTTTTAAAAGTGTTTTCAAACATACTTATTCTTAAAAAAAGGAAGCTCTCATTTTTCCCGACCATGCAATATTTCAATTTTGACCACTTTTTCAGCACCTTTTTCGGGAGAAAACTGATTAAAACCTTTTTCCACCTGTGAATACACTATATACCAAATTTCAAATCTGTAGATAAAAAATTCGTTGAGTATATAGGTTAAGTGTCCTCTCACACGCATTTCCACTTATGGCAAGCGCTCAGCTGAGCTTCAATCTATTGTCCCCCTCATCAAACTTTCATGAAAAACACTCGTCCAGACAAAACCACTATCAATAATTTCCCACACTCTTTATCCGTGCCTAAACCTAAATGTAGATTCCACGAACAAAGCTTCTTTCTTAGAACTGCACGCTTGTGGAACTCTCTTCCGTTTGTCTGCTTTCCAGCTGACTACAATCCGATTGTTTTCAAGTCCAACGTAAATAAGTTCTTGATGAACCGTCCCCCTAAGTAATCTAATTTACAAAATTCCCACTACTTATGTTTACTACGCTCTAATCACATTGACTAATGTATACCCATTTACCGTTATCCTCGAGTGGCCTCCGGTCCTTGATAAGTGGTGATTCCTGTGTAAAAAAAAACCCCCAAAAAACCTAAGATGTCCAGCTATTGTGTCTGGTAGGCATTCAAGTTCTCTCATACAGCAAGAAGTACAACATAAGACAAATGCTCTAATACCTATCATAGTTGCCTCCGTTAAGGGTAACAAAAAAATCTCACGCTACGTACGCCATCTTGGATATTGAGCTTTTAAAGTCAAAATTGAACTTCTAAATTACCTGAGAACTAACAACGTCAATTTCATCACACGATATGATACATTCTTAACACCATGAGATAGCGACAACAATGAATAATTTAGTAAAAATGACTTTAAGAGGATTACAAGTTATTTATCTTGTATTGTTTTGCTTCAAACTATAGTTGCAGATAAATTTACTCTAGCCGATAGACTAGAAAAGTAAAAGAATTATTTCTTTGTTTTAATTTTACTTTTATCTTACCTTAGCTTTCATAACCAGACAAATGTAACGCCTTGTGGAAATTCTCATCTTTTTCTTTGTTCACTTGCAATCTTGAAATTTGAAAACTTTTCAATTTGTTGCTGTAGCTCTGAGCTAGTTTTCTTATCATAATGAAGCGTGTGTGTCTGTGATAAGGCTTCAGAATGTTATCAAAAATAAAATTACTATTAAAATATCTGATATCTATTGGAATTTACTAATGTTGGGACGATTAATCGGAATCGGGAATCAAAAAAGTTCGAATTTTGGAGAGGTATCGGAATCGGTATTGCAATCGGGGAAAAAATAGCCTAATTTCCGATTCCAAAAACGATTCTTAAAACCTTTAATTTTCCATTGTTGGTACTGATGATAAAATGAGGAATTATTTTAAATCTAAAACCATAAAAATGTAAATTTATTTTAATTGTGTAAAAAAAAAAAAAAATAATAAAATAAATAATTCGGCATCTGTCGGTCCTTCAGCATTAACAAACCCCACAAGAAGTGGCTAAAAGGTGTGAAAAATAAACTTTATTTACTTTGGCATGGGTTTTGCTTTGATTTTCAATTTATTGTCAGGTTAGTAGTAAAAATTAGTCACAAAAACCAGTTGTAAATAACATGGAGACGTGGTAAAGATAAGAGGACACAAAAGAGATAATTCGTACTTAATTATACTACTGAAAGAGTTTTGACAGTTAAGTTCCTGATAAGAAAAATACACAGATTACATGAAAGACTGCATTTTCGGCCAAGGAGTCTATATTACTTTTATGCTGTGACTGTGAGTCTATATTACTTTTATGCTGTGACTGTAGCATTTTGAGTCTGTTATTGGAATCAAAACCTAGTTAAGACATGCATCTAGAAGAAGATAATAGATGACGGCAGCAGGATGTTGGATGGCCATGGAGGAGGATAAATGTCTGGCTGATCAACAGTTCTATGGTAGTAAGAGTTACGTTATTCGACTGCAGCTATGCGGAGGATCTAAGGACAACGGATAGATGCAAAGCGGGCGAGTCAGATGTTACTGCGCTGGGGAATTTAATAGCACCCTACCCCATGTATTCTGCCAAGGTTAAAATCATGTGATGTCTTCAGAGGAGTCGGACCCACAATGAACTGAAGCCTATGGAGAACACTAACAATGACTTCATCTTTTTTTTTTTTTTTTTTTTTTACATAGGCATCACCACATTATCAAGGCCAAGAGGCCACTCAAGGATAAGGGTTAAAGAGTGTACAGTAGAAATTGGACATTATAGTAATCATTAGTTATGAAAATTTGGTAAAAATTTGATAACTTATATGGAACGGCTCATCAAGAACTTATTTACGTTAGACTTGAAGACAACCATATTGTAGTCAGCCGGAAAGCAGGAAAACGGAAGACAATTCCACAGGCGTGCAGTTCTAAGAAAAAAGCTTTGTTCATGGAATCTACGTTTAGGTTTAGGCACAGATAAAGAGTGGGGGGAATTATTGATAGTGTTTACAGCTAGACGAGTGTTTCTTGTGAAAGTTTGGCGAGGGGGGACCATAGATTGAAGCTCATTTGAACACTTTCCATGAAAATAACGATACATCAGAGACAAACTCGCAACATCTCTTCTGTGAGATAGAGGTTGCAAGGAAGAGAAAAGGACATCTCCTACGAGGCTACGAAGTCTATTTTGAACTCTATCAAGGCAGGCCAAGTCCTTTCTAGAAGCTCCTGCCCAGATGTGGCAACAGTATTCCATCCTTGGACGTACCTGGCTCTTATATAGATAGAGAATAGCATCAGCAGTGAGATATCTACTGGATCGATAGAAAGATCCCACCATTTTTCCAGCGGCCTTGGCAACAGATTTGATGTACGTGTTCCATTTAAGATCAGGAGTAATGGTCAAGCCAAGAAGTTTGTCAAAACTTGAGGCCTCCTGAAGACGAGAGCCATTCATTTCAATTGATGTCAGATGTGGATCAGAATGTTGATGATGTAAAGAGAGAAGCTTGGTTTTAGATGCATTAAAAGTAACCAGCCATTCTTTACCCCATTGTACTACGTGCTCAAGATCAGAGGAGAGAGAATTGGAGAGAACTTGGTCGTTTACTGTCTTAGATGTGCTACCATAAATGGTAGTGTCGTCAGCATAGATGTCTACAAATGATGTAAGGATGTGATTTGGAAGATCATTAATGTAAATCAGGAAAAGAGTTGGGCCCAGGATGGACCCCTGAGGGACACCGGCATTAATACTGTGAGCTTCTGATTTTTGCCCCTCAACTACTACTCTTATGAACCTATCAGAAAGAAATGATTTAATAATTGAGAAGACATTTCCAGCAATACCATAGCTATAGATCTTATGAAGTAAACCTTTATGTCATACTCTATCAAAGGCCTTAGATATGTCAAGAGCAATTGCCCTAGAAAGGTTGCCTCTGTCGAGAGATTTGCTAATCCTATGAGATATAACTGTAAGCACATCTGCTGTAGATCTAGCAGAACGGAAACCATATTGAGTGTCACTAAGAAGGTTATTTTTGTTGAGATGGTTGATTACTTCTGTATTTAACACAGATTCCAGCAACTTACTCATGACGCACAGGAGACTTATTGGCCTGTACTGAGAGGGTGATGAGCGATCACCTGAATTCTTAAATACAGGGCATACTGATGAAATTTTCCAGGGAGATGGGAAACTATTCTCCTTAAGACAACGTTTAAACAGTTTTGTAAGTATGGGCGCTAGTTCAGGTTGAAGTTTTTTGAGTACTATAATTGGAATACCGTCAGGGCCAGTTGCTTTACTGGAATCAAGGTTTTTGATTAGCTTATCTTCAGGCATAAACATGCCATGATACATGAAGAAGGTTGAAAGTTCAATCATCAGTACTGGCGACGCTTAAAATAGAATTGTGAATTACTTCTACCCAGTCATGTATGTTACCGTTTGAAATATCACACAGATTCCAATGTTTCACAAAAAGATTCCCGAGTTTTACAAGATACATCTGAAGAATGCTGGAGGTGATATCAAGATAAGAGCCTGAATAATGCAAATAATATGAAAAATACAAGATAGTTTGGCTTGTTTTACAGCATATCAACAATATAATTTAATTATTATTTTATATTTTAGAAGACATTGCTTTTAAAAGATACAAGCAGACTGGCCGACGTTGCCCAATCGTAAAATGAGCTTATATTTTAATTCATGGAAATTTCATATCTTTTATTATAAAGCTAAAACTAGTGATTATTATATTGTACCCAATATATAGTAGCGGTTTCAAAAAGTAAAACAAAAAAAAAATGACTTGCGGGCTATCGGCCAGAATTGAAACCAAAACATACAACTCTCCACCCCGATTCCTTATCCTTTGGCCCACGCCCATATGAATATAAATAGTTAAAAAAAATAACGTTGTTAAACCTCCTACGAATGTAAATTTGTGCAGACAAACAGGTTTAGTTGACTACTACAGACAAGGACAAGTGTTTTGTTGAAATTTTGACCATTTAGCAGCAATTTTTTCCGGCTAAAGATCAAATCGAAAGTGTGCTACAAATCCAAATATCCTATATATCAAATTTCAATTTTGTAGATCAAATATTCAGAGAAGAGTTTGGAAGAGACCTTTTGCACACACACTGACAAGGTCTCTCACACATACATTTATATTTCCTGGTGATAGAACCTTTTTTATCTTAAATCCTACGCAATTATGCAGAAGTTAGAAACTATGCATCAAAGAATTTAGTGTAAGAGTGAAATAAAACAAATAATCTAATAAAAATAAAATAAATTAATAAAAGATATAAATAACGAATAAATAATTAACGTTCTTTTGTCAAAGAAATATGTAAATTAGTTAACCTTCATGGAGTTGCTCGCATATCCATGACCGAGTATCTAAAGTTCGTTGTCATATGTTTATAACAGAAAAGGTAGGATTTTAGTATCAATTTTTATATGTCATGTGAACGATTCACACATGCGCGTTGGTGAAACAGTTGAGAAACAGATAAAATTCTGACACTCTCCACGTGCCAATTTTACATTTTTGACCCCTTAGCAGCCCATTTTTCCGGATGAAGACCAATTAAAAAGCTTTTCACATATTTGACAACTCTGCCTACCAAATTTCAAATCTGTAGATAAAAAATTCGTTGAGTGTATAGGTTTTAGAGCGGGAAATAACTCAACTTTTTAGGTATATAAATTAAGTCTTTAAGACTCACATTACACATCCATCGTGTCGTTCTCATATCATTTCCCTCCATGCAACATGCGTCCTCAACCTTTACATGCATCATAGTCTCGAGTCAACTGGGTTCCACTGGTTTATTGAAAAAATTGTTTTTTCAATGATTTAGGTAGCTCTCAGAATGACCATTCCGAACAAATTCAGAAAGTTTTTGATTGATCCAAAATATTTGTTCTTATTCAAGATAGTGTATGTGCAGGCGATATGAGTAAAAATGCCTTTACGCATTTGGTTTTGTACGTCGATGTGTACACATCGATTACGACATCTGTTCGTTCTGCTCTTGAGCTCTTTACATAATTAGACGTTACTAATTTCCTCCTGAGAATTACTTATCTGGGTTTAGACCGTTGTGCTGAAATTGCCTGTTTGTGTAAAATAAGCGCAAAACGTATTTTCTTTAATTTTTATAAAAATAAATTCATTTATTTCAATGTAGGGAGGAGCATTTTCTTTAAGTGGAGAGTTGGCTGAGCACATGACTTGTCCGTTCTCGACAAGGCCAAAAGTCCAATCGAATTATAATTCTTTGTTCATGGTGAAAAACGAGATAGAAAGAAAGAGAGAAAGAGAGCGAGAGCAAGAGGAGAGAGAGAGAAAGAGAGAGAAAGAGAGAGAGAAAGAGAGCAAGAGAGAGAAAAGGTGTGTGAGAGAGAGAAAGAGAGCGAGAGAGAGAGAAAGAGAGCAAGAGAGAGAGAGAAAGAGAGCAAGAGAGAGAGAGAAAGAGAGCAAGAGAGAGAGAGAGAGAAAGAGAGAAAGAGAGCAAGAGAGAGAAAGAGAGAAAGGGAGCAAGAGAGAGAAAGAGAGAAAGAGAGCAAGAGAGGGAAAATAGCAAGAGAGAGAAATTTAAGATAATTTAACCTTTCGACAGTATTTTATAAACAACTGTCAACTTCATTTCGGATAAAAATTATGTTTATGACACTCTGAAATTGTCAGGTTTATAATAAGACAATTTAAATCATACCTACAAAAAGGGATACATAAGGTTTTTAAACCTGTTATGATTGTGTCACCCATTTCTATTGTCTTACTAGTTATCCTCTTAACTTATCAGTCATCCGACTGTACCCAATACTTACAAGCACGCCCACACAACATTGAACAAGCAGTTGCACATCACAAATCATCAATATTATTAACTAACGCTAGTTCTTAACCTAAAAATTACAATAGGAATTTAGGGTGGATGAGACATTCATTCCAGAAAGTAAATAGGTTGCACAATGTTTGTATTAAAAAAAATGGCAAAATCTAATGATTTAATGTTTAAAAGACAAAAAGAATTATTTTAAAATACAAAAAGAATTATTCATATTCATCAAAAAGAAAATATTTAAATTAGAAAACTTGCTTACATAACAATGAAAAATCAATATTTGCATGCAGCTATTTATAAGGTTTAACAAAGAAAACAACGATATATTTTTTTAAATGCGAGTTCAATCTATATAAAAAAGAAGCAGAAAATTCAAAAACAAGATCGTTCATATCTCTTATGTAGAATAGGTTTTAGTTAATCATAAAAACACGCAATGCATGTATATTAAGTTTACTATAATGTATGGAAGACTCAAAGGGGGAAAAATTGCATTTAAAACAGAAACTAAGTCCAATGCAGTAAATATTAGATGAATAAAAATGAAGATCAAATGGTTTTTCATTTTATAGATTTAATACCAAACTAAATACCATCAGTAATCTTTAATGCTCAGTAACGTTTGAAGTTATTGTGTGGTGTGCGTTGAAGTAGTTGCTTTAATGATTGTATATGACAAGAATGTTAAAGAGAATACGTTAATGCACAGTATTGAATGTGAAGTTTATGGAAAGAGAATTTCGTTTTTTTTTACAAAGAGTCACCAATTATCAATACCCAAAGGCCACTCGAGGATAAGGGTTAATGGTGTACATTGAAGTAGTTGCTTTAATGATTGTATATGGCAAGAATGTTAAAGAGAATACGTTAATGAAGAGAATTAAATGAGAAGTTTATGGAAAGAGAATTTCGTTTTTTTACAGAGAGTCACCAATTATCAATACCCAAAGGCTACTCGAGGATAAGGTTAATGGTGTACATTGAAGTAGTTGCTTTAATGATTGTATATGGCAAGTATGTTAAAGAGAATACGTTAATGAACAGTATTAAATGTGAAGTTTATGGGAAGAGAATTTCGTTTTTTTTTTTACAAAGAGTCACCAATTATTAATACCCAAAGGCCACTCGAGGATTAGGGTTAATCGTGTACATTTAAGTAGTTGCTTTAATGATTGTATATGACAAGAATGTTAAAGAGAATACGTTAATGAACAGTATTGAATGTGAAGTTTATGGAAAGGGAATTTCGTTTTTTTTTTTACAAAGAGTCACCAATTATTAATAAGTCGAGGATAAGGGTTAATGGTGTACATTGAAGTAGTTGCTTTAATGATTATATAACAAGAATGTTAAACAGAAAACGTTAATGAAGAGAATTAAATGAGAAGTTTATGAAAAGAGAATATGTTTTACAAAGAGTCACCAATTATTAATAAGTCGAGGATAAGGGTTAATGGTGTACATTTAAGTAGTTTATGAAAAGAGAATATGTTTTACAAAGAGTCACCACTTAACAATATCTAAAGGCGACTCGAGAATAAGGGCTAATGGCGCGCGAAGTAGTTGCTTTAATGACTATATATGACAAGAATGTTAAAGTCAATGCAAACAATTAAATGTGAAGTTTATGGAAGGGTATAATTTTTTTTTCAAAGGAGTCACCATTTATCAAGCACTAAAGCCCACTATCGTGCTAGAAGACTATTCACGCCTGAGAGTATCCTGTATCTCTACAAAGCCACCATTCCCCCATGCATGGAGTATTGACGCTACGTCTGCCCTGGTGCATCTACCGTAAGCCTCTCGCTCTTGAATAGGTTCTAAAAAAAAGTCTTCAATCTAATAGTCCTACTTTGTCAATTCAGCTCCAATCCGAGTTCCATGGCCGCAATATTGCATCTCTGTGCATGTTTTACAAGTACTTTAATGGAATGTGTTCTGATGAACATGTTGCACTTGTGCCCCCTCGACATATCCGCTTACCAACAAAATCACACCCCTTCGTTATTGAGGTCCCTAAATGCCAGAAAGCTTTCCACTACGGTAGTTTCCTCCTCTTGAACAGCTAGACATTGAAATTCACTTCTTGCTACCTGCTTTCCTGGCTATAATGATATGCAATTGTTTAAATGTAACGTAAACAACATTTTTTTTATCTTTCCTAGATATGGTCCCAAATAGTAACCCCTTACATCCAAGTGGCGATATGCTTTGTTAGGGGTGAACGTGAGTAACAAAAAAAAAAGAAAAGAGGTTTAATGAGTTCACAGTGGTCGCCCAGGCAGCAACGTAGTAATAGTTATTGGTGGACGTTGGGTAGAATTTAATTATTTAATAGGACGGATAAAAAAGAACTTGTTTATATTGTTTATATTGGACTTGAAGATGATCAAAGGAAGCAGGCAAGCAGAACAGAGATTCAGAGGCAAACAGTTCTAAGGAAGAAGCTTTGTTTGTGTAATTTGTGTTTAGATTTAGGCAGAAATAGAGAGTGGAGTAAATTTTTTTTTTACAAGGAAGTCACCAGTTATCAAGGCCTGGAGGCCACTCAGGGATAAGGATATCACGTGTACAGTAATCGATGGGATAATATCGTAGTAATCGTTAGTAATGGAGATCTGATAAAGTGTCTTACTGAAGGGGGCGGTTCAACAGGAACTTTTTATTGTTGGACTTGAAGACATCCAATTGTTAGTGGTTGTAGCTAGACGAGTTCTTTTGATGAAAGTTATGCACGGTTTGGACAATAGATTGAAGCTCAGACGAGTGCTGCCATAAAAGTAAGGATAGAGCAGAATCAGATTCACAACGTCACTTCTGTTGGAAAGAGGTTGTAGGGACAAGAAAAAGGTGTCCCTACTAGATTTTGAAGCCGTTTTATTTTTGTACTCTGAATACAGAATAGTGTTTTCCAAGTGACATTTTCACAGATGTGGTAACAATACTGCATTTCAGGACTAAACTAGTTAAAGCCCCAAGCAGTAATGCATTGTGAATAGGGAATGAAAACCCAAGAAATTTTGCAGGTGGCGAAATCATTCTCTAGAAAAAATATAAACAACTCAGAATTTAGACTCACTTTGAATTGCCAAGAGTTGGGATTTAAATTCGAAGTTTTTTTTTTGTTAAACCAACAGTTTGGTATTTTTCTTTAAAGTCCACATCTATAAATCTGTCTCTCTCTCTACCACTAATATATATATATATATATATATATATATATATATATATATATCTCCGAAACAGCTACATGGTAGGCAGCTGAGAATCCCCGTTTTCTATTAAAAATCACAACAACAAAAAAAATAAGGTTTTCTTGTTTTCATCCTTATATGATTTAATTCTTATTTATAATTGTGAACATTTGAGAAGTCGGCTTATGCAAGTGCTAAGTCTATTTCTATTTAACAATTTGGATTAATTTTTTTTCATCGTTATAAAGTTGAATTCTATTTTGTAATTATAAAGTTTTTAGACGTCGGATTATGTATATGTGTCAACTCAAGTTATATATATATATATATATATTTTCAGCCGAAACCAAATCTTATGAAAAATTGATAAATTTTTTTATAAAAAAATAGATGATTTAAGTGCCATCAGCTATAGTCGAAACCGAAACCAAAACTTATGAAGAATTCTTGTTAAAATTATTTATGACAAGAAACAGAAGAACATAACAATTAAACGACCCGGATGTAAGCGTGACACACACTATCGTATTAATATATAGATGTTTTTTGTATCGCCTACTTTCAGTCTGACTTCACTAATATATTGCAGGATTTGGCTTAGTAAGTGATCGCAGAGTCTCATGTGGTTTGCTTATTTTCTTTTCTATAAACTAATTGATTTTAAGAATGTTCACAGATTTGCAAAGGTTTTGTTTGTCCTAGAGTTCTGTTCGTTTTTTCGTTTATAGTATTAAAAAAATTAATCAAAGTTTGTGTATTCAATTAGTATGATTTATTGTGACGGGTTCCTGGCATTCTGTACACGTTGGCAGTTCTTTCCCGCCCTCTGTTCCATCGAAATGTCTGATATGGATTCTGGCAAGTATTATGTACTTTCTCCCTGTAGCGAGGAGACTATTCTTTTAGATTAGGTTTAATTTTAAATCAGTGTTTCTCAACCTTTGATGACATTCGTGGCAGATTTTGTTGTATGTTGTTTATATCATTATTACTATATATTATTATTATTATATATTATTATTATTATTATTATAATTATATATTATTATTATTATTATTATAATTATATATTATTATTATTATTATTATAATTATATATTATTATTATTATATATTATTATATATTATTATCATTATTATTATTACTATATATTATTATTACTATATATTATTATATATTATTATTATTACTATATATGATTATTATTATTACTATATATTATTATTATATATTATTATTATATATTATTATTATTATTATTATAATTATATATTATTATTATTATATATTATTATATATTATTATTATTATTATTATAATTATATATTATTATTATTATATATTATTATATATTATTATTATATATTATTATATATCATTATTATTATTATATTATTATATATTATTATTATTATCATTATTATTATTACTATATATTATTATTAGTCATATTAATCAAATGCCACAATATATATTTTTCAAAAGCTTGTTCTATAGAGATACAGTTATCTGCATTTCTTGTTTTTGTAAGGATTACCTACTTATAACTAGGTTTATGACAACAGAATATCCTTTTCCTTGTTTTGGCCCTAAAGTATATATCCGACAGTTAATCAAGCGAGAACCACATCAGTCTATATAAAAGCATTTAAGATATCAACAGATACATACGCAAGAGTCAAAACAATGAAAAGAATATGCTGTTGTTATAGCCCTACTTATAACTTAGTTTCATCTACTACACAAATCTCAAATATCTATGTGCTTGTGTGTGTGTGTGTGTGTGTGTTTGTATGTCCGCTAAAAACTTTTCTCACTCGCATCGCACACATGCCATTGTTAGAAAAGGCAATCTCTTGGACAAAAATATTCAAGATTTATTAAAAAATTATTTACTGTAGAAATATCGTTTTCTTTGAAGGGGAGGGGGCTCAGATAAAAACTATGCCTTTTGACGCGATTTGCAATACATGTATGTGCGAATTGTCAATACCTTTTTCATTTTAATAGCTACATTTGCGACGTCATAGTGTCTGCATAATTTTTTTTCTTGCTTACAGAATTTTGCTTTCGGTTTCATTTCTGGCTGATCACAATAGCATCCAGTTTTTTTTTTTTTTTTTTTTTACGCCTCCCCCTCACTGTCACAATTTTTTTTTTATTTTGTACGACTGGGCAACGGACACTCGCCCCCGCTGTCACATTTTTTTTTAACGATCGGTCCATGATCCCCTCACCCTAATTTTTTCTTTTTTGCCCCCCCCCTCCGTCACAATTTTTTATGAGCGGGCAACGCCGGACGCCACCTCACTCACTAGTTATGTAAATAAAGCAGAACGGCTGGCGTGCAGGTGTGTGTTAAGATAAAAATTATGTGTCTTTTTTTTTATTGAATCCGGTTTGCGCTCTGAAATCTCGTCTGTTTAAAAACAAGGTATGTTTTTATTTGATTCCTAACGTAATTAACGATTAAAGGTTATGGGTCAAGACGACGTCTCGAAAATAACAAGGTACGTGTGACCTTTTACAGCCATCTTGAATTCTAAGTTTGTGGTAGAAGTTTTTTTGTCACGTTATGACGTATAATGACGATGGAAACAAAACGCTAAAATGGCACAAATTATGCCACCTGAAAAGAACAATGCAGGTTGTTCATGGAAAAGAAAAGCCCAGATGCGTATTCACACGCAACATATTTATCGAGCAGGGATCGTGCCTTAGCAGAAATTGTGCTCTCAATTGCCCCATCATTGTTTCATTTTTAGAAACCCTGACAATTCTGCAAATGTGTGAATGAAATTGGCTGAGCAATTTGAAAAGAATTAGCATTAAAAAATTATATTCCCTTAAATTAAAAGAGGTTAACAGATCACGAACACATCAAAACAATGATGGAAATATTTGATGAGTTAGCAATCATTGACGATTCCATTGGTGAGGATACAGTGTGCATTCTCCCAGATTATCCTACAACGTTGTTGACAGCACCCAAAGCAAGTCAGGATGTTCCTGTCCGTGTTAATGACTGAACAATTGCCGTACAAAGAAAAAAGTCAAGAAAGGGAAAATAATAGGGCAGAATTGAAAGTCACAACGTTAAACCATGACGTCAGCAACAAAGGATCCAAATGTTATAATTGTGGAAAATAATGGACGCATTAAATGTGACTGTTGCTTGCGTAAAAATACAAAATTGTCAAGCAGAACCACCCCAAAATGAAAGTTTCAACACAATATCGAAAAAACGCGACTACCTCATCACTCTAATTCTTCCTTCTAATAGTCACTATTCCCTATCATATGCAAATTACTGCCTCATAGAACCCATGTACAAAAGCAAGTTTTTCTTTTCATTTCTCGATCCTCTCATCTGACAGACTAAACAGAGGCACAGCCGCTCGTGTGAACATTACTTTCTATTATACCCCACCTCAATATCATTATCACACAAATGGCAGGGATTTGGTCAAAGGTGATCGCCTTTGACGGGTATTTCTGCAAAAGATCGGAGGGATAGCTACCTCTTGTTCAAACTCCTCACCACCACCGCCGCCACCTGCTAATTTTATCCTCATGTCTTTTGGTTCTGAATGCAATGTTTCTGAACTTATCCTAAGAGGCAGTAGAGTATCAACGTCATCCTTAAATGATATTTTATCTTATTTATCATCCGAGGTAGAGGAGGCGGAACAGGGGCCGAAATCTTTCATGTGACATGGACACCATTAACCAACCTAGTTGGTGGAGTAATTTCATTATTTTCCACTGCCAAATCTGGCCATGCACTGAGCATTCGAGGGTTTCACGCAAACATGATCTCCCACTTTATACGGGGTATAAACACCTCTAACCACTGACGTGACATCTTTCATTTCTATACACTGTTCGTAGCTGCTGATTCCAGATGATGGTGTTGCATCGTGTTGGGTGTCACATTAAGTCAGTATACATATTCTGAAAGAAAGCATTGCGCATAGCTTCAATTCTTTGAATTGTGTGGTATACCCCCCCCCCCCGCATTTGTTGGTGAATTTCTGAAATTTTAACATCGAAATGTAGAGGTATTTTCAGACAAGATTTCAAATGGAGGACCACGTTCATAAACGACTGATCTTGACTGATATATAATGCTCGATGCATTCTGTCATATTGTGAAAACGTGTTCGGCCACAATCCTATGCTCAGGAAATGTTTGCCATCATAATGTATTACATTCAGTTGACCACCACCTCAAACTTTCTTTTTGCTATTGGGCTGCTGCTAGATCAATTCGATGACACTCTTTGCACAAGCGTATGGCTGTCTGATCAATGCCTTCATACTTGCAGGATACACACTTTGGACAGAAAATGGCCACACCGACTTGTGGATCTGGATTTGTAGTTTACCGGTGCACACATCAGCATTTGTACTGAAAACATCAACATGTTGATTTTATTCTTGATAATCCATTACTAGTCTTACTTTGCATTAGTATTTTGTTCAATAGTTATGAGTACAATTAATTCTTTTGGGGGCGTCCCAGACATTCATGCAAGTATGGAATTAACTAAGCGTTATCAATCCACATCTGAGGTTCTTCATAGTATGCAGTTCGATTCTTAGTAGAAACTGCATACTCTAGAATTATATTGCACAGCTGATATGGTACTTTGCTAAGGATCCGCTTCCACCTCGTTTATAGCACACGGGGCTCTTGTGCTTATTGTCAGCTCGAACAGAATCCACATAGCCTTCATAATGTCTAGATACTGCACAACTAGAACTTGCTCTCGTGGTTGGTTCCGTTTCCTTAAAGATGTGAGCTTGGGTCAATAAATCAGTAATTCTTAACTAGCGATACCTGTGGAAATGCCACAGGAGACTGATTCATATGTAATATATTAATATTGGCAGTCTGTGGATATTCAGAGTAAATGGACACACTGAAGTGAATAGTATCAGTAAGTAAAGAATTGCCTTTTAGAAAGGTTTTATTAACTGTAAAATACACGTACGCTCTTGAAAGGATCGAGCGGGAAAATGAAACAGAGGGCGCTTTTATTATGAATGTCAATCCCAAGGGGGATAACTCTTAACAACAAATTAAATCATAACATTTTCCCCGTCCTAAAGTATTCAAGTAAGGGGTAATTAATTATAGACAACATTTTTTTTTTTTTTTTTTTTTTTTACAATCAATAAGAATGATTTTATTTATAAATAACATATGAACCCAAACTGCAGTTTTTTCAGTATTTAGTCACAAAATCCTTATATTTACTAGGGAATTGTCGAACTCGGGACGACCTCCGCACAGATTGGCAGGAATGCTGATTTTCAGTATTATTTTTTAGTGAAATCTGATTTTCTTCAAGATCAGACGATTGATTTTTGTCTTCCTGATGACCAATGTTTTCATTAGTAGAAGGTTCAAATAAAGTCTCTGAAGTAGTAGGATTATTATTAGAGTTTTCTTCATTTGATGAGTTTGGAGCTAAATCTCGAACGTTGACAGTGGTTTCATTACCAGAAGGTAGTTGAACATAAGCGTAGTGGGGGTTGACATCTATTAGGGTGGCAGGCGTTACAGGAGGGTCATGTTTACTTGTTTTAGTGTGGTTTCTAATATATATTGGGCCTGGTTTAACCCAAGAAGGAATTGAAATTCCGGAAGCAGATTTACGACTATATTTAAAAAGTCTATCATGGGGAGTCATATTAGTGGCAGTACAAAGTAATGATCTAATTGAATGAAGTGCGTCCGGTAGTATGTCTTCCCAATAAGGTAGTTTCATTTGATTAGAATGTAATGTTGTTTGAATGGCCTTCCATAAGGTACCGTTGAGTTTTTCAATCTGTCCATTACCTTCAGGATGATACCTACTTGTTTTAGAAGTAGCAATTCCTTTTTTGTGTAAAAAATCCTTTATTTCTCTTGCTAAGAAATCAGAAGCACGGTCAGTATGTATCATGTCAGGCAAACCAAAAATTGAAAAGAGTTTGTTTAGACAGTGGATAATGGTTTTGCTTGTCATATCTCTGCAAGGAAAAGCGAAAGGAAAGCGGGAATACTCATCAATTAGAGTAAGTAGATATTTGTTGCCATGTATAGAAGTAGGTAGAGGGCCTTTAAAATCAAGATTTAATCGTTGAAAAGGTAATATGGCTTGAATGAGAGTCCCTCCATTGGTATTGGCGAATTTGGGTTTCAGTAATTGACAGGATGAGCAAGAGTCAGTAATATTCTTAATTTGATCCAAAGTAAAAGGGAGGTTCCTCGTTCTTATAAAATGGCTTAATCTTGAAACACCAGGATGACATAATTGTTTATGTAAATCACGAAGATCTTGTAGATTGTAAGTAAGAGCAGAGATGCGAGAGAATGTGTCAGCAGCAATATTTTCAGGTCCAGGTCGATAAACTATAGTGAAATTGTATTGGGATAATTCTATACGCCAACGACATATTTTGTCATTCTTAATTTTAGATTTTCTTTTATTGTCGAATATGAAGCTGATGCTCTTCTGATCTGTGATGACTTTAAAGTGCCTGCCGAGTAGAAAATGTCGCCACTTACGGAGAGCTTCTACAATAGCGGCTGCCTCTTTTTCTACTGCATGGTGCTTAATTTCGTTAGTATTGAGAGTTCTTGAAAAAAATGCAATAGGACGACCTTCTTGATTTAGTGTTGCAGCAATGCAATAGTTACTAGCGTCCGTTTCTACTTCAAATTCTTTATTTGGATCTACCGTTATTAAAGTGGCGTCTTTTAGATCATTTTTCAATGTTTGAAAAGATTTTAATACAGATGGAGGTAGTGGAAATTCTTTGTTTTGATTTAGTAATAAAATTTTATCAGAAAATTTTTTAATGAATTTGCAGTAATAGGAAAACATTCCAACTATTCTTTTTTGAGATTTAAGATTCAGCGGAGGTGGCATTTCGAGTAATGGTTTTAGTCTTTGATAATCGGGAGCTATTTGATTATTTTCTATGGTGTAGCCGAGTAGAGTAATAGAACTAGAAGAAATTATGCTTTTATTTTCATTTAAAGTGATGTTATATTGTTTAGCAATTTTGTAGAATTTTTGAAGATTGTAATCGTGTTCTTCTTGATTTTTCCCACATATAGTTACGTTACCAACATACACAAAGGTATCGGTTAGATTTTCTTTTTCTATAATATAGTCTATGCTCCTCTGGAAAGCACTTACTCCATTGGTGACGCCAAAAGGAAGACGAGTAAATTGAAAAAGTTTGCCACTTACTTCAAACGCAGTGAATTTACGATCAGCATGATTTATAGGTATTTGGTGATAAGCAGATTTTAGGTCGAGAGTAGAGAAGATGTTATATTGAGCGATGTCGTCTACCATCTTATTGATATTAGGCATTGGGTAAGCGTCTAGTTCCGTGAATCTATTGATGGTATCGCTGTAGTCGACTACCATTCTTTTCTTATGATTCTCATTCGAAGTTACAAGAACCTGCGCTCGCCACGGAGATATCGAAGGTTCAATTATGCCTTCTTTCAACATTCTAGCAGTCTCTTCTTTTATGAATTTGTTGGCGGCAAAAGTGTAACGTCGGGATTTTGTCGCAATAGGAGTAGTATGAGGAGAAAGATTAGAAAAGAGAGGAGGGGGTGGAACGTTTATGGTAGGAAAAAATATTCGTGTTTATAGCTCCAATTATAAGTTTGTCTCTAGGACCGTCGAATTTAAGTGTTACTTTTTTATATTTTTTTAAAATATCTTTTCCGATTATTAAATCAATGAAAAGGTTTTCAATGATTTCAATTGTTATTCCAGAATGGGTTTTATCTTTCAGTATTAAATCCACGACAGCTTCGCCAGTTATTTTAGCATGTTGATCGGAAGCAGCCAGAGCTATAGTTTTGTTTTTAGGTATTGTGAAGAGTTTAAGATTTTTAGCAGTATTTTCATTAATGAATGTTTTTACACTGCCGGAGTCCACCATAGCGTTCACGAAGTGCCCGTTAATTTGGCATTGAGTGAATGTGACATCTTTGGAGTTAGTTCCTAGTCAGGATAGAGAAGGTGAGGGGTAGTCAGAGTCGTCATAAAGAACAGCAGTATGAGTGTTAGAAATAGAAGATTTACACACTTTAGCCCAATGACCATTTTTTTTGCATTTTTTACATTCGGCGTTTCGTGCAGGACATAAATATCGAGGATGACATGATTTTCCACAGAAAAAACAAACCCCTTTTGGATGCATATTTTCTTTAGTCACAGCTATACGATTGTAGCCCGAAGGATTATTTGTAGCTGCTACAGTAAAGTTATTTGCGTAGCTTATCGAATGCTTTTCTGCTTGTTCAAGAGATCTGGCCGTGGCATATGTGTCTTGTAAAGTCAGGATGGGTTTTTCTAACAGTCGTTGTCGGATGGACGAAGAAGAAATTCCGCCGATGAAAGCTTCCCGAATGTATTGATTTTTGTTTTCTTCAGCAGAAACCGCTTCGAAGTTACATGTTTTGGCAAGCATTTCCAATTGTAGTATGAAGGCATCTATATTTTGTGTTGTTTGTTGCTTCGTCGTCATCAATCGATATCTATTATAAACAATATTTTCAGGTTTTAAATAAGCGGCGTCCAATGTTCTTAATGCACTATCGTAGTCGGGTTTATCGCTTATTAAATCGAAAACAGAGGCTGAAATACAATTGATCAAGGCAAAGAAATTATCTGAAGTGTTTTCGATTAATCCGTTATTATGTGAGCGGATATAATTCTGGAGGGTTAATTTCCAATGCCTATAGGATTTTTCGGAATTAGGGCATGTAGGTTCCACCTCGAATCTGTCGGGACGTAAGATTCGATCCATTATTTTTTTTTTTTTTTTTTACAGTTAATAAAATTGAAGTGAATAGTATCAGTAAGTAAAGAATTGCCTTTTAGAAAGGTTTTATTAACTGTAAAATACACGTACGCTCTTGAAAGGATCGAGCGGGAAAATTAAACAGAGGGCGCTTTTATTATGAATGTCAATCTTTTATTATGAATGTCAATCCCTGATATTATTGTAGTTTTTTTGTTAAAACTGCAAAAGTATTTAATACTAGCAGAGACGCCTGGCCTATGCAGGTCATAAAATACGCTTAAACATATTCTAATTCTTGCAGATTTCGTATATATTATTAGAGTGTGAGTGTTCTTCAAATTTTTATATATTATGAAGTTGTAATTTCAAAAATAAAAAAATATATCAATACAAATTGGGTTCATCAGCTTGAATCGAAACCGAATCGCAAAATTATCAATATATATATATATATATATATATATATATATATATATAAGACTTTAATTCCTTCAGCTATAATCGAAACCGAAACTTATGAAGAATTCTTGATGAAATCATAAAAAAATAGATTAATAAGGTGCCATAAGCTAAAATCGAAGCCAAGACTTAGGAAGAATTCTTGATAAAATTATTTAAAAAAATAGATGACTTAAGTGCCATTAGCTATAATCGAAATAGAAACCAAAACTTATGAAAAATTCTTAGTAAAATTATTTAGAAAAAATTAAATGGCTTGAGTGCCATCAGCTACAATCGAAACCGAAGCAACAACTTACGAATTCTTGGTAAAATTATTTATTACAAGAAATGGAAGTACATAACAAACGACCCGGATAACACACACTATCGTATTAGTATATAGTTTTGTCAATTTGTGATGATGTTCACAACAACTTGGAAATATCTTCAAGTAAGCCTCCCAAAAAAGTAAATCTATCGTTTACACCATCAAACGGTACTGCTATTTTTGTAAATCGGCTAAGTAAATGTCAACCATTTTCCTGAAGTGAAGTCATCGGCCAATGAACTGTTGCCATGCAATAAAAGGATCTGTACCTAATGCTGTATGAAACATATGCTGAATTTCATCTCAGTCTGGTGTATCCCAGAGTTGTTGGTATACTGCATAGGCTTCTCCAGTAAACCTCAACAGTATGACTGTTGCTAGCTCATCTTTCTATGATTTACACACATGCTCAGCCTTCTCAACCCATTCGACAACAGACTGTCCAGTGACAGATCCATGAAACTGGTATTAAGCGGATGGGGAATCTATTTTTCATAGAGTCACCGCTTATCAAGGGTTGTATATACAAATAAAAGGCCGAAATAGCTTGTAAATGAAAAAAATGTCAGAATGCCTTAACGAAACAAGACGTTCTAACTCCTCCTAACTTAAACCGTAATTCATGACACCAACTCTCACTATCTATGCTCTGTATTGACTGTAAAAAAGTCAACTTCCTGTTCTAAAATGCGTCTTTTTAATGGTTACTATTCCACTCATATGCAAATTACTGTCACATGTATGTAAAGAACCCCTCTTCAAAATTAAGATGTTCTTTTTTTCTTTTCCTTCAACAATCCTGTTGCCTGACAGTCTAAACACAGTTGCAAATTCTAAAGGTCCTACTTTGGTTTTATATATTTTTTAGATTGAACTTATTTAATTATTGATTATTTTTATATTGTTTTTTTAATTTATATTTTCTGCCTTTATTT